>NW_006799673.1:193281-316482 GCF_000442215.2 Lipotes vexillifer
CCGGGCCGCGCTCTCGCAGCTCCGCCTCTCCCCGCTGCCGCGGCCCGCGTCGGTCGGGGCTGGAAAATGGCGAGGGGCTGTGTGGCGGCCTGGGCGGCTGCTCCCTTTGTAACTGACTCCACCGGCAGGAGGCGGCTGCCCCGCGGCTTAAGAGGGCAACAGCGACACCACCCCCGCTACCGCCCTGGGAAAGGGCTGCCCCCGCTACCGCCTGGGAAAGGGCTGCCCCCACCCCGCCCCCATCCCTCCCCGCCCCGGCGCGTGCACGCGGCTACCGCGCGCGCCCGCCAGGCCGCCCCCTCCTCACCGTGACCCAGCCCCCTTCCGCCCGGCCCAACTGCTCTGCTCGCGCCCGCGGACGCCAGGCTCGGGCCAGCTGGCGCCCCGGCCTCTGATCACCAGGAACCTGAGACCCCCGCGCTCCCCTGTTCTCCAGCCCTAGACCAGACACGTGCGCGGCCTACTGCGCCGGCCACGTCGGCGGGGCAGCGGATGCGCGCCGGCCCCTGGGGGCGGTGCTCCGCGAGGCTACGAGCGGGCCACGCACTCACCTGACCCAGCCCCGGGCCCTCCCTGGTGGGAGACTGCGGGCTGTGAGGAGCCTTCGGGATCCGTATCGGCCCACCTAACTTCATCTCCGCTATTCTCATCCTAGTCACTTAGCCACCACTTTAGCCTGAGTTCCTGCCAGGACCTTCTCGCCGGACTCTGCTCACTCCTTTGCTCTCAAACAATCCTTTTACCAAAAAATGGTAATTTGGTCTCTGCCGGCTGCTCCCTCCCACCTCTCGCAATTTCATCTTTCCCCTTACCCACTACTTCTGTTCACTGTGGCATTCATTTTCTCTCCCTCTTTCCAGCCTTGAGCTTTTGTCATTGCCTAAGCTTAAGATAACTCTCTCCACCTCCCATGGAGGCAGGGCTGGCCTATTTTCAGTACAGTCTTAGTTCAAATGTCATCTCAGGAAGGGCCTCCCTGACCACCTAATCTAAAATAGCCACCTAGGCATGGACATATATACACTACCAAATGTAAAATAGATAGCTAGTGGGAAGAAGCCACATAGCACAGGGAGATCAGCTTGGTGCTCTGTGACCACCTAGGGGGGTGGGGATAGGGAGGGTGGGAGGGAGAGGCAAGAGGGAGGAGATATGGGCATATATGTATACGTATATGTATAGCTGATTCACTTTGTTATAAAGCAGAAACTAACACACCATTGTAAAGCAATTATACTCCAATAAAGATGTGGGTTTTTTTGTTTTGTTTTGTTTTGTTTTTGCGGTATGTGGGCCTCTCACTGTTGTGGCCTCTCCCGTTGCAGAGCACAGGCTCCGGACGCGCAGGCTCAGCGGCCATGGCTCACCGGCCCAGCCATTCCGCGGCATGTGGGATCTTCCCAGACCGGGGCACGAACCCGTGTCCCCTGAATTGGCAGGCGGACTCTCAACCACTGCGCCACCAGGGAAGCCCCTCCAATAAGGATGTTTAAAACATAAAAACAGCCACCTAGTCACCCTGTATCACATCATCCTATGTTAATTTCTTTCTCATCACCTGTCACTATCTGATATTTTTCCTGTTTATTTATTGTTTCTGCCCAACATGAATGTCTTATGCAGAGCCATAGTCCCAGAACCTAGAACAAGGCCTTTTATGTAATAGACACCCAATGTTATGAATGTATGCTCCTATCTGGAATCCACAGCACTTAACACAATCCCTGGCATATTCTAGTTGCCCCCAAAATGGATGGAGGACTTCGTGGCAGTCCAAAGGAATATAACATAATTGGGCAGGTAATTAATAGTGTGTTTAGTGGTATGTCCTAGAGGCAGGACCAGTTTCATGGGTGTGCAACCTGTAGTTGCATAGGGGTCCTGGCTTAGAAGGGCCTTGTGCTTGGTTTAATGCTCTGCTAATAATTTTCCAGCAAGGGGCTCTGCATTTTCCTTTTGCACTGGT
Organism: Lipotes vexillifer; assembly: GCF_000442215.2. Taxonomy (NCBI): domain Eukaryota; kingdom Metazoa; phylum Chordata; class Mammalia; order Artiodactyla; family Lipotidae; genus Lipotes; species Lipotes vexillifer. The sequence continues at coordinate 195,248 of NW_006799673.1, forward strand.
CTTGACTGGAGGTACCTAGCCTTCTCTGGTGCCTAAATGTATCCTACTTCATGATCTACAAATGGTCCCTTGTCTACTGGTCCTTTAGATAACAAAATTCAGAACAACACTGGGAGGTAGTAAGTCCACTAAATGGGGAACATTTTAAAAGTTTTTATTTTCATTTACTTCTGAGATATCATATCGTGTTATATTGCCTTTCAAGGGGTCACAGACCCCTCTGAGAAACCCTCTAATAAAAGCTATGATCCATCTTCCCAGGAAAATACCTCTGCATGTAAAGTGTTGTATTTATGGGGATTCCTGGTCCTGGCACTAGAGGTACCACTATGAACTGGGACTGGGAGAAGAAGGGGTTCCAGTCCTGAGCTCTGAGCCAGAAATAACTAGGATACTGTATTGGCATTATTGCTGGGTTAAGCACAAGTATGGCTTGCTGCTTTTTTTTCCTTCAGTCCCCAGTACTTTTGGGACCCTAACAGGCATGGCAGTCACAGACAAGGACTTGAGACAAAGAGAACAAATTGTTCAGAACTTGGTATGACTTTGAGAAATAAAATTCCCTGAATAAGTTATTTAATCTATCTAAACTTTATTTTGTTATCTCTAAATTGCTATGAGAAAATAGAGCTTTATAAATTGCAAACACTTTTACTAGTTATATCTCAGAAATATATATAAATATATATATTAATTTCACAGTCCCATTTTTTGAGTATCTGCTGTGTTCCAAGCCCTAAGAGAGCTAGAAATGTAAATAGATACAGTCCCTGAATTCAAGAAGCTTAAAATCTAGCATCAGAAACAAAGCATTGTTTCCTGGTGCAAATAACAGAAAAATGTGACTTAAAGTGGCTTGGACAATAAGGAAATATATTACTTCACATAATAGGAAGTCCAGAATCAGGGCAGGCACTAGGATTGGTTGACTAAAGCTTTGATAATATCAAGAGCGCAGACTCTCTACTTCCTTTGTCAAGATGAGAGCAAGGTGGCTGGAGCTGTTCTTGCAGGTCACATCCAGACATAACAATATCCAGAATCGGAAAGGACTGTTTCTGCCATGTCTCCTTCCAAGACATGGGGATTTTCCAAGAATATACCCAGCTGACTTCTCTTCTGTGTCGTTGGCCAGAAATGTGTCACAAGCCTACCCCTAAACCAATTACAGGTAAATGGATGGGATCATTCATTGGACTTCCAGTCATCTGGGGTGGAATGGATATTGGGGACTCAACCATAATGTCTACTACAGACTCATAAATAAAGACAACATCAGATCACATTTGATAAGAGGTTCAACCTACTGAACTATGACATATCAGAGGAGGAAGAAATTAATTCCAGAAATTATTTGCATAAAAGTATGGCCATGTTCAGAATACATCCAAGAGCCCAGCTGATTATATAGTACAGCAAGGTGCCAAAAAGAAGATATAGTTGAGATTTTATTTGAGCCTGGATTTTGGAACCCTGAAATACCTGGGACTACTACAGTTTCATTTGGTGAGAGTCATCACTTTTAAGAAGATTAATCTGGCATTAGTGCACAAAATAGATTACAATGGGTTTAAAACTGTCAAGCAGCCCACAAAGAAGAGGCAGGAAACCCAGATTCTAGATCTGGCGTGCCATTAATTCCATGGGGCAAGTCACATCCAACTCAGACATTCTCCAGCTCCAAACAATAGAGTCTTTTGGATTGGTCCAAGTCAATAGTGAGAAACACTGAAATAGAAATGGCAGTGGGCATGGAAAGACTATACTGATTCTAGGGATATTTCTAGAGTAGAACGGCTAGATCTTAGAGCTGATTCAGGGATAGAGGAAGGGAGAGAAGTGTTGCTTTGTTTAAAGTAACAATTTGAAATTTCTAGGGCAGGTGGCTGGGAAGGAGTGATACTATTGACACAGCCAGACGAAGACGAATTTGAGGTGCTGATGGGACCTCACACAGAGAATTGTATTATAGGTCTGGAGTTTATAAGGGAAGTCAGAGCAAGGGACATATACTTGTGGATCAGCCAAACGGGATGATAGTCGAAATCGAAAGTCAGAGGATGACCCGTGTGTCAAATTATTTGTGGAAAGGGCAAGAAAGATCAGAACCAAGAAAAAGCCATGGGCTTTAGGGATTAGGAGGTCAATGGTGTTTTAGAGAAAACAATAGAATGATGGGCATGGGGTGGAAGTGGAGACAGTGTATGTAGACTGCTACCTTGAAAGGTTTCAGAGTGATGAGAAAGAAAAATGAACAGTCATGTAGTAGCATAGCAAAGGGAAGCTTTGGGGTTTTGTATTGTTTTTATTATAGTATGGACAGAGGTGGATTTACTGTGTCACTTAAGATTTAGGGCCCCTTACACAGGCACAGGCCCCCTTCTGTATAAATATTAGCTTTTGGTTTTAAGTGGGTATTTGTAATTTTGTATTCTTTTTCTTGAAGAGAGCTCTCCAGATTGAATAAGCTTCAGGCCCTACAAAACCTGGATCTGCCCCTAAGGAGAGAGCCATTTACAGGCAATGAAAACTGAAGACACAAGAGGGGAGATAAGGCGTAGAACTAGGTTCTGGAAGAGGAGGGAAAGGATGGGATAAGGAGCTACTCACAGAGAGAAATTCCCCCTGCAAGGAGGATGGGGGTGGGGGAGAGAACTGGGGAACACACAAAGAAAGGTTGAGTTAGAGTGGAGGGTTGTTGAGAGACCTCATGCTGAATAAATGACCTTGAATATAGCAAGGCACGTTCAGGGATGGGCAAGACAGATAAATACAGAAGCCAGAGGACAACGGAGCGCTGACAAAAATGGGTTGAAAACTCTGACCATGGAGTCCCACGTGGATGCACATGAAGGACCATGAGAAGAAGGTGGGCTTGAGAGTCTGGAAGTCTCCAGGGAGACAGAGCAAGTTCAGTAATGAAAGAAGGAGTGGGAGAAATCACAACGTGTACGGAATTGCAAACTTCAAGAACTTGAATGTGGAATAATTCCCAGTGACAGCATATTCCATGCTACTCTGTTTCAACATATCCTGCAGGGCTACTCTCAAATGCCTTTATCCTTTTTCAAGGCTTCCCTAGTCCTATAAAATGAATTTAATCTCTCCTTTTCTCCAATTTCCCAGTACCTTGCCTGTTCCGGCACTTATTTCATTGGTTTTGCCTTGGTTATGACTAGCTGGTTTTAGGTTTGTCTCCTCTACTAGATTATAAACTTCTTGTCTTAATCGTCTTCATATCTGTAGCACTTAGCCCAATCCTTGGGACATAGAAAGCACCCAATGAGTGATCACAGAGTGAACATAGCCTACTGGAAGTGAAAGCCATGTAACGTCTTCAATTAAAGAGACTGCAAGTAAATTGTGAGAGAAGTGATCTAGTTTCAGTGAAATCTCAGGGAAGCTGCGAGGACCTCTCTCCCTCTCTCCCTGTCCGAAGAGCGCACACATCATTATGTGGCCGCATATACCCAGACCACAGTATGCCCAAACCACAGGGCTCCTCACGAGGCACAGGAAACGGGGCCCGTCCCTGTTGAAATGAACAAGTGACTCATTATTCTGCTGCAGCCAACTCAGCCAGAAACTGTTCTAAGCTGAAATTTTCACAAGTTTGGGCTCTGGCTTATAATAAAACTCCTATCTTTGATTTTACTTTTAGTTACCGATGCCCATCTCTTCCCTGTATTGTAAGGGGCTTTCACCAAGGTGCAAACACGCTGAAATTGTATGAATTTGAAGTAGATATGCATATGAATATTATTCTGGGGAGAAAGTCGAAAGCAGCACTATCCTGCAGAACTTTCTGTAGTGATGGAAGTGTTCTGTATTTGCACTGTCCGCTAGCCATATGTGGCCATTGGGCACTTGAAAAGTGATTAATGTGACTGAAGAACTGAACGTTACTTTTATTTAATTGTAATTAATTTAAATTTAAATAGCCACACATGGCTAGTGGCTACCATATTGGACAGCACAGCACTAGGTTATTCTATAATACCGCATATTAGCTCAGTCCAGCACTTCTTTTTAAAACATGTCTGTCCTTCCTTACTCCTTGAAAGCAGCAACCATCTGTTGCTAATTACCATATCTTCAGTGCCTGACAGACTCAGTGTTTAATAAATGTTAAATGAAGACCAAATTTCACATTTTCTCTGAACTTAGTTTTCTTATTTCTAACATAAAGACAGTGAGCACTAAGATTTCTTCTAGCTCAAAAAACAAAAACAAAAAACCCTAAGACTCTAGTAAGCAAATATTCACTCATTCAACAAGTATCTACTGAAGTAGCCAAGTTACTCCACTATTGTAGCAACCTGAGGAAACTATCATTATACTCCCAGACAACTGAATTTCAGAAAAGGGAAGTAATTTGCCCAAGATCATGCAGCAAGTAACTGACCAAGTCAGAATTTGAACCCAGGTCGGTCTAGCCGTTTCCACTATAATCCTGCTTCTATATAAATTATAAATAAAAATGTAAATTTAGATAAATATGAATTAGCATTGAGAAGGCAGGGCAGCACAGAAACTTCACTGGAGTGAGATATAGATCTTCCCGTTAGGAAGATAACAGGTTCTATAGACAGATTCTTGATTGCTGAGTGAGGGCTGCCAGCTCCTTCAGGAAGACCACCTGGTCTATTGAGAAGGGGCACATGCTCCTCCAGAGAGGCTACTTAATACAATGGGACGAACTCCGGACCCCTGATGCTGACGAAAGGAGACAGGAGGGAAATCAGCCTGAGGTTTATTACAGTAAATCCCTAGAAACCTTTCAGAGCATCATCTCCCCTCCGTTATCAGCATATGAAAGATTCAAATAAAAAGATTCCCTCCTTATCCCATCCACTTGGGAATTTTGTCACATTCTTACAAAATGTTCTTTTGGAATGTTTAAGGCTAATGAGTGAGAACGTCTTTCTAGAGCTAGGCATAATATACCTTCGACCCAGTAATTTTTCAAATGTAAGCATTTATCCTGAAGAGCTACTTGAGCACGTATGTCAAGATTTAGTTACCAAAGGGAATGCTACTAAACGCATCAAACATTTATGAGCCAATTGGAGAAATCTGAACATTAAATATTTGCTGATATTATGGAATTATTGTTTAATTTTTTTGGTGTGGCGATAGTATTGTTATTGCTATTTTATTTTTCAAATGAGAGTTATCTTTTGGAGCTACTTATTGTTGAAATTAAAAAAAATTGGGTTAAAATATTTATTCCAGCTCTTTTTATAATAGTAAAATATAAGGAGGGACCCAGTGCTTAGAATTGGATGTACCAATGTAAGTTTTTGTCTGTCCTCACAATGGAATAACGTGCAGCCATTAAAATCAAGTTGTGTTTATATATCTGGAAGGATATACCAAAATGTTAACAGTGGTCAATTCTCTTGAAAAGTGGCACATAGGCAACTATAGCTCATTCCCCTCCAGGGAACTCTGAGAACATTACAGAATACGCCTCAAAGTTATCCCGACCATAAGGGAAGACGCTGGTGTATTCATTCACCAGCTCCCCGTTCGCTATTGGTCACGGGCTGAGTACACTGTGCATGACAGAACATGCCCCCCACGATAGAAGGTTGCATATGATCACAGATTTCTTTTTTTTTTAAGTTATTTCTGAGATATACATTTTAAAGTAATAACTAGAATTATGACTTATGACATTATACCAGAACATATAAGATTTTTAGAAATTTCATGGAATGTCTGAAACATTTATATTAACATATTTACATACAAATAACCCAAAGAAAGTTTAGTATTAGTTGTTCGTTTGTTTGTTTATACTGCAGGTTCTTATTAGTCATCAATTACATACACATCAGTGTATACATGTCAATCCCAATCGCCCAGTTCAGCACACCACCATCCCCACTCCACCACGGTTTTCCCCGCTTGGTGTCCATACGTTTGTTCTCTACATCTGTGTCTCAACTTCTGCCCTGCAAACCGGTTCATCTGTACCATTTTTCTAGGTTCCACATACATGCATTAATATACGATATTTGTTTTTCTCTTTCTGACTTACTTCACTCTGTATGACAGTCTCTAGAGCCATCCAAGTCTCAACAAATGACTCAACTTCATTCCTTTTATGGCTGAGTAATATTCCATTGTACCACATCTTCTTTATCCATTTGTCTGTCAATGGGCATTTAGGTTGCTTCCATGACTTGGCTATTGTAAATAGTGCTGCAGTGAACACTGGGGTGCATGTGTCTTTTTGAATTATGGTTTTCTCTGGTTATATGCCCAGTAGTGGGATTGCTGGATCATATGGTAATTCTATTTTTAGTTTTTTAAGGAACCTCCATACTGTTCTCCATAGTGGCTGTATCAAGTTACATTCCCACCAACAGTGCAAGAGGGTTCCCTTTTCTCCACACCCTCTCCAGCATTTGTTGTTTGTAGATTTTCTGATGATGCCCATTCGAACTGGTGTGAGGTGATACCGCACTGTAGTTTTGATTTGCATTTCTCTAATAATTAGTGATGTTGAGCAGCTTTCCATGTGCTTCTTGGCCATCTGTATGTCTTCTTTGGAGAAATGTCTGTTTAGGTCTTCTGCCCATTTTTGCATTGGGTTGTTTATTTCTTTAATATGGAGCTGCATGAGTTGTTTATATATTTTGGAGATTACTCCTTTGTCCGTTCATTCGTTTGTGAATATTTTCTCCCATTCTGAGGGTTGTCTTTTCATCGTGTTTATGGTTTCCTTTGCTGTGCAAAGGCTTTGAAGTTTCATTAGGTCCCATTTGTTTATTTTTGTTTTAATTTCCATTACTCTAACGGGTGGATCATAAAAGATCTTTCTGTGATTTATGTTAAAGAGTGTTCTTCCTATGTTTTCCTCTAAGAGTTTTATAGTGTCCAGTCTTACATTTAGGTCTCGAATCCATTTTGAGTTTATTTTTGTGTATGGTGTTAGGGACTGTTCTAATTTCATTCTTTTACATGTAGCTGTCCAGTTTTCCCAGCATCACTTATGGAAGAGACTGTCTTTTCTCCATTGTATATCTTTGCCTCCTTTGTCATAGACTAGTTGACCATAGGTGGGTGCGTTTATTTCTGGGCTTTCTATCTTGTTCCATTGATCTATGTTTCTGTTTTTGTGCCAGTACCGTATTGTCTTGATTACTGTAGCTTTGTAGTATAGTGTGAAGTTAGGGAGTCTGATTCCTCCAGCTCCGTATTTTTCCCTCAAGACTGCTTTGGCTATTCGGGGTTCTTCTGTGTCTCCATACAAATTTTAAGATGATTTGTTCTAGTTCCGTAAAAACTGCCACTGGTAATTTGAGAGAGATTGCATTGAATCTGTAGATTGCTTTGGGTAGTATAGTCATTTTCACAATATTGATTCTTCCAATCCAAGAACATGGTATATCTCTCCATCTGTCGGTATCATCTTTAATTTCTTTCATCAGTATCTTATAGTTTTCTGCATACAGGTCTTTTGTTTCCTTAGGTAGCTTTATTCCTAGGTATTTTATTCTTTTTGTTGCAATGGTAAACGGGAGTGTTTCCATAATTTCTCTTTCAGATTTTTCATCATTAGTGTATAGGAATGCAAGAGATTTCTGTGCATTATTTTGTATCCTGCAACTTTACCAAATTCATTGATTAGCTCTAGTAGTTTTCTGGTGGCATTTTTAGGATTCTCTATGTATAGTATCATGTCATCTGCAAAGAGTGACAGTTTCACTTCTTCTTTTCCAGTTTGGATTCCTTTTATTTCTTTTTCTTCTCTGATTGCTGTGTCCAGGACTTCCAAAACTATATTGAATAACAGTGTCTCGTTCCTGATCTTAGAGGAAATGCTTTCAGTTTTTCAGCATTGAGAACGATGTTTGCTGTGGGTTTGCCGTATATGGCCTTTATTATGTTGAGGTAGGTTCCCTCTATGCCCACTTTCTGGAGAGTTTTTATCAAATTGGGTGTTGAATATTGTCAAAAGCTTTTTCTGCATCTATTGAGATGATCATATGGTTTTTATTCTTCAATTTGTTAATGTGGTGTATCACATTGATTGATTTGCATATATTGAAGAATCCTTGCATCCCTGGGATAAATCCCACTTGATCATGGTGTATGATCCTTTTAATGTGTTGCTGGATTCTGTTTGCTAGTATTTTGTCGAGGATTTTTGCATCTATATTCATCAGTGATATTGGTGTGTAATTTTCTTTTTTTGTAGTATCTTTGTCTGCTTTTGGTATCAGGGTGATGCTGACCTCATAGAATGAGTTTGGGAGTGTTCCTTCCTCTGCAATTTTTTAGAAGAGCTTGAGAAAGATGGGTGTTAGCTCTTCTCTAAATGTTTGATAGACTTCACCTGTGAAGCCCTCTGGTCCTGGACTTTTGTTTGTTGGAAGATTTTTAATCACGGTTTCAATTTCATTACTTGTGGTTGGTCTATTCATATTTTCTGTTTCTTCCTGGTTCAGTCTTGGAAGGTTATACCTTTCTAAGGATTTGTCCATTTCTTCCAGGTCGCCCATTTTATTGGCATAGAGTTGCTTGTAGTAGTCTCTTAGGATGCTTTGTATTTCTGCGGTGTCTGTTGTAACGTCTCCTTTTTCATTTCTAAGTTTATTTTTTATTATTATTTTCTTTTTTGCGGTACGTGGTCCTCTGTTGCGGCCTCTCCCGTTGCGGAGCACAGGCTCCGGATGTGCAGGCTCAGTGGCCATGGCTCACGGGCCTAGCCGCTCCATGGCATGTGGGATTTTCCCGGACCGGGGCACAAACCCATGTCCCCTGCATCAGCAGGCAGACTCTCAACCACTGCGCCACCATGGAAGCCCATTTCTAAGTTTATTGATTTGAGTCCTCTCCCTCCTCTTCTTGATGAGTCTGGCTAATGGTTTATCCATTTTGTTTATCTTCTCAAAGAACAAGCTTTTAGTTTTATTGATCTTTGCTATTGTTTTCTTTGTTTCTATTTCATTTATTTCTGCTCTGAGCTTTATGCTTTCTTTCCTCCGGCTAACTTTGGGTTTTGTTTGTTCTTCTTTCTCTAGTTCCTTTAGGTGTAAGGTTAGATTGTTTACTTGAAATTTTTCTTGTTTCTTGAGGTAGGCTGCTTTAGCTATAAACTTCACTCTTAGAACTGCTTTTGCTGCATCCCATAGGTTTTGGATCATTGTATTTTCATTGTCATTTGTCTCTAGGTAATTTTTGATTTCCTCTTTGATTTCTTCAGTGATCTCTTGATTATTTAGTAATGTACTGTCTAGCCTCCATGTGTTTGTGTTTTTTACATTTTTTTCCCTGTAATTCATTTCTAATCTCATAGCATTGTGGTCAGAAAAGATGCTTGATATGATTTCAGTTTTCTTAAACTTACTGAGGCTTGAGTCGTGACCCAAGATGTGATCTATCCTGGAGAATGTTCCATGCGCACTTGAGAAGGAAGTGTAATCTGCTGTTTTTGGATGGAATGTCCTATGAATATCAATTAAATCTATCTGGTCTATTGTGTCATTTAAAGCTTCTGTTTCCTTATTTATTTTCATTTTGGATGATCTGTCCATTGGCGTAAGTGAGGTGTTAAAGTCCCCCACTAATATTGTGTTACTGTCGATCTCCTCTTTTAAAGCTGCTAGCAGTTGCCTTATGTATTGAGGTGCTCCTATGTTGGGTGCATATATTTTTATAATTGTTATATCTTCTTCTTGGATTGATCCCTGGTTCATTATGTAGTGTCCTTCCTTGTCTCTTGTAACATTCTTTATTTTAAAGTCTATTTTATCTGATATGAGCATAGCTATTCCAGCTTTCTTTTGATTTCCATTTGCATGGAATATCTTTTTCCATCCCCTCACTTTCAGTCTGTACGGTTCCCTAGGTCTGAAGTGGGTCTCTTGTAGACAGCATATATATGGGTCTTGTTTTTGTATCCATTCAGCAAGCCTGTGTCCTTTGTTTGGAGCATTTAATCCATTCACGTTTAAGGTAATTATCGATATGTATGTTCCTATGACCATTTTCTTAATTGTTTTGGGTTTGTTTTTGTAGGTCCTTTTCTTCTCTTGTGTTTCCCACTTAGAGAAGTTCCTTTAGCATTTGTTGTAGAGCTGGTTTGGTGGTGCTGAATTCTCTTAGCTTTTGCTTGCCTGTAAAGCTTTTGATTTCTCCGTTGAATCTGAATGAGATCCTTGCCAGGTAGAGTAATCTTGGTTTTAGGTTCTTGCCTTTTATCACTTTAAGTATATCATGCCACTCCCTTCTGGCTTGTAGAGTTTCTGCTGAAAAATCAGCTGTTAACCTTATGGGAGTTCCCTTGTATGTTATTTGTCGTTTTTCCCTTGCTGCTTTAATAATTTTTCTTTGTCTTTAATTTTTGCCAATTTGATTACTACATGTTTTGTCATGTTTCTCCTTGGGTTTATCCTGTATGACACTCTCTGTGCTTCCTGGACTTGGGTGGCTATTTCCTTTCCCATGATAGGGAAGTTTTTGACTATAATCTCTTCAAGTATTTTCTCGGGTCCTTTCTCTCTCTCTTCTCCTTCTGGGACCCCCTATAATGCGAATGTTATTGCATTTAATGTTGTCCCAGAGGTCTCTTAGCCTGTCTTCATTACTTTTCATCCTTTTTTTTTTTCTTTATTCTGTTGTGCAGCAGTGAATTCCACCATTCTGTCCTCCTGGTCACTTATCCGTTCTTCTGCCTCAGTTATTCTGCCATTGATTCCTTCTAGTGTATTTTTCATTTCAGTTATTGTGTTGTTCATCTGTGTTTGTTTGTTCTTGTTAAACATTTCTCACATCTTCTCGATCTTTGCCTCCATTGTTTTTCCGAGGTCCTGGATCATCTTCACTACCATTATTCTGATTTCTTTTTCTGGGAGGTTGCCTATCTCCACTTCATTTAGTTGCTTTTCTGGGGTTTTATCTTGTTCCTTCATCTGGTACATAGCCCTCTGCCTTTTCATCTTGTCTATATTTCTGTGAATGTGGTTTTTGTTCCACAGGCTGCAGGATTTTAGTTCTTCTTGCTTCTGCTCTCTGCCCTCTGGTGGATGTGGCTGTCTAAGAGGTTTGATGGGAGGGACTGGTGGTGGGTAGAGCTGACTGTTGCTCTGGTGGGCATAGCTCAATCACAGATTTCTTTACTTTGGATATTTGTGTTCTCTCTGTGACAGACCATAGTTGTCCATGCCTGCCCCGCCCCAACGCCCCCCCATTCTCCTCTTTCAAAATAAGAATTTAAATTGGACATAGGGCTACCTAACCAGAGACGTCTTTTTCAACTTTCTTCGCAGGTAACTGTGGCCAAATAGCCTAGTTATGGACCGTGGTGTGTGGCTGGAAGGATGTACACTACTTCCAAGTCTTGCCCTTAAAAGGAGGGGTCAGACACTCTACTACTCCCCCACCCTGACTCCCCACTTTCCTCTGGAGGGGATGCTAAGACCAGAACAGCCAACCTGGACTCAGTGACAGAAACCACATGTTAATGATGGAGGAGCCACCCTCCCAGCTTTTGAAGGTATCTCCTGATTGTTATGTAAGAGACAAACTTCTTTCTAGTTTAAACACTATATTTTGCGGTCTCTATTTATACCAGCTTAGCCTGTACCCTAACCAAAACAATTCCTTTCTCTCAGGACTTTAAAATTTTCCTTTTTAGCCTTATCTTATCCCTCTTATTGGATAATGTCTTTTAGTATGATTCCTTACCTCCTTCCTGGCAAGAGGCAAATAATTTTAAAAAATAAAGAACAACTAAATCCCTGTGATATTTGCTATATCCATGGCTTCCAGTCATGCTTTAAATCATCTTTTTATATTTGGGAAGGTTCTGTCAAAGATAAATACAGCTGGACATGAGTAAAAGTGATCTAAACAGAGTTTATTCAGTAACTACTGAGAGCACAGGAAATACTGTGCTCTGATTTGTACAGAGGTGACAGCGCATTTTAAAAGGAGAAGGAAGGAGCAGCGAGGGGGAGAAAGAGGGAACTCAAGTAGAAAGTTACAAAGGGTTGCCAGGTGTACATGTGATTTGCCCAGCTGTGTCTGATAGCTGGCAATTATGGAAGTTAGGATTCTCTCCTCCCACACAGACTGGGAGACAGAGGCCCTATCCCTCTTGATGATAACATTTTAGAGGAATTGTTTTCAGGTTCTTGTAAAAGACACTCCTGACTTGTAGGAGATACATAAACATCTGGAGGGGACAGAAAAAGGATTCATAATTGCAAGTCCCTTCTGATAAATGCTCTAAGAAAGGGAGATCAGATGCCTTTCCTCAGGTGTTGGCTGGAACAGACCGTAAATTCCTTTGACAGCCCTGAGCTTTTCCAGACAGGCACTCGGGAGGCAGCTGGGTTGTCCCAGGCATGCAGCCTTAGGCTGCTAGAAGCCATGCTTTTGCAGTTCCCAGTTCCCACTTTATGAATCCCACCACCTCAATGTAGGAGTCAGAACTCACAGCTCCAGACTCCCTTGCAGCTAGGTTGCAGGTGCTTGACGAAGTTTCTAACATATTCTTGGATGGTAACATGTGAGTAACATGATGAGGAGGCCAGACTCGGGGAAAATGATCTTGAAGTAAGCACAGTAGTGAAGATATTGGGATTTTGTGGCAGCAAGGCTGATGTCTCTGAGGGGTTGTGTAAGACTGGGTCTCAGAGCGTGTAAATACTGCGTATGGAACTGCTTGCTGCTCCTCAAGACAACTGCCACCACCAGGATGAAAGACTGCTGCTGGGGGGATGCTGACAGAAACAGGAAGCAATAACAAGGAAAGCACAGATCCCTTCTCCGTTCTCCAACCTTTCAGATGCCTTCAAGCAACTCCTACCACCCAGTACGCAGAAGAGGAATATAGTCTGTAGCCCCAATACCCCAAGCAGAGTATAGAAGGGTGGGTTTGAAACAGAGAAACAATAGCTTAATAGTCAGCAATGATCTTAAAAACAAAGGTGTTATATGTTCTTAGAGGTACATTATTTCTTGCAATGGAATAGACCCTTTGGTTATTTCCTTTATTTGTCTCTTTTCTTCTTGTCCTCTTCTCTCTTCCTAAGTGATCTCCTCCATGGCTTCAATTACAGTCTCTATGACATTATCCCCAAATTTCTATTCCTAAGGCAGACCTCTTGTCTGCACTGCAGTCCTATATATTTGATTGCCTTCTCAGTATCTTCTCCTTTTGTCTCCCAGGCCCCTCAAACTTAACACATCCAAACTCTGGGTCTTTCCCTGGAGGATGCTCCTCCTGCAGCATTCCCTAGTTCCATGAATACACCACCATTTCCCCATTTCTTCTTCTTTTTTTTTTTTGGCCACACTGGGTGGCATGCAGGATCTTAGTTCCCTGACCAGGGATTGAACCTGTGGCCCCTGCATTAGGAGTGTGGAGTCTTAACCACTGGATTGCCAGGGAATTCCCACCATTTCCCCATTTCATGCTAACACCTGAGAGCTACTCTTGATACCTCCCCTCTTCCCTCATTTTTCACATCCATTTAGTACCAAGTTCTGTGGGTGTACCTCCTCATTATTTTTGAATGTCTTCTTCACTTCTCTCCATATCTACTACCCCTGCCCTGGCCCAAGCCACCATCTTCTCTCACCTGAGCTGTTGCAACAGCCTCCTAAGTAATTCCCTGCATCCACTTTTGCTCTCCACAAGTGCAGTCTTCTCAGTGATCTTTTAAAAATCTGATCATAACTCCTCTAGGTTTAAAACCCTTCACTGGTTTCCTGTTACTCTTAGGATGAAGTCTAGAATCCTGACCATGGCTTGCAGTCTGCCTACCTTCCCAAACCATTTTACAGCCCTCTCCTTCTGATCATTTATATACTAGGCCATGAATCTGTTTTCAGTTACTTCAAAGTACCATCTCTGTCCTGCGTCACGACCTTTGTGCATGTCTTTCCCTCTGTCCAGATTTCTCTTCCCATCTCCTAGACCCTTTACCTCACTATCTTCTACTAATCCTTCAAGTCTCAGCTTAAATGTCACTTCCTCAGGGAAGGCTTCCCAGATCTAACTTCCATCACTGTCGCCTGGGCTAGGTAAGGCCTGCTTTTATGAGCTCTAATAGTACCCTCAAATTCTTTGTGGCGTTCATCACCCTTGTAATTGCTTATTTATATAATTATAAATAATTATATAATATGTAATATGTCTTCTCACTACACTTAAAGTCCATGAGGACAATGTCTTCTTGTTCATTGCTATAGTCCAAGCACATATCATTTATCTATCCCAGCATATATACCACAGTGTCAGGCACATAGTACTACACAGTAAATATTTGATGAATAAATGAGTGAGTGATAAGAAAGTTACTTTAAGAAGCAGCATAGCGTAGTAGAAATCACACTGAACTAATAGCCACAAGACCTGGGTTCTAACCTTGGTTTCATCATTTCCCAGGTAATTTTCAGCGATTATAAATTTCATTGAGTTTCATTGTCCTACTCTTTAAAACAAAGAGATAATGAATGGTCTCTGAGATTTCTTCAGTTTCCAAATGCAGTATTACTTTCTAGTGATGACTCCAGTGGCCACATGAAAGGGTGTCACTATGTTGACTGCAGTTCTGGAAAAGAAGAGCAGTATCTTTCCCCAGGTTTCTAGATTCACCTTTCCCAGGTCCTCCCCATCTCACCTCTCTTGGCTTGATTACAGAGTAAATATCCCTGTCATCACCACCAAACCAACAGCTGACCCATCTGTTTGGCAGATTAAGAAATAAGAGAAGAAGTTAAGGCGTGTCAAGCTTCTAGCAAAGACTGGGAACTGGTTCCCCTAAAAACAACTTTCCCTCTTGGGCTTGAGAATTAGAGAGTCAATTTATTTATTTTTTTTGAATTTTATTTTATTTTATCTTTAATACAGCAGGTTCTTACTAGTTATCTGTTTTATACATATTAGTGTATATATGTCAATCCCAACCTCCCAATTCACACCACCCCCCACCGCTTTCCCCACTTGGTGTCCATACGTTTGTTCTCTGCATCTGTGTCTCTACGTCTGCCTTGCCTTGCAAACCAGTTCATCTGTACCATTTTTCTAGATTCCACATATATGCGTTAATATACGATATTTGTTTTTCTCTTTCTGACTTACTTCACTCTGTATCCACATCTCTACAAATGATCCAGTTTCGTTCCTTTTTATGGCTGAGTAATATTCCATTGTATATATGTACCACATTTTCTTTATCCATTCATCTGTCAATGGGCATTTAGGTTGCTTCCACGACCTGGCTACTGTAAATAGTGCTGCAGTGAACACTGAGTTGCATGTGTCTTTTTGACTTATGGTTTTCTCTGGGTATATGCCCAGTAGTGGGATTGCTGGGTCATATGGTAATTCTATTTTTAGTTTTTTAAGGAACCTCCATACTGTTCTCCATAGTGGCTATATCAATTTACATTCCCATCAACAGTGCAAGAGGGTCCGCTTTTCTCCACACCCTCTCCAGCCTTTGTTGTTTGTAGATTTGCTGATGATGCCCATTCTGACCGGTGTGAGATGATACCTCATTGTAGTTTTGATTTGCATTTAGAGAGTCAACTTAGTAAAAGTACCTGAACTTTCCTATACCCATAGCTCTCAGCGACACTTCCACACGGGAAAGGCTGCTCAACGGGGAGTGTGGAATGATGCTGAGGGCAGAAGCAGCACAAACCCCGGGTTCATTCACAACAGGCTCCAGGATGGGTTTGGGCCTGCTTGCATGTGGGTGTGTCAGGCATTCTGGGAATTCATGTCAAACAGAATCACTTCTCTACAACAGGAAGATCTGAATCACAAGACACAGACAAGTTGTCCGGTTATCCCCACCCTGCTCCTTGAACTATTCCTCCCCTGCCCCGCAGCCCACACCAGGGATCAGTGCACTCTCTGTGTGAGTGGTACCAGGCTCTAGCCAGAAAGAGCAGGCTCAGAACAGCACCCCGACCTCCCTGCCCCCCGGCTATTCTCAGTCACCAACCATGCAGTTTGGGGTTTTAAAGGCCTCTCAGGAGCAAAGCAATTATATCCAGAACTGCAAGAAGCATTTGCCCCCAGAGATTCTGTGGCCCAATTGCATTATAATACACCTATTTGAGCTCTGCCATCCAGGGCTCTCCTCCCACATTCAGGAAGCTAAGGAGGAAATGTGTGAAAAAGATCACGCTGCAAACAAAAATATCACATTTCCACAAAATCTGAGCTGTAATAGACTTCCTCAGAGAATCATACTTAATCGATCACATTTCTAAGAAGGAGTGACAAGCTGTGTTAAGATTATATGTTTTGTTCAAGAACAGGGTACGTGGTTTGGGGGGCTGAAAGCCAGTCCACACTCAACGCTTCAAACCCTGTGTTTTGGGACCCACTTCCTTCCGGAGCCTGTGGCTTTTCCTGTTTCGCACAAGGGCAGTGTAGGAGCTAGTGGTGGCTCTGGCCTAGGACTCCAGATCTAGAGGGGATAATGACCATCTCAGAAAGAGACACACATTCATAGTGTAGCTTTGCCCCTCTCTTTTTCTGAACCTCCTGCAAAATACTATATTATTTCTTCAAAGCACTATTTTGTCATTCATTTAGGAAACATGTATCTTCTCTGTGCTGGGCAGACTGCTACATTAGGAGGTTGTATCAGAAAACATTTCCCAAGAGAAAACAGATGGCACTCTTAGATTCAGATAATTTAAGGAGGAGGTCTATTAACAAAATAATAATGTGTAAAGGTGTATTTGTGGAGGACTCACGAGGAACAGGGCAGTAACCTAACACAACTAAGCTGTTTCCACTCCTAGGCTTGAGGGGAGGGAGTGATTACTTGGGAGTTGGAATAAGAGAGAATCAGTGTTACCCCAAGTGTGATCTGGGGACCTGTGCAGGTCTGTACACTGTTACCAGTCTATGAGAGACATGTATGGCAATTGAAAGTAGACTTTTAGAAAATTCTATTGCATTTTGACATTGCCATAACATCAAAGTATGTGATCAGTATCAGGAATTGTAGTCTGAAGCTTAGGTTTTATGGAGGAATATGTTCTGCTGATGCAGCTGCAATGACAGGAAAACATTCTGGGGTACTTATTCAGACTAGGAAGCATGTGTCAGAATGTAAATCAACATGCTACTTCCTTCATTGAGAAAGTCGTACTCTCCTCCCCACCACCCCACCCTGCAAGAAATAAATTAATACAAAGTAAGCTAAAGTTTCTTGTGCTAGGTGACTTAGCAAAAATTGTTCATTCCTTAAAGGCTAGTGAATGTGTTCGATTTGAGACCATTTTCTTTATTTTGTGATAATCTGGAAGCTGATCATAAACAACTGTAATTATACCCTGAAGTATGATGGCTATCTAAGGGAAAAGTTTTGTCAGGAATGTTTGAACTACAGAATCAAACTCTGTTTCTGCAAAATAAGGTACTAGTTTGATCCCAACTTTTTCAGGTTGGACAGCCAGACCTGCTTTTTGGTTTGATATCTTGAGTATTTCTAACGATCCTAATACTTTCACGCAAGGAAGGGATAGAAGCTTGGAAGAACAGTGTTTCTATAAATTAGAATAGTATATTCCAAAACTTAACAATTATCCACAAAGTTGGTGAAAATGCTAATATTGCATATCTGTGAAAAGTTAACGCCTAACACCTTACAAATTTGATAAAACATTTTCAGTTCTATTTTTCATCAAAAGAAGTTCCATGCATAGGAAATTCATAGATCCAGAACTATAACTCTATGGGATAAATTGTTCTTGTTGGCTATTGATAAAGGAAAGGAGATGACTTTTGAAATGTAGCATCACTTGCCTCATTTTGTACTGAAGTAAAAAACAAATAGTCTGAGCCTGCTGAGATTGCTTAAAATCTCTTCTTCTATTCCTGTCAACATACCTTTTTGAGACTAATTACTCTAAAGTGTAATTTTTTAAAAACATTATATGTACAGCATATCCTGTTGGTATCACTGTTGTTCATCCAACCTAGATTAGATAAATTAACAAGCAAAAAGCAAGATATTTGTCACATTAAAAACTTAAAATTGACATATACATTGCTCTTTCCAATGATGTGTAGGCATTTAACATGGGCAATTACTACATCCTTCCTAATTTTGGGTTTAGATACCATTGTAGAACATCAGGAATTTATGTGTGGGGCAGCGATTCTTTATACTAACCACCTATATGCAGACTTTCAATGAGCAGTATGTATAGTGTTTGCAATTCTTTTCTCTTTTTCCTCTGTTATGTTTCCTCTGATTATATTTCTTTTGAATATAGCTTTATGACTTTAAATCTAGTCATAAAAATCTGGTCTTATATTTTATGTTATTACTTTTTAATCTTTCTAATAATTCACTTTTAAATAATTCATTTAAGTTGTATTTCCTAAAAGTATCATTCTTCACTCAGTGGGAAATAAAACAAGCTGACTCTTCACCCCAGATAGTTTGTGGAGGAAGAAGAGGGTCCAGAAGAGCGGCTGTGAACTTCAGTGAGGGAAGCAGCCAGCCTGAGGCCATCTCCTAGGGAAGGAGCCAGGAACAAACACCAGGACCTCACTTCCCGCCCTCCTGTCTCCTGCTGGGGCCTCTCCCAACTGGCCCAAACCAACCGGAAGCCAGAGGGCAAGGAAACCAATACAAGCAGTCCTTTGAGGTCAGCCTCCAGGGCAGAGGGCAGGATGGAGGACAGAGAAGGTATATCTTGGTGGGGGGAAGGGGGTGGACAGAGACACAGTCTGTGTCCCAAGGTGTGTATTGGCTTTTTGGGGTAATAGGCAAATAGATCATCACAAGGCAGTATAACCAGTGCCAGGATGGAAGGAAAACTGGAATCCTGTGGGAGCACACATCTGATCCAGGGCACATCTAACAAGCCTGGGCATTCATTTGGGGCCAGAGGTAGTCAGGTCTGGAATGGCTTCCTAAGGCATGTGATGTGTGAGCTGAGGAATGAAGAAAGAACAGTAGTTAGCCAGGAGACAGGGCCAAGGGCAGTGAGGGTAAGGGTGCCCCAGAGGGAACAGCCCTCACAAAGGCATATATGTTGAATGACAGGAACAAGGAACGAAGGGGGTGAGGCAGGATGGGTAAGCCTAGTCAGATCATGGGGCAGCTTACTCTTGGGCAAGGAATTTGACTTTATCCTGACATAAAGCGGGTGTAAAGTTTATGCCGCAGAAAGAATGACTGAGAAGCTCTTGAATTTGAAAAGCCACAGGGAAAAGCAGGAAGCCTCAAAGTCTGGATTCAAGAAGGAGCAGAGATGATAATAATAGTAGCTAAGCTTTAGAGAGCGCTTACTCAGTGCCACATAGTGTTCTAAGCTCTTAATATGTGTTAATTCATTTAATACTCCCAGCAACACTGCCAAAGAGATGCTATTACTACTCCTACTTTGTAGATGAAGAAACTGAGGCACAGAGAGTTTGAGGAATAGCCCGAGTTCACACTTAGTAAGTAAAAAGACCTAGGATTTGAACCCAGGCCGTCTGGCTCCAGCATCTGTGCTCTTAACCACCACCCTGGGGCAGGGGAGCAGGACAGAGTAGGGCGTCTGGGGACCAGGGGCAGGGGGCGTTAAAGCTAACATCTGCCTTCTACTGTTTCCTGTATGGAGAGCCTGTTGAGCATGAAAACTGTGGCTACTCCGCCTTCCAAACTGGCTGTTCCTCAGTACCTTATTTGTCCTTGCCCACACCCCTGAGATGCACAAACCTATCATCTGTGCTGGATGAGCTTTTCTCATTTCCATTTGCATCTTGACTTATGATACAATGGCAAGAACACAAGAGATGGGAGACATAGACTCAAGTCCCAGCCTGATCCTACGGCCCTGCTCAAGTCACCAACTCATAGGGTGACTGTGTAAAATGATTTTCCTTCTTCCAGTAGCTCCCCTTTCGTCTTTTTGTGCAATCGGATAAAAATTTGCTGTCTTTGTCACATTCCCTCCCATTCTGGACATTTTGTTGGTTGATAGCTACATTATGTTATTATTGGTCTCTGACTATGGGTACTTGCTTTTTTAGTTGATCTGTGTTGCTTCTTAACTGCTTCATCATATACTAATGCAGGGTAGGGCCTGGGTTCCTATCAGCGGCACAAAAAAGCAACTCGATGTGCGTGCGTGCATGCGTCTGTCCCAAGGGAACAGGGCACTGCTGAGTTCAGGCTGATTATTAGCTCATGGTCTGTCAGGAAACTATGTTCACAAGAAAGCAATTTGCTCTCATATCTCCTGCAGTGATGTCATGTTGCTCATGTTTTATGTTTTTCAGAGTTCATTAATTTTTATGCATCCTCGGTTAATATCTAGCTCAATGGATTTTGTAAGTGGAATGTCCCCAAACACAAAGTCACCCTCTTAAAATATAATTGAAAATACGTGCGCATTAACTTCGAGTTGCTGACACTGGATATTATAATGGCTAAGGGCACAGGATCCTGGAGTTAGACTGCTAGGTTCAAATCCTGACTCAGCAATGGCTAGCTAAAAAATACTTAACGGCTTTAAGCTTCAGTTTCTTGACCTGAAGAATAGAAATTATGAAATGAGGGAGTCTGTGTGAAAACTTTTAGCAAACTTCCTGGCTCAGGGTAAGTCCTCAATCATTGCTAGCTATGGTTTATTATCATGCCAACTACACTTGCATCAACGAGGCAGGAAAATGCTCAAGCTCCACAGCCAAGCTAGAAGGGGTACACGTGTGTGCATTCTGGTGTTTTAGCTCAGAGCCCTTAGTCTGGTGGGGCTCTTGAACTCAGAGCCCCCAGCAGCAACAACTTTACTTTACAGCTGAGCCATCACTTCTGCTGATCAATGAAACTGACATAATGCCCCATTTTTTGAGCACCAGCCATGTGCCTAGAGCTGTCTGTGTCAAGAAGAGCAGCGTGCTTCAATTGGCTGGAGTGAGCAATCCAATTAGGGGAAGAATAAGAAATGCTGATGGGATCAGAAGTATAAACAGCCTGGCTAGAGATCACTGAAAGTCAGGAAAAGGAAATGGGGTGCAGTATCATGTTAGGACAGAGCCAGTCATCCTCTGGTCCTACAGATGGCTCTTTGGAGAGGAAACTGAGCCAGGTCTGAGGCCACAGATCCTAAAGGACCACCAACAGCTCTAGGCTAAGTCAGAGGAGCAGAGGGGTGGCCATCAGGTTGGAAGAGAGGGCTGGGGGACATGGCTTGAGTCCCCTGAGACTGGGAGAAGAGATTATGCCCAGAACAAGAGACCTCACATCAGAACTCTGCCCAACCACACCCCCTTCTCCTCAGGGCTTCCTTGACCACAAACAATAAATAAACTTGCTGGAAAGCCAAGCAGATTCCCACAGGGATGCCTACCAGGCCAGACCTTGCTGCCCTTGACCTGTGACTGAGGATGCTGCCTGACCCTTCAGCACACCTTGGAGAATCTTTCCATCTGCAGACACACCATGCCCACAGAGGCAGCTGTGAAGGTTTCTTTTGGTTTGGGGAGCTGTCCCAGCAGTTGCCTTACAAATAGATGGGATTGAAACGGGATGCCCTAGAGCTTAGTTAACTTTTTTTTTCTCTAGAATGAAGGGGATCCTAGTTCTGTTTGCTTTATGAAAAGTGGATCTGTGGTTGAGCTCTTAGAACATTTGGAGAAAGATGTGTCAGAAGGCAGCTAGCCTGAGCCCTCAGAGATGTTTCTCTCTTCCTAGAGCACTAGATTGGGAGTCCTGGATTTTCATCCTGGCTCAGCCACTCTCCAGCCATGTGGCCTTCATGAAGTTGCTTAGTACATTATCAGGCATATAATAGGTGCTTGATAAATGGTAACCCCAATAAACTTTATAATGTTTTAGGGGAGCCTAATGGCAGAACCATTTGAAAAGACAGACTTGGACGATGACTATTTCTTAGAGATGTGAACCTCCCGCATCCACAACCCCCAGAGACCCTCGGCATTTGCTCAGTGGGGCCCTTCATCCTTTTCACTCTCGTCTGGGCTGAAGTGGTTGCCCTAGGGCTGAGCAGGACTGCCTCCACAGCCTCTGTTGCTACAAGAAGGCTTCCTCTCCCCAGGCTAACCACAGGTCATCTGCTTGCATCATATGGCTACAGGAACTCAAAGAGAATGAAAAACGTTAACACCAAACCACAATTTATTCATCTACTCTCAGTTGGTGGGCAGTAGGTTTTTGCTATTGTGAACAGAACTGTTAGGAATTTTTCTTGTACAAGTCTCCTATCTCACACGGGCCAGAATTCCTCTTGGACATAGAGTGGAAATGCTGGGTTGTGAGGCATGTGAATATTCAGCTTTATGAGACAGAGCAAAACTGTTTTCCAAAGTGGTTCTACCAATCGACACTCCCAGCAAGGAACGCATAAGAGATTTCAGTATCTGCGTCCTCTGGTGTTGTCACATGGCAGTCAAATGGATGAACCAGGTACAAACGTTTTTTATATGAATCTTAGCAATATAATATTAACTGAAAAAAAAACAAATCCCACAAGGATGCATACGGCATACTTTATGTAATTAGGAAAAGAGCTAAAAAGAGAATATGTATATATATTTCGGATTATATAAGGGTAAAATAAAATAAAGCTATAGCAAAAACAAGTCAAGGGGAAGAGGTATTTGTACACCTGTATTCATAGCAGCATTATTTGCAACAACCAAAAGGTAGAAGAAACCCAAGTATCCATCCGTGGATGAATGATAAACAAAATGTGATATATTCATACAATGGGATATAATTTAGCCTTAAAAAGGAAAGAAATTCTGATAATGCTATCACATGGATGAACCTTGAGGACACTATGCCAAGTGAAGAAAGCCCATCACAAAAACATACACCGGGGCTTCCCTGGTGGCGCAGTGGTTGAGAGTCTGCCTGCCGATGCAGGGGACACGGGTTCGTGCCCCGGTCCGGGAAGATCCCACGTGCTGCGGAGCGGCTGGGCCCGTGAGCCACGGCCGCTGGGCCTGCGCGTCCGGAGCCTGTGCTCCGCAACGGGAGAGGCCACAACAGTGAGAGGCCCGCGTGCCGCAAAAAACACACACAAAAACCAAAACATACACCGTATGATTCCACTTAGATGAGGTACTTAGGGCAGTCAAATTCAGACATACAGAAAGTAGAAGGGTGGCTGCCAGGGGCTGTGGGGAGGAAGGAAGAGGGAGTTGTTTAATGAGTACAGAATTTCTGTTTCTCAAGATGAAAGGCATTCTGAAGATCGGTTGCACAACAGTGTGAATATACTTAACACTACCGAGCTGTCCACTTAAACGGTTAGGATGGTAACCTTTACATTATGTGTATTTTAGCACAAAAAAACAAACAAGAAAAAGGAAGTCAAAGGAACCAGGAACCTGAGATTCAGGAGAGTGGCTACCTGTGGGTGGGGGAGGTAGCGAGTGGGCGTGATGAGAAGACAGACGTGGAGAAGGACCACATACAGAGCTCTAAGCTGCTGACAAGGTCCTAACTTTCATTTTAAGTGGTGAGTTCCCTTAAAAAATATATAACACTAATTACATTCTAAAAATAAACAAACACACAAAAATGCTCCTGCATGCACCAATGAGGAGAGTGTGTCATCAACCAGAGATTAGATCAATCCAGTTCTCTACAATCAAGGTGCAAAAGCATTTATACTCAAGGTCCTCTATAGGAAATTATAAACTGTTTTTAATTTTACAATAAGAGTTTAAACTTCCCCCACTAACATCTTCCTCTTGTCAATTTTATGAAGCCTTGAATTAAAGAACTCTTCCAGGTGTTGCTGAAGATAGAAGCCTGAACCAGAGAGACCCCCATCTGGCAATTTCAGTCAAAATTCTGGCACCCAGAAGAGGTAAACAAGACAGGAAGTTTGCTCTTATAGGTAGTATATTTTAAAACAATTCAACAGAACGCTAATTTATTAATTAACCCAAGTGAGAATTTGGTTGCAAGTGGGCTAGTCAGTACTTCTAATTTTTCTATAAGATTAATCCATAAAAAATTTGATAACTGACTAATTCTGACCTAAATTTGTTATAAGATGCTGATTTAACAAGGCTTTGTTCAGGTCTGTTTATATCACAGGGTATAACAACATGATTTTAGAACTGAAAGTAACTGTAGAGATCATCTTGTCTCTTTGCCAGAGATGGCGAATAGTTGGCACATATGCCACTAGTTCCCAAACTCATGCCCATGGCAGACATCGCTGATCAGTCGTGGCACACTTTCCCCTTAAGCCTGGTCTACCATAGAATCTTTTATAACACAGCTCTCCACATGAGATGACACCTATTTGGCATCTCTGATCTAGTCCAACCCTCTGCTTGTACAGATGGAGAAATAAGCAAAGGAGGTGACTGTCCAGGGTCACATAACAAGTCCAGTGCCTTTTCCACCACCCTGAGTCATCCTTTCCTCTGGGCCTCTGATAGAAATCAGACACTGCCATCACAGGAATCCCAGCCTTTGCTGCTCTTATGAGCTGCATCCAGCCCTCCTTATATGGCCCCACCCACAGATGATTTTCCTTCTGGGACTTGCAGGCCTCTCTCTCACTCCCTGTCCTTTCAGCTGTGACTGCTGCTGTTGGCAAGGCTTTCCACGGAGGAGAAAGCATCCTTCTCATCTTTCATGATGTTCTGTTGGCATCTCCCCAAGCCAAGTCTTTACAAACAACAGTGCCAGGTCTGGGGCGGATGTAACCCGTCACGTCACTCAGCAGGGACATCTTCCCTCCAAGGCTGTCTTATCAACATGAAGCAGTTTCCCTTCATGGCATGAGATGATTCCCCCTCAGTAACTCCCTATCCCACTCCACCTCACCCCCACGAATAACCAGAGCATTACTTCTCCAAGGAAACCTACAAACTTCAAATTTTGGGGCAAATGAAATAGACGTAAAATTGTAGGAACAGGTAAATTGGAGAAAGGCAGGCAGCAGCTAAGGACCTTTCCCTTTGAAGTGCCACAGAATGGCAGCATGAGGGCTTATTCCATTGAAAGTGGCACCGGGGCAGGTAAGGCATCATCACCTTCCCTTCAGTCATGTAAGGACATTTCACAACCTTGGCCAAGCTGCTGGATTTGATTTAAACTTCAAGTGGTTTTGCCAGAGCCTCTTCCAACTGAGAAGTGAATACTTCATCTTAAGACCACAGGAAATGCTTTGAAGATAACTGGTACAAGTGTCTCATTTCAGACCAGAGAAAGTGGAGCACAGATCAGGCAGGGGTCAGCTTCAGGCCATACCCAGGGAGTCAAAGCCCAAAGTCAGAGTCCACAGCTTCTGCCTCTGGTCCAGGGCTCTTCCTCTGCTCCTGTTTCCTAACCAGTGGGCCTTGCTTGGTGCCCTGGGAAAGGGACATATCAAAGAGAGCAAAGAAACTCACATCTGAAGACTAGCCTCCATGGGTGAGTAAATGAAATTGAGGGATCTCGCAACTGGAGGGTGAGGTTGATACAGGCAGGGGCTGGAACCAGCATGGAGCCTGGCGTGGTGCTATTGCCTGCCGGGATTTTTTTCTCTTTTAATCCTCTCAGCAGATCTGGGCAATTTAGACCCATTTCATGAATGAGAACATGGGGGCTCAGTGACAGTAAGCAACTGGTCTAAGGTGGTCTCATCAGGAGAAGTTGGCTGTGCCATTTGAACCCAGGTCAGCCCCGTGAGCCTGGGCTTTCCTTTCCAATACCCACTCAGGATCACCTCGGGCCACACAGAGTCAAGCCAGTCCCTTGTGGATTTTTAAGAACCCAGAATTAGGTAGAGGTATATTTCATTTTGATGATTCCAAGGAAACCCTGGGTAAGCAAACCAGATCATGGGTAGGTGTGGGGGAATTTTATTTTTTGTGTGGGGGATATATAATCCTCTTAGGAGAATAAAATGTTCTCAAGCCACTTGGCAGTAGCTATTTTTATAGATCCGTTCTATTATAAGATATTACTTCTAGCTCACTGGCCTACATCTTCCAGAAAAGAAAACTTTGCATTTAATGTTTAAAATGAAATAAATACTTATTTATATAAGGCATACTATTTATACCTTATTACAAATTTGGGAAATGCAGGAACTTGGGGGTCTGCTGTAAACCCTGTAAGGGCAGGAAGACCCATAGCTTCAAGCTGGGGTTCTTCTGCACAGGCTGTGTCATAATGGGAATGTTGTTTAAGTACTCAACCAAAATCTTATGGTTGGACATTTACAGCTGGCCCACTGTATCCATGGGTTCCACACCTGTGGAACAAAAATATTTGAAAAAAAATTCCAGAAAGTTCCAAAAAGCAAAACTTGAATTTGCCACGTGCATTTACGCTGTATCAGGTATCATAATCTAGAAATAATTATAAGTATACGTAGGAGAGGATGTGTGTAGGTTATATGCAAATACTACTCCATTTTATATAAGGAACTTGAATATCCATTGATTTTGGTATCTACAGGGGATCCTGGAGCAAATCACTCACACATATGAGGGACCACTGTATATTGTTTTGTTTTTAAAATATGATCAACGACATTGTAACATGTCGCTACATGTTACATATGACTTAAGTTATAGCTGATATACGACATTATTTCTTTATAATTAATTACTGGAAATTATGGGTCAGATTTAAGACTTTTGATAGATGTTGCCAGATTGGCCTCCATAAAAGTTGCTCCAATTTACATTCTCAGCAGTGTATGAAAGGCCTATTTTCTCAAATCATCATTAACACTGGGTTTACGTTTTTTTCTATCACCAGTGAAACTGAATATTGTTTTATATATTCATTGGACATTTGTATTTCTTCTTTTCTGAATTACACTTCATTTCCTTGCCTCATTTTTTCTTATTACTGTACTTGTCTTTTTCTCATTAGCTGATACTATTTCCACACTTTGATATATTTCATTATGTAGAAATCAAAACTTCTGTATGTTACGAGACACCAGAAACATAAAGACAAAAGACAAATGGAAAAAACAAATTTACAACAATGTAACACTTTTTCTTTTTAGTTTCACGCTTAGAAAGTCCTTAATCATCCCCAAGGTTAT
Source organism: Lipotes vexillifer (assembly GCF_000442215.2). Taxonomy (NCBI): domain Eukaryota; kingdom Metazoa; phylum Chordata; class Mammalia; order Artiodactyla; family Lipotidae; genus Lipotes; species Lipotes vexillifer. The sequence goes on from NW_006799673.1 coordinate 222,278, forward strand.
AGAAAAATCCATTTTTGTTTTCTATTCATTTGTTAGTGTGTTGATAGTTTTCATTATTAACATCTAAGCCTTTACAAGAACTGGAATTAATTTCTGATACGAGGTTTAAAGCAGTAATGATCAAACTTGATTTTCTTCCAGGTAGGTAATTAATTGTTCTAACATAACTTATTGAATAATCCTTCCTTTCCTTGGGGATTTCAAATGCCATTTTATCACATCCTAATGTATATCCTCATGAAAATTTGAGTTTGTTTCTGGACTTCCTATTCTGTTCTGTGAATGCTGGCCTCTTCTAAATTCTAAAGCTGTACCTATTCCAACAAGGGCTCCCAAGTTCTCAGAAATGGATTTTGCATTGCTTTGGAGGTTTCTGTTTATATTCTTGTCTCTTACTCTAGACTGTGAGTTCCCTGAGGGCAGAGGATCTGTCTTATTCCTCTTTGCACCCAGAGTGCCTAGTATGGTCCAGTGAAAGGAGGACACAGCAGCATCACAGAGAAGGGGACAAAAGTCCTAGGCAGAGGGTTGCCAGATTCAGCAAATGAAAGTACAGGATGCCCAATTAGATTCGAATATCAGATCAACAATAAATAATTTTTATATGCAATATTTGGGACACACTTGTCCTAAAAAATTATCCGCCGCCTATCTGAAATTCTAATTTAAGTGGGAGCCCTATATTTTATCTTGCAGCCCTACCCGGACTGGATATCAAGAGACCTGGCTTCAGTTTGGCCTCTGCCAGGACTGGCTAGGACACCTTGGACAAGCCATGGAACCTCTCCAGACCTCAGTCCATCATTGTGAAATTAGGGACTTGGTTCATTCCACAGACATTTATTTATCAAGGACCCATGACATCCAGGTTCTCTAAGGCAGCTGTGTAGCAAAAGCACAGGTCTGGGAGGCAGAAGTTGGGTTTCTCATTCGAGTTCCCCATGACCAACATGGTAAGACACATACCAGGGAGAAATTAGGCTAGGTGAGCTCTCCAGTGCCTCCCACCCTGCATTTCAAGGGCCCACCCAGACATCCCCTTTGGAACACTCACTCTCCCTGGACCTTGCATTTGGCCTCAGCCCTTGCTATGCACTCTGCGCTGGCCAATAAGGAATTCATCTTTTACAAACTAAATGTCGCAACTGACACAGGCTTGAGTTAGAAGTACCCAGCTGTCTGAGTGCGAGGGTGTGGAATGCAGCCTTCCACACCTGCAGAGGAAGCTTCGTAGGCCAGGGAGGCACTAACTCACAGTCCGTCCTCCGAAAAGCCCCAGGGACCTGGACCCCAGTGGAGTGGGGCAGACATTCTATAATTCTGCAGCTGACTATTCATGCCCTTTAACCTTCCCTTTGCATGTGAAGGGAAAACAGGGCTCTTCTTCTCTGATACCACCCAGCACGTGACGGCAGACTGGACACGCCCAGCAGATACTCAAACAAGCTTGTGAAGCAGTTATTCTGTTTCTCCTTTTTTCCTCTACATCCTCTCCTGTGTACACAGGTGACACAAGCCCACACAGCCTACGTACTTGGTCCAAATGGTCCCGAGTCTGTGCCAAACACAATGCTAAGCATTGGGGTTACAATAGTGTACAAAAACCATCCTGGCCCTTGCTGCCATGGAGCTTTCAGTCTAGCTAAGGAGATGGCCATGAAGCACACAATCAAACGTATTTAATTGGAAAAGTATAAGGAGATATGAGGGCATATTAGTAGGAAATCTGATTTGATGGAATGGGTAGTCAATACCTCAAACAAAGGATATTTGAATAGGAGTTCACTATCTATTCTAGGAGGGGTCTTTCTGGCAGAAAGAACAGTATGTGCAAAGGTCCTGAGGTGGGAGGGTGTACCCTCAAGGATCTGAGATGAGAGAGGGAGTAAGAGAGAGAGAGTGAAGCAAGAGGAGACTGCAGAGGCAGGAAGGAGCCAGATCCTGCAGGCCGAGGGTGAGTCAAGGCCATTGAAGGATTAAGCAAGATGGTGGTTTAATGATATTGGGTTTTTAAAGATGAGTATGGCTGTAATACAGGAATGGGTGGTTGGAAGGGGCCAAAGTGGAGACTACTGGGAGTGTGTCTGTGAGGGCTGATAGTGACATAGTAGCAGAAATGGGGAGGGACAGAAATAGACTGTATTTGGCTTGGTCATGATTGAAAGAGGCATCAGTGAGATGGTGGCACAGCAGAGGAAGACTTCACCTACGGGGAAGAGGGGTGTGGAGAGAAGCAGGAGCCTTGGGCGGGGGCGGGGGAGGGGGCGAAGGGGGCTGGGGAAGGGAGGGAGCAAGAGAGAAGATACAGGAGCAGGAGGGCTGCAGCTGAGAGCTGAGAGGACCAGGGAAAACCTATAATACCCAGTCAGAGGTGGGGCAAAGGGAACACTAATCTTTCCCAGCTTTATCTCATTTTAGCCTCACAGAGATCCTGCTAGGGAGGGGCCTCATCCCGCATTTTGCACAGGAAGCAAGTACAGTTCAGAACTTTTCCCAGAGCTGGTGCAAGGCAGAGTTGGGATTTAAACTCTGTTTAACTACACCCTTTCCCCTCTGCCAGGAGCTCCCTCCTACCCCTTGATTCATGGGCTGAGGATTTAACAAGGTCCAATATAGTTAAAAGGCCGAGCTCACAGATTCTCCAGGAGGGGAGGAAAGCAGATTGGTGGGAGAGTTAATTCTCATTTCCTGTAGTGATCACCTGGGAGCCTGGGGCGGTATCGGGGAACCAAGGCAGCTGCAGAGTGGACACAGCAAAGGGCAGTGGTTCTCAACCCTGACTATGCATTGCAGTCATTAGAGGAGCTTTGAAAAGTCCTGGTGCCCAGGCTGCCTCCAACCCATCACTCCCTCCAGGTGATTCCAACGTGCAGCCAGGTTCAAACCCACTGGCATATCAGCTGCTCTCAACTCCATCCTCTCTTGGCCCCTCAGGCTGGAGAATCTTAGAAAGGCCTCCCACGGCTGTGTCTGGGGATATATTGCCCAGGACCCCAGCCTAATCTGAGTTTAGGGCCTAATTAAGGTCTTTAAACAGCATAATTAAGGTCTTTAAAGGCCCAAGACACAGCAAACATTACCTGGCCTCCATCTCTTAAGTAATTCAAAATAAAAACCAGACTCAATCATAAAATAAAATTTCATTTTTGGGGGGGAAATGACACTTTCATGGCAGCTGAAATTAAAATAGCTTATTTCTAGGGAATTCGCTGAGGCCCTGGGTTCAATCCCTGGTCGGGGAACTAAGATCCTGTAAGTGGCATGGCCAAAAAAAAACCCCAGCTTACTTCTAGTTTTTCTGGGTGTGCGTGTGTATATGCGTGTGTGCACTCTGCCTTGGCTGGCGCCCCACATGTGTAATTGCTCTGTGTACTGGGTCAATCTGCATAGTTTCTGACTGCTCAATTTCTAGCAAATGCAAACTCTACACAGTCCGATTTCTGAGCAGTAGAGATGGAAGCAGCAGTCTCCTTTGGGTTTAATTTGAATTAAATTGCCAGGCTGTACTTGAGGTAGGAAACTGACGATTTTCAACAAGAAATCTTCAAATGAGGCCTGTCAGCCGTGAAGTGTAACTCTAGAGCCTGCTTGGCAAGGGAACCAGCTTTGTCTGGAGGCCAAGTCAAATGGGTTCCCCATCAGGAGCATGAGACAGGCCAACAAGACCTGTCCATTAGGGAAGTGACCCTCGATCTGTCCAGTTTTAACAGAGGAGAGTTCTTGGTGCAATGACCACTTCTAATGGGGGAATTAGTCAGGGACATGGGCACTGCCTTTTCCACTTGGACACCACTGGGTGCCCACACCTGAGGGATGAACAGTTCCTGGAGATGGATCAAGAGTGGTGTGTACCTGTCAGAATGGCCATCATCAAAAAGTCTACAAATAACAACAAACGCTGTGAGGATGTGGAGAAAAGGAAACCCTCATACACTGTTGGTGGGAATGTAAATTGGTGCAGCCACTATGGAAGACAGTATAGAGGTTTCTCAAAAAACTAAAAGTTGAACTACCATATGACCCAGCAGTTCCATTCCTGGGTATATAGCCTAAAAGAAACAAAAACACTAATTCGAAAAGATACATGCATCCTAATGTTCATAGCAGCATTATTTACAATTGCTAAGATATGGAAACAACCTAAGTGTCCATCAACAGATGAAAGGATAAAGAAGATGCGGTATATATATACAATGGAATACTACTCGGCCATAAAAAAGAATGAAATGTTGCCATCTGCAGCAACATGGATGGACTTGGAGGGCATTATGCTAAGTGAAATAAGTCAGACAGAGAAAGACAAATACTGTGTGATATCACTTACATGTGGAATCTAAAAAACACAACAAATTAATGAACATAACAAGAAAGAAGCAGACTCACAGATACAGAGAACACACTAATGGTTACCAGTGGGGGGGGCAATATAGGATGTGGAGGAGTGGGGGTACAAACTATTGGATGTAAGATAGGCTCAAGGATATATCGTACAACATGGGGAATAGAGCCAATATTTCATAATAACTGTAAATGGAAATTAACCTTTAAAAAAGTATATAAAAACAAAATAAAATTTAAAAATAAATAAAAACATATTTCCATTTAAAAACCAAACAAACAAACAAAAGAGGGGTGTGCATGTCAGGGGTGCCCAGGTTGGGCTCCTCCAACTATCCCTTGATCCTGCCCTCTGGAACTCTGGGCAGGCTGACGGAGAGGCTCCTCGGGGTCTTAGCTTCTGACCAGGATACCCACGTTCTCCTAGCACCCCAGCAGGGAAGCATGGTTTGAAGATCCTGGGACTAGGAGAACAACTGATCAAGTGAACCCAAGATGCGGCCAAAACTCCCTTTGACAGGCAGGCTTTGAGGACAAAGAATCTCACCCAAGGAGAGACGGCACCTCTGACCAAATCCTCACTCTGACCCACTGAGACAATAAGCCTAGCCTCGCTCACACTCAGGGCTGGAGGAAGCTATTTCGGCACCTCCTGTGTCCTCGTCACAGCTGATTTCACCCATCCCAGTCCTCTGCCAGAGCCAGACCAGCCTGCCACGTCCTGCCATTTCGGTCAGGTCTCTTTTGCTGTGAGTGACAGAAAATTCACTTGAGTTAGCTCAGGCAAGAAGAGAAGCTCACTGGCTCAGTAAGTAAACCACAGAAGGGCAAAGGATCAGCTGGGCCTGGGGAATACCTGGACCCAGGGTCATCAACACAGTTAGGATTTGTAGTCTCCTTCGTCTGTCTCTGCTTCAGTCTGCGTATCAGCTTTGTTCTCTCAGAGCAACTGTTCCCATGAGGTAGGAATCAGGCTCTTGGTGGTACTAGGCTCCCATCTTCCTGGCTTTACCCCCCAGAAAGGATGATCCCCCCCACCCCCATCTTAGTTCCTATTCAGAAAAATCCAGGGGAAGTTTTCTGGTTGGTCTAGTCTGGGTTGCCTGTCCAGCCCATGGCTGGGGAGCCAGGACACTACAGCTGCGGGACGTTCTAGTATCACGTGGTTGGAGTAGAGTGGGGAGGTGTGTTTATTAGCCTACTGGGGCTGCCACAACAGAATGCCACAGCCTGAGTGACCTAAACAACAGAAATTTATTTCTCACAGCTCTGGAGGCTGAGAGGCCCGAGATCGAGGTGCCAGCAAGGCAGGTTTCGCTCTGAGGCCTCTCAGAATGGCTGATAGGCAGCTGCCGTTTTACTGTGTGCTCACACGACCTCTTCTTTGTGTGTGAGAGAGGAAAGTCTGTGTGAGAGACAAAGACAGAAAGGGGGGTGGTGTGGAGGGAGAAGGAGAGGGAGCACTCGCTCTCTGGTGTCCAGTTTTGTAAGGACATTAATCCTACAAGATCAGTGCCCCACCGTTATGATTTCATTTAACCCTCATTACTTCCTTAGAAGCCTCATCTCCAGATACAGCCACACCGGGAGTAGGGCTTCAACATATGAATGCGGGGGCGGGGGAACCAACCGTTCAATCCATAAGAGGAGAGAAACACTATTTACCCAAAGAAGGGGATTTGGTGGTCAGACAGGAAGGAATTTGGGGGCTCTGGGCCCCCCAGTTATTTTATAAAGAACATCTTCGAAAATGTCCAGCACAATGGCTTCTTGTCTCCACTACCGAAGATCCACAAGGCCTCATGTTTGGACAGATTTTGTTTATCAAGCAAACTGCATTCACAGTCATGCTTCACTCATTTTCCTAGGAAATATCCCAAGTTACAAAAGAGGGATACGTTTGTTGAGAAAATTCCAGCCCAAAGGAAAGACACTTCCTGTTTTTGTTTGCAGTGCAGCAGCCTTGTCATGGATCAATATTAGATTTCCAAGAGGCACTTTGCCTTTTGCAAATATTGCTCAAGTCAGAGACCTAAAAAGAATACCAGCTTTGGAGGCAAAGACCTTTGCATTCAAATTCCAGCTGAGGGTCCATGAGCAAGTCACTAGCCCACTCCAATCCTGTGTCCCTGTTGTATAGCCACCTACTTCCCGCCATTTACAAGGATGGAGATAATGTATGTAAAGTGCCCACTTTGTGCTCAGCACATAGTAGGAGCTTAGTAAGTTCCCTTCCTTCCCCACTATCCTAATGTATTTGTTAAAGATGGGGGAAGAGAGGTATGGGGGAATGGGGTGGGAGAACAGTACCAGGGAGGCTCCAGCTGTATGCTTCACAATCCTACCAATCAAGTCTCTGAATTAGGCCTCAGCTTTCCGTTTATAAACTTAGGCAGGACAGGGGTGGGTAGGAAGAGGAGGAACTTGGCCTTGTTGGTTCCATCAGGGCCCTTCTGATTCCATAACCTGGTCTTCTCTGCCTGGTTCCTGTCCACCCCATAGCCCCTGCTTCCCATGCTCTGAAGGTCTTTTGGCCAAGTTCAAGGCTGTGGAAAGAAGGGTGGAAGGAGGGAAGGAAGAGGCATTTCCCCCAGAGAGCCTGAAGGTGGCACCAGAGCAGCGCAGGAGCTGACATCGGTCTCTAGTCATCCTGCCCAGCAAGCAAGGTGGGATAGGGCAGGCAGAGGTGGCGAGGACCACTCAGCAGGGCAGCGACACGTGGGTGGCAAGCCAGGCTGGGGCATCTGTCCACACCATTTGAAATTGGCAGAAGGACCCTCTGGCTAATTTCCTCTCTTTGGTAGGATGATCATGTGATTTACCATTCAAATCCAGACACTGATTTATCCCTCAAATCCAGATGCTTCAGAGCGAAAGGGGCACTATTAATAATTGCTTCCGGGAGAGCAGGCTTAAACTCACCTGTCCCTGGCAAAGCAGAACTTCCTGTCACCTTACCCTCAGGTCACTTTTTTTCATTGTTTTCACTATTCTTTTTTCCCAATCACCACTGTCTTTTTTTTTTTTTTGGCCGCACCACACAGCATATGGTATCTCAGTTCCCCAACCAGGATTCAAACTGCACCCCCTGCAGTGGAAGCACAGAGTCTTCACCAATGGACCAACAGGGAAGTCCCCATCATTGTCTTTGAGGATATTGTCCTTGCAATGGGATATTTTAATATATATATATATATATATATATATATTTTATAAATTATTTATTTATTTTTGGTTGCGTTGGGTCTTCGTTGCTGCGCACGGGCTTTCTCTAGTTGCAGAGAGCGGGGGCTACTCTTCATTTCAGTGCACGTGCTTCTCCTTGTGGTGGCTTCTCTTGTGGAGCACGGGCTCTAGGCGTGCAGACTTCAGTAGTTGTGACATGCAGACTGAGTAGTTGTGGCTCGCGGGCTCTAGAGCGCAGGCTCAGGAGTTGTGGCCCACAGGCTTAGTTGCTCCGCGGCATGGGGGATCTTCCCCGACGAGGGATCAAACCCATGCTCCTGCACTGGCAGGTGGATTCTTAACCACTGCGCCACCAGGGAAATCCCACAATGGGATATTTTAGACCTTGCAGCACGTGCTTTAACTTCTTAAGTCTGAACAGAGTCTTTCTGAACTCACTCCAATAGCTGATTTTACTTCTAGTCAGAAGATTCTGTGTTCCCTGGTTTGCCAACCCCACGGCTCAAGAGTTAAAGATGTCAGATGTGGAACAGTGACCCTTATCTCAACTTCAGTTGAGATTTATTTATTTATTTATTTATAAATTTATTCAGGAATAAATTTATTCCTGTAATTTTGTTCTGAGTGCTCACATCCTTTTAACTCTTTGAATTTAACTATATTGATTTATTGAATTGCAAATAGACAAGTCCCATTAAGCAGGATTCTTAGATTTCCAAGATCATCCCGTTACTCCATTCAATCCCAAATTAGCATGTCATTTATCCCCTTGTTTCTGAATCCTCTTCACTTAATAGCCTCATAAACATCCATCCATTGCAAAAAGGGCTCAAACTTTTCTCACTTCCAATTTTGGTTGATTCATTGATATCCAAGTAATGGATTTGTCTGGGGGGGGGGTCATTGTAGAGAACCATGCCCTTAAACATATTTTTAGAGTTGGATTTTGCTAGTTAATAGCCTATCTCTCTGTCATTCACACTTGGCCACAAATGACTAAAGATTTCAGTCTTAACCTAAAATCTAAGTTAGGCTTTTCATTTTATCTGAATAACGCAGTTAATGTGAGAAATAAAAAAGTTTTTACGGAAATTTTCTCAGCTAAGAACCTCATGGTCACAAATATGGTCACAAATATGTGTAAGCAAGAGGAAAATTAGGTTCGAAATATATAAAATCTTAAACTGTTATTTTTAGAGGCAAGATTGTCCATGTTTATTTTTTTTCTTTATTAGTGAAGTGCATTTTACATATGGTAAGGTACACATATCTTAAGTGTACAACTTGATGACTTTTTGCATATGCAGTGTAACCATGCCCAGCTCAAGATATAGAAAGTTTCCATCACCCTAAAATGTTCCCTTATGCCTGCTCCCAGTCTCTACCCACCTCAAAGATAACTGTTCTGATCTTCACAATCATAAACTAGTTTGGCCTGTTCTTGAACTTCATATAAATGGAATCATACAGTATGTGCCCTTTTGTGGCTGGCTTCTTTCACTCAGCATAATGTGTATATGATTTATCCATGTCACTAGTGTGTACTGGTAGTTACTTGTTTTTCATTGCTGTGGTTTCCCATATTCTATTTATTACTCTCCTATTTATGTGTAACACAGTGTCTTATGGGGTCTGTTGTTCCCTTTGGCTAGATTGATATTAAAAATCTTCATATCAATGGAGCGTAGTAATTTTTAGAAGACAAAAGCCAAAACCATCCAGTCTTAAACCAAGTTTTCTCCTCATGCCTCCTTCAGTCAGTCTTCTCCTTGTGCTACTTTTCCTCAAAATTGATCGAAAATTAAGGAACCTTAAACTCTTCATTGTGTCATCAGCGTAGGGAAACTTGTCATCTGGACAACAGGGTAGAACATTTACAATCCGAAATGCTGAAATAATTGTAGCAAACACATAACACTTACTAGTGTTCAAAATGCTTTATAAATATTACTTATCCTGAAAACAACTCTATGAAGTAGAGTTGTTTCCGATGGGGAAACTGAGGCACAGAGAGGCCAAGTTACTTGCCCGAGGTGGTAGAGCCAGGATTTGAATCTGGACGGTTCAGTTTCAGAGCCCTCACACCTCACCACCATCTTGTGCCGCGTGATACTTTCTGTAGCTGAAGTGTTTTCTTCTATGAGCTTGGTAGCACTTTCTGAATAATTCAAATCTTATAAATTTGCTTCAAAGAATACAACTAAATTGAATGGACGATCTAATATAGAATGTGTGGCATTCGTGAATAAATTATAAGGCTCTCTGGTTTTAAATAATAATTATTTGCTTATCTTGTGACTTCTGCCAGATGGGGCTGTGATGTGCCGAGCCTCATTTCCCTTCTCTTCAGTGAGAGGCACGACTTATCGTAAAATCTTATCAGCCTCATCATCTGGCAAGCTGGAGACAGGTTTTTTTTTTTTTTTTAATATTTTAAAATTTTATTTATTATTTGGTTGCACTGGGTCTTATTTGTGGCACTTGGGATCTTTGTTGCGGCATGCAGGATCTTTTAGTTGCAGCATGCAGGCTCTTAGTTGTGGCATGTGGGATCTAGTTCCCTGACCAAGGATCGAACCCAGGCCCCCTGCACTGGGAGCATGGAGTCTCCCACTGGAGAGAACCACTGGACCACCAGGGAAGTCCCTGGAGACAGGTTTGTGGAGTCTTAACTGGTTGAGACAGAGTTGAATGCCACTTGTAGCATCGTGAGCTCAAGAAAGATGATTTTTCACCCTCAATTCTGTTGCACAGGGTCGTGTAAGCTTTGGCAATTAATATAGGTGATCGACAGTTTTCTCACAAAAATTACCAGGGTTCCAGGTGAAACTGTCTTCAAGTTTCCTTCTGCTGCTAAAGACAGGAGATGGGGGCAGACTGACTGTCCCACTTCTAGAACTCTGGTTATAAGCTTGATGGGGAAATGCCATGGTAATTGGGAGGGGGTATTTTTATTTTCTAACTCATCCTCTCCCCATGCTATACTCAACACTGGAACTCAGTCCCTTTGAACAGCCTGAAGCCTACACTCCGGGCCACATGTCTAGTTTTCTGGCTTGTTTCTCAGCCTCCAGCTGTGCTCACTTGTTCCTTACCTCTACCCACTCTGGTACCAGATCCATCCCCCAAATAACCCTTCCATCATGTAAACTTCTCTCCCACCCAAGGCACCTTCCACCCTACAAGAAATGACTCCAACCTCAGCCTGGCATTCAAGGCTCTTCCTGATGTGGCCTCACCTTTTACCACTCCACTGTGTCTCCCCTCAGCCCCTGTCAAATTGGATCGATTTTTCCAATATACAGGCTGGGCTATCCCACCTCCAGGCCTTTGCTTTCACGGTGACTTTCCCCTGAATGCGTTCTTCCTCCCTCTCCCCAAGTCCAAATTATATCCATCCTTCAAGGGCCTGGCTTAACTACTAGGTCTCCAAAAAGAACACCCTCTCCCTCTCTCTCTCTCTCTCTCTCTCTCTCTCTCTCTCTCTCTCTGTCAATACTGGCCCTGTATGTGTACTTTCCTTGGGCTTTTTTTTTTTTTTTTTTGCCGTACGCGGGCCTCTCACTGTTGTGGCCTCTCCCGTTGCGGAGCACAGGCTCCGGATGTGCAGGCTCAGCGGCCATGGCCCACAGGCTTAGCCACTCTGCGGTATGTGGGATCTTCCCAGACCAGGGCACGAACCCCTGTCCCCTGCATCGGCAGGTGGACTCTCAACCACTGCGCCACCAGGGAGTCACCAGGGAAGCCCCTCCTTGGGCATTTTTTACAGTTAGCTTTGGGTTGGAGTTGTGTCCATGCTGCATGAATCCAATAAGGCTGGAAAGCTCCATCAGGGCAATGACCTTGTGTTTTCCGCTCTGAATACCCTACCATACCCAGCACACTGTAGGCATTCAAAAACTTGAGTGGACGCATGAATGAATAAATGAGTGGATGAAGTGAGACAGAAATAAACATTATGAGAGATCAGAGGAGACAGTTCACTCCATGGTTGGCCATGGTCAGAAAAGGCTTCAAAGAACAGCGCGGATCTGGACAGGCAGGGGAAGCGATTAGAAAGATCCCAGAGGTGAGATCATTAAGGTGTGCTGGGGACGATGAAAATGTGTCTGGCCAGAGCAGAGGTTCCCCAGAGAGGCAGGAAATGGCCATATTTGCAAACTGGAGAGAAAGATTTGCTATCGTCAGTCCCAAAGGCAAGAGGAAGGACTTGATGACCTTTGTACATAACGATTCAAAACTCATGGTCAGTGCCAAGTTTTCACAATGAAACCTCTGGGGATGGCTCCTCAAAGATGAAGATTTAGCTATGTGGGAAAAGAATCTAAAAAAGAGTGGATATACGTATATGTATAACTGATTCACTTTGCTGTACTCCTGAAACTAACACAACATTGTAAATCAACTATACTCCAATAAAAATTTTTAAGAAACCAAAAAGATGAAGTCTTACGTTGGAAAGCAGTGATTCCATTCCATCCAAAGCAGGATGTGTACTCACTTGTACATTCTGGAGGAGGAAGAGCTCTTAGAAATGATCTGGTCAAACCCTCATAATTGGCAGAAGGAGAAACTGGGGCCAAGAGAAGGGAAGACAGCCAGACAGTGATGGAGGCAGGACTGGACCTAAGAGCTCCAGAGACAAGTGCTATCCATGCCTCCCTGCTGACTCTCCCTGGGGCAGGGTGGGGGTGGCGGGGGAGGGGAAACAGCAGCAATTTGTGGGGTTTTTTTGGTTCAGCTATTCCCAAGGAGATGAGACAAGATGGGACAAGCAAAGCCCACAGTCCTTCTGGCAGACACTCAAGGTGTTATGCGGGTTTCTACCCCAAGGGCCACGTTCCGTAGATCTAGAATGTATCTGACCCACAGTCACGGTGGGATCAGAGAAGGCCTTGGATGCCTGCTGAAAGCTGGACCTTTGTCAGACAGAGGAAGGTCTTTGGGGAGAAGGGGAAGGGCAGGGACTGGAGAGGCCCTAGCAGCTGGTGAGGGAGTACCTGTGGCAGGTTGGGAGGGGCTCCCACCTTGTGCATCCAGGTGGGCCAAAGGTAGTCACCTCCCATCTGGCCTTCTCCAAGAAAAGTCTGATTTCCTTTCCCAGTTCTGAGCTTGTCTCTGCCCTTACACAGTGATAAAATTGTGTTCCTTTCCCAGTGATCAGCCAGCAGCAGGAAGCAGCAGTTTAGGAAGAAAAGGCTGGCAAAGCAGGTGAGGGCATAGAAGAGAATGACAGTGAGGAGAACACCTCCAGGCCTGGGAGGAGGTCTGTGGGACCCCTTCTAGGCAGCAGGCAGGGAGGGAGAAGAGAGTTAAAGGTGGGAGCCATCCCAGGACTGCATGAGTCATCACGAGATTGAATTGCAGGTGCCCAATTTACATGATACATGATAAAGCTCCTTTTGGAAGGAGTGGAAATAACTTTGGTTTTAAGAAATGATTTAGCCATGAAGAAAGACATTGAGAGACAGAAATAAATGTGAAGGCCCAGTCCAAATTCATTCCTCTCAGAAAATGGTCCGACTCCCTGGAAATTGGTGTTGTAAGAGGCATCTCCACCACTCCCACCCAGACTCTGTCCCAGAGGACCCCCACCCAGAAGAGGTGAGGTGCCCAGTCGCCTAGGAGGGGAAACAGCTTCAAATCCTACAAGTCAGTTCTTTTGTTTAATTCTTTATTCTATGATCTTTATCACCCCACCCCTTTCAAAAGCTGTGGTCCATATGGGTCATGGGGTAACATCAAGGAGGCAGAAAGTAGCTTGGCTTGTGGGATCTTAGGAGATTTTATTGTCACCTCAGGATGTGGACCTCCCTCGCCTGGAGCTGCAGGGGACATTTCAGTTGCACTTCACAATCTTGATTTCAATCCTCCTCTCTCCCACCACTATGATAACCAGGGTTTTTACTAGAAGGCTTCAGCCTGACATCGTGACCTCCACCCAACATTTATTGGGTGATGACTCTCCTGGGAGCCCCCAACCCTCACTGGCCTCAATGTGTGAGCTGTGGGGTCCTATGACATTCACCTTGATGTTTGAGTGCCAGTTCCTCCAGCATGATGTCCAGCATCAACAGGTCAGATGAATACCAATATATTATATAAACCCTACAGGTCAACCAGGAAAAAAGTAAAGGCCAACTATCCAAGGCAAAACAGGGGTAAATGATGATTTACCTGATTCAGGTTAATTAAGGGAATACAAGCTGACATAGGACTCAAATATGGCCTGATCCAGGAGAAGTGTGGGAAGGAAATGTCAACTCTAGCAGCCTGTCCTTGGACACTGACAGGGAAGCAGAGTCCACATCCGCTGTTCCAATTCCAATAGAAGCCACCTATGGGAGATCCATTGGTGACCCTTACAAACCACTGCTCCCAGTATTCTAGCCTTTGTGTGGCCCCTCCCACTCTGGGCTTGGCCATGTGACTTGCTTTGGCCAATGCGACATTAGCAAGTGTGATACAAGCAGAGCCCACAAGCTCTTCTGGAAACCCAGCTGCCACACTGTGAGGAACTCCAGGCCATCCTGGTAGAGAGAGAGAATCACATACAGAGGCCCTGGAAGGTGAGACACTTCATGAGGAAGAGTTCACATGGAGGAGAGAGAACCAAGACATTCCAGCCGAGCTTCCAGGTAAATTCAGTCTTGTGAGTGGCCCCAGCCAACTCCACGTGGAGAAGAGCTGGTCAACCCATAGAACAGAGAGAAAGAATAAGTTGTTTTAGCCACAAAGTTTTGGGATGTCTTGTTATGCAGCAATAAATAACCTTAGAGATTTATAAAAATGAGGTGGTGAGTTCTCCATTCCTGAGGCTATTTAGCCCTGTTGGGGCCAAACTGTGGAGAGAATGTTTGCACTGAGTAGGAGGTTGGACTAAGATTACAGAAACCATCCATCAAAGCTTATCTAAATCATGCAAACATTCCATCCTCAAATATGTTAGCTAGGGAGTGAGTATAGTGGTCAAGGCCCTGGACTCAGACTTTCAGGATTCAAATCCTGGCTCTGCTATTTACTAGCCATGTGAACTGAGGCAAATTACTTAACCACTCTAAGCCTCGATTTCTCCAACTCTAAAATGAGATAACAATAGTATCTAGTTCTCACAAGGGGATTGTAAAGGTTAGATGAAGTAATGTATATAAAGATCTTGCAACAGTGGCTATGACATAGAAGTTAGCTAATATTACCCATAATAACACTTATTATCTCCCAGATAGCCTCTCACACAGCAACAGATCCAAAAGCTCTAGTAATGCCACAAGTCCAGATTTCTGGCTCATATAATACGGTCTCAGGAACTAAGGTGGTCTCCCAGGCTCTGTCAATGCTAAAACTCTGTGGCTCCCTCCTTCCCTCTCTCCCTTCCTTCCTGTCACACCACCACACTGCTCCATATTGCAGTCTTTGTGACTTATTATTTTCATATTCCCTCTTTTCAAGGATGAGTCCAAGGATGCTGAGGGGTGTTGGGCCAATATGGCAAATAGCAGGGCATATAGGATTAGGCCCGGGAGCACTTCCCACTGCATCTCATTAAGAGTGACCCCAGAATGAGAAATTAAGAAAATAATCCCATTCACAATTGCATCAAAAAGAATAAAACACCTAGGAATAAATTTAACCAAGAAGGTGAAAGACCTATACATGGAAAACTGTAAGACATTAATGAAAGAAACTGAAGAAGATACAAATACAGGTTTCTTTCACTATACAAAAGTAGAGCATTCTTACGAAAACTTTCGTAAGCTGAAATGATGTAAAGAGAAGAAGCAATTACCTTAGGACATTTTTTACATCTTATTTCGATGTAAAAAAACAAATCTAGATAAGGCACAGATGCTCACAGACACAGTTCAAAGCTACGATAGCTTGATGCTGAATTGCTGAGTGTAGTTCCCAGGGCAGGAGCTTGGTCGTGCCACTCTCGCTGTCACTGAAAGGGCTTGCTACAAAACAAACACTGAACACTATTTTCACTTTCCACCTTTTTATATAAAAGCAAAAATCCTCTTCAGATTTCTTTTGGTTAGCAAAAACAGGTACTAATGTAGTAGTTCTTTGGTAAAAGCAAAGTAGCACAAAGCAAACTTCCAAAAAGAGATTTACATGTGATACCTGTAAATGGAAAAATATTCCATGTTCTTGGATTGGAAGAATTAACATTGTTAAAATATCCATACTACCCAAACCAATCTACAGATTCAATGCAATCCCTGTCAAAATTCCAATGGCATTTTTCACAGAAATAGAACACATAATCCTAAAATTTGCATGAAACCACAAAAGGCCCTGAATAGCCAAAGCTATCATGAGAAAGAAGAACAAAGTTGGGGCATCACACTCCCTGACTTCAAACTATATTTAAAAGTTACAGTGATCAAAACAGTATGGTATTGGCTTAAAAACAGAGACATAGATGATGGAACAGAATTAACAGCCCAGAAATAAACCCACACATGTGGTCAACTAATTTATGAAAAGGAAAGCAAGAATATACAAGAAGGACAGCCTCTTCAATAAATGGTCCTTAAGAAACTGGACAGCCACTTGTAAAAGAATGAAACTGGACCACTATCTTACACCATACACAAAAATGAACTCAAAATTGGTTAAAGCCTTGAACATAAGATCTGAACTCACATGACTCTTAGAAGAAAACATAGGCAATAAGCTCCTTTACATCAGTTTTGGCGAAGATTTTCTTGATTTGACAACCAAAAGCAAAGGCAGCAAAAACAAAAATAAACAAGTGGGATTACATCAAACTAAAATGTTTCTGCACAGCAAAGGAGACCAACAACAAAATGAAAAAGCAACCGACTGAATGGGAGAAAATAATCATATACCTGAGAAGGGTTAATATCCAAAATATATAAAGAACTCTTACAACTCAATAGCAAAAAAACAAACAGCCCAATTTTAAAAAATGGGCAGAGGATCTGAGTAGACATTTTCCCAAAGACTAAAGATGGCCAACAGGGAAGTGCAAATCAGAGCCACAGTGAGGTATCACCTCACACCTCTTATAATGGCTATTTTTGAAAGGACAAGAAACAGGTGTTGATGAGGATGTGGAGAAAAGAGAACCCTTGTGCACTGTTAGTGGGAATGTAAATTGGTGCAGCCACTATGGAAAACAATATGGAGGTTCCTCAAAAAATTAAAAATAGAACTACCACATGAACTAGCAACCCCACTTCTGGGTATTTATCCAGAGAAAATAAAAACACTAATTCCAGAAGATATATGCACCCCCATGTTCATTGCAGCATTATTTACAATAGCCAAGATATGGTAACAACTTAAGTCCTCACTGATGGATGAGTGGATAAAAAATGTGAGAGATATAGAAACAAATATTATATATAATATAAATTTTGTAACTATGTATGGTGATAGATGTTAACTAGACTTATTTGATCATTTCACACTATACACAAATATTGAATTATTACGTTGTATGGCAGAAACTAATATAATGTTATATGTCAAGTATACCTTAAAAAAAAAAAAAAAAAGAGTGACCCTGAGCCAAGACACTTGGGGCTCCAGGATAAAGATCTATAGACCCTGAAGGGCAAACTAGGTCAGATGGAAGAGAGATGATAGGTGGCGGGGGGAGGGGTAGTATTTGCTGTCTCTTAACTTCCTTCATTCAGTCCACAAGTGGACTGTGGCCTGGTGGTGACCACTCAGGGATAAGTAAGACACAGTCTCCAGGTAACTCACAGACTTGGGAGGACAGGAATATCACCAGATAAACTCAGAGGTTCCTTCTGAGTTTGGGGCTCCTGTATTCAAAACCTTGAAAATTTGGTTTTCAAATTTCACTAACTCTCATAGAGCAGAATACTGGATAAGCTAAGCATGAGTAGACTACATATAGCCTCAAGGTCTCCCCCAGCTTTGCAGCCCATCCTTCCTGCAAGAAGTCACTCTTAAGGTTGGTTGGATTCCAATGTACTGTGAAGTCATGTTTACCAGTGAGCAGGGTCATTACTGTGAAAAGGTTCTGCACTTGGACATGGCATGCGAGGGTTCCTCTGCCTCCATGGAGCTCCCTTCACAAGACAGGCTGACCCTGGTTGGCCAAGCCTGGTCATCTCGCTTCCATTCCTATCCTAGGCCAGAGCTGTCCTGGTGCCTTGGTCTCCTGCCCCATGTGCCAGCTGAGGGTGGTACAATTCTGAGGTTCGTGTTGGGTTAGAGCAGTGGGTTTCAACCAAGGGTCATTTGGCCATGTCTGGATATTTGGGGTTGTCACAACTCTGGGGAGGGTGCTACTGGCATTTAGTGGGTAGAAGCCAGGGATGCTGCTACATTGCACCCTAAAATGCACAGGACAGTCTCTTACAACAAAGGACTATCTAGTCCAATATGTCAATAGTGCTGAGGTGGAGAAACCCTGGGATAGTGGCAGCAAGAGCCCTCCTAGGCATCCTCCAGAGAGCATGGCCTTAGGGTTTCAGCCCCTCTAAGAATGAAGTGGTCCTCATCTTTTTTCTACATCTCCCATGAGTCCATATGGGGATGAGAAAGCAGTTAGAACAGGGTAGGATTCAGGCACTCCTGTATCCCTTAGCCAAATATGGTTCTCCAGGTAGCATAACTTTCCCTAACAATGCAGCTAGAATGGGGTGGGTGGGAAAAATGCTTCCCTCCATCCTCTAGTAGATTGGATTTAAACACTCACTTAGAAAATATTACAAGGGGGATTTCCCTAGGGGTCCCGTGGTTAAGACTCCATTCTCCCAATGTGGGGGCCCCGGGGTTTGATCCCTGGTCAGGAAACTAGATCCTGCATGCTACAACTAAGAACCTGCATACTGTACCTAAAAAAAAAAAAAGATCCCGCATGCCACAGCAAAGATCCTGCACATGACAACAAAGATTCTGAGTACTGCAACTAAGACCCAGAGCAGCCAAATACATAAATAAATAAACGAACATTAAAAAAATATGACAAGGACATTCACTGCAGCACTATTAGCACTACTGATACTGAAAAAGATCAAAAACAACCTAAACGTCTATTAACAGGGACCAGATAAATAATACATTCAACAGTGAATGATATATTAACACAGTGGAATTCCATGCAGTTGCTGAAAAGAAGCAGACAGCCCTAATAATGATACGAAACAATCTCTAAGACCTATTGTTAAGAATGCCAGTGAGGGCTTCCCTGGTGGCACGGTGGTTGAGAGTCCGTCTGCCGATGCAGGGGACACGGGTTCGTGCCCCGGTCCAGGAAGATCCCACATGCCGCGGAGCGGCTGGGCCCATGAGCCATGGCCGCTGAGCCTGCGCGTCCAGAGCCTGTGCTCCGCAACAGGGGAGGCCACAGCAGTGAGAGGCCCACGCACCACAAAAAAAAAAAAAAAAAAAAGTGAGGGAGAAGAAGGAACAATGTGCTTGGTTTCCTAATACCTGTGTGAAAATATATTTGCAAATATTATTTAAATGTATGTGCTGAATATGCATTGACTCAAAAAAGATGCATAGGAATCCAGTAACAGCGGTTGTCTGGTTGTCTCTTGGGAGGGGATCTGAGGCCCGGAGTGGGCAGGAACAGAAGACATTTCACTCTATGTCCTTTTGCATCTTTTGAATTTTATATTCTATTCATATATTATCTAGTCACAAACAAATACATGCTATAACATGGTTGAGCCTTGAAAACATTATGCTAAGTAAAAGAAGCCAGACATAAAAGGACAAATATTACATTACTTATATGAAGTACCTAGAAGAGGTAAATTCATAGAGACAGAAAGTAAAGTGGTGGTTTCCAGGGGCTGAGGTGAGGGGGAATGGAGAGCCGTTGTTTACTGGGTACAGAGTTTCAGTCTGGGAAGATGAGAAGGTTCTGGAGATGGATGGTGGTGATGGTTGCACAACATTGTGAATGTACTTAATGCCACAGAACTGTACACATAAAAATAATTAAGATGGTAAATTTTATGTTATGTACACTTTACCACAATAAAAAATATAACAATCTATTTAAAAATGTATATTTTACAAGTTCATTGTCTAATGATAGTAAATATTTTAGGCTTTGCAGGCCCTATATATATAGTCTCTGTTGCAAGCAATTAATCAACGTGAAAGCAGCAACTGTTGACAATACATAAATGAATGAAAGTGTCTGTGTTACAGAAAAACAGGCAGAGGCTGATTGGATTCGGTCCACTGGCTGTAGTTTGCCAACCTCTGCTCCATGGCACTCAGTCCCCTCATTTGTAAGATGGGGACAATAATGTACCTACTTCATAGGGTTGTTGTGGGAATTAAATGGAGTAATGTGTCAAGTACTTTGCTCACTGCCTTACACACAAGAAGCAGACAATAAATGTTAGTTATTATTGTTGATGTGGTTGTTGAGATAGGTGCTGAGCACACAGAGGACGGAGGTCACCTTTACTTAGCACCTACTGTGCACATAGTAGGACTGAGCATTAAAGGGACAGGACTTCACTTTGTTATTTTTATGTTACTTAATAAAAACATCTCATGTTGGCAGAGAGCTTTGTGCATTTGGTCCATTATCTCATTTCATCTTCATGATTACTCTCTGGGGTAAATTTCCAGAGCAGGAAGCCAGGACTCTAAGTTCACTCTGCTAGGAAGAGCAGAGGGAAGCTTTGAATCCTCAGCTATCTTATTCCAAAATCCGTGTTCTCAACCAGGGGCCGTACTGCCTACCCCTTCTCCACCCAGTCCCTACTGCCACCCTGGGAAATTTGGAAATGTCTGGGGTGTTTTGGTGGGGAGGGGTGTCAAAGAATGGAGAGACACTACTGGAGTTTAGTGGCCAGGATCCAGGAATGTCCTACAGGACAGCCCTGTAAAATGGAGAATTATCTGATCCCAAATGCCAGTGGTGCCCCATGGGGGAGCTCCATTCCACATCATGCAGCCTGGACCAGCTCACAGTCATATGGAGAGATGGGCTCACCAAGAACACAGAGGGATTAGCACCAGCAGGGAGAGGGGGTGGGCAGCAACGTGGCATGGGGGTGTGCATTCAGATCTGCCGGGAGTAGAAGGGACAGGTGGCTCAAGTTGTTAAATTTTAAGCTCAGTGGATCCTTTAAGTTTTCCCCTAAATTTGCCTGAAAGAAGCAGTGTGGTATAGTAAAAAGAGCACTTAGTTTTCAGGGGCTGAAAGCACTGATCAGCTGTGCAGCTTGGGGCAACTGAATTGACCTCTCTGGGCTTTGAGTGAAATGAGGATAATGACCCGTGTCTGTCCCCTTGCAGGGCTGCAGAGAGGATCCAATGAACAACAGAGTGAAAGGGAAAGAATTTTACTAAATGAATCATAAAGCAATTGTCAACAAAATCAAGTTCTTCCCTTTTAAATCTTGATTTTTGGCTTCCACAGGCTGTGTGGAGGTTTATCTAACAGCCCAGGTGCGGGCCTGCCACCAGCTGCCCCTCCTGACCAACAAATTGAGATTTAGCTTTGATTGCATCTGCAGCAAAACCAGGCAGCGTGAAAAATGAGCCCAGGAAAGAAAACGCCCGTGCTTCCCGTTGGCTGTACCTCCTCGGAGCCATGGAGAAGCCATCCGTATCCAGCCAGATGTTGAGCCAGAGAAGGGGCTGGAACAGCTTGATGGGGTCACCTACCGGTCAGGCCCCACAAGCTGTTTTTCCCCTGGGGAAAGGAAGGGTTAATAGTTCCTTTGGTCAAAATGTCAAGTTGGAATTAATCTATATAAATGTCAAGCCTGCTCTGTGAGCAAAAATGAGGAGGTTTGTCATTGCAGAAAGCCTGTCTGCATGATAAGGAACAGACATGTTATCTACAAAGCTCTGATTTCTATTTTTCTACCCAGAGACCAGAAGGATCCCCTGCCTCTTGAGATACAGCTAATCGTGGTTCTAGCTCTGCAATTCCACACCTTCTGAAGCTTTCCCCAAGCTATCTGCAAGGGTCTGGGGGCTGTACCTCATGGCCTCTCTCCTCTGCCTCCCCTTTGTCATTTGTCAAACCAGCCAAGAAACTTGACCCATTCTCTAGTTCCAAAAACAACACCAGAAAATCAGTCCTAGAAGGATCCCAAAACAAGAAGAATTTGTTTTGCCAACACAGCAGTCAATCTTGTGTTGCAGAAAACAGGTTTCAGAGTCAAAATTCTTCCGTTGAAACCCCAACTCCCTCACATACTAACAGGGTGACCTCATGAAGTCACTTAATCACTGGCTTCAGTATTTTCATCTGTAAAATGGGGTGGCCAATCTCTACATTAAAGAGTTGCTGTGAGGACTAAATTAGATTAGTCATGTGAATGGTAGGCACATATTATGTGCTCACTTCAGTTAGAACTCTTTTTTCTACAAATTGGTTTACACAGAAGGAACGTGTAGGCTGGCAAAACTTCGAAGTCTGGAAGTTGGTCAGGCTTCAGGCAGAGTTTGATCAGGGTCCTGGCTCTGTCTCTTTGCATTCCCTAGGCTCTGCTCTCCTCTGTGTAATTGTTTCCTTTTCTGTCCAGCTTCCTTCAAGATTACAAAATGACCACCATTGTTTTGGGTCTCACATCTACCCTCTGCAACATCCAGAAGAAGAAAGCTCCTTGTACTTTGACCATTGAACAAAAGTCCTGTTCACTTTGATTATAATACTTAAGGTCAAGTACTCTCTTCTGAACCAATCACTGTGACTGGGGCTATGCTTTGCCCTGTTTGGCTTAGGCTTAGGTGGCAGAGGGATGGGATTACACTCAGTACCCTTAGGTACCCTGAGATCTAGGGATCATCCACATGGGATCCTGCTTCTTCATATCTGTGTCTGTAAAGCCTGGCACAATGTAAGAGCTTGTTGAATGAACGATTACTGTTGAATGAGGATCATAAAATCTGAGAGAGGCTAATCATTCTCTGAATCAGCTGCCCAGTTTGTGGCAATTTCCCAGATACTCTCTTCAATGAAATCCCAAGTTACAACTGTTGACCTGCACCTTTCCCCAGAGAACAGCCTCCTTCTTCCAGTAACAGCAGTGAAAGCCTAAATAACTCCCCCTTGCCAGGACCTCCTGAGCTATCTTTACACAGCTCACTCCAGTAGGGAGCACGGAAATCAAAACTCTAATTCCATTTTTAATCACTGGATCCAATAAAGCATATTAAATGTATCTTTAAGTAGCTTTTTAAAATTTTATTTAATGGAAGTGAGGAGGAAATTGAGGTTTGAAAGAGCAAGGCTTTTTACGAAAATCTTTTATGAGAACGTGTGGGGGCCAAACCCCAGGCAGCCGTCCTAAGGGACATTCTCTGCTGCTCGCACAGATATCCTGGCAGGGACAGAGTGCAGTGTCTCAGGGGAACAGAGCCACACTACCCAGGCCCTGGGGTACGACAGAAGAGATGGAACAGCAGGGCCCTGCTCTTCAGAGATCCCCTGCCCTGGGCCCAGCTGAGCACCCAGCGTGGGAGGAGAGGGGAGGGAGCTGAACCGGGTCACACAGCACTCAGCCTGGGCTGCCCTGTACCTCCGCTGCCAAGATCAAGGAGTGGGATGCCCATTCAACGGGGCCCTGAACTTGGTGGTGGGGGGACCCCAAACAAGTAACTACAATATATCCCTGGGATTCAGACCCACATATCCTGCTGGTAGTTGCCTGGATGGCCCACTGCCTCCTCAAACTTACCTTGTCCAAATACGGACTCATCACCTGCTCCTGCCTGCTGCTCCTCGTCTCCTGTACCCAGCTCCCCCCCAAAAATACTTCCTAGCCAGCTGTTTGGGCATCATCCTAGACCACCACCACTCCGCTCTCATCTGCCAAGGTCATTGCTTACCAAGACCTATTCATTCTAACATCACAACATCTTTTGATTCTTCCCTCCTACGCTTCCCCATCCCCTCTCCCTGAATTGGTCTTTCTGGCTCCAGTCTCACCTCGTCCAGTCTTCTCTCGGTGGGGTCACCAGATCTGGGCTTCCAGCACACAGATCATAGCCCGCTCTTCACCTCCTCAAAAATCTTCAATAGCTCCCCATCGCCTACAGAATGAAGTCCGTATTCTTTACCAGGTACCCGAGGCCCATGGCTTGTCATTGTATCCTCATGTACAATGCATGAGGAGCCCTATTCCCTGAACCAGATGATTTCCTGCCTTTGCCTGGCTGCTCTGGACACTGGGCTTGCCATCCCCTAACCCTTGCCCCCCGAAGTTCTCCTATTTTCCAGGCTCAATGCTGCCTCCTTCAGGGCACCTCTCTGGGAAGTGAACGGGTAGTTGTTTCCTCCTTTTGCTGCTGCCCTTTGCTGGTGTCTCTACTTCAAAACGTTTTTCATTTTGCCCAGGGCAGTGAGGAGGAAAGTGGCCGGCCAACATATATATTAAGCATTTGTGTTTGCACCAGGCACTGGTCAGGCGAATTTACATTTAATCTGAACAGCCAGGGGAGGTGGTTTCATCCCCATTTCACAGTCAGGAGCCTGCAGCTCAGAAAGGAGATGTGATCTGCCCAAGGATGTGAGGGCAGGTTCCATTCTGCAGCTTCTCGCTCCGAGTCCCATGCCAATTCTTCTCCACCTCCCCTGTGCAAGGCAGCCTGGGGCGGGTGAACCCTCTAGAAACACACCTGTTCTCTGGTTTACTTAAAGGACCCTTGAGGCCGAAGCCAGCTGGCAGAACACACGCCTGTGATCACTAATTTAAATTTGCCCTCCCTCCCAGTCCCTGCCCTCCTGATGCCCCTCGTGAATCAGGGTCTCAGGCCCAGGAGTGAGCAGGTCTGCATAATTTCCTGAATGTCACCAAACATGTCTATCACTCTCAGAGCTTCCGAAACGCCATCCTGGGTGCACGCAGGGAGGCTCTGAGCCATATGGCCAAGGAGCCCCACTGTGAAATCCCATTACCACTTTCTGCTAATTGGCTTCAAAGCATGAATGGAGAGTACACCATCCCGATGGGCCTGAGAGCTTCCTCATCGCTCCCTCCCCATCGGGAACTCAGCTCTTTCTAAATGGCTTCCCTCTCTCCCTCCCATGGCCTAGGCCGCCTTGGTGAGGCAGAAGGATGGCTCAGTGAAACATTTATGTTCAGACACATGGGTACTTGTGACAGGAGCAAGTTTGGAAATACTAACCCAAGCTTTTCTCTCTTTCCTGTCCTTCCCCCTCATCCTAGCTGGGAGCCAGCTCTGGACCCCACGGCCTGTCGGGGGAGGATATGGTAGGGTGGAGGGAGGAAGGGAAGGACAGAGGGAGGATGCCCAGCCCTCTTGCACAGCATTTCCTGCCACCACCATCAGCAGAGGGAATTGCTCCCTGGTGGGTCTAGGACCATCTTGGGCCACAGAACAGAAATGATGGACAGAAAAGATGGACATCTCAGCAGTAATCTGGCTGGAAGGATGACTGAGGACGAGATGTCTCCTCATATCCCAAACCCCCTGACTTTATATAAGACCACAGGACAGAGGCACAGCTGACTGCCCAAGAAAGGGAATGCTGAGTTTTAGAAATTCAAATGTTGCATTTAAGAAGATAAAGGCCAGTGATATTTCTTGTGCACCTGAGTCCTGGATTGGGATGCAGTGTCCTACGGAGGAAGCGCATAGTGGGGTTGGGGTCTTGTGTTAAGCACTTTGCATCCATTCTCTCCAGCCTCCCCAGCAGCCCCCAAGATGGGGGGCTGACAGATGGGTCAGAGGCCACAGGGAGGCCATGGGGAAGAAGGTACCTAGAGTTTGAGACTGGGCTGGGAACCAGGCCAAGGATCCACGTCTCCCTCCCTCTGAGGGCTGGGCTCTCCAACAGGCTGCCACAGGCCTAAGGGCCATAGCACTTTCCGTGGTAGCACAACTAGAATGTTGTGATTGTCCCAGTGGCCTAAGATGTTGATGTCCACTTCCCACAGGGTGTGAGGGAGACTGGGAGAGGATGCAGGAGCCCAGCCAGTGGGGAACCCAGGGGAGAATGAGGGCTGGGGAGGGGTGAGAGAAGGGCCTCTGATGATGGCCAGCTGCCTCAGCTGACAGGTCACGACCCAGTTTCAAATATTATCCTCTGAATGGGGCCACCCATTCAGGAGACCCCAGGGCTGGGGAGACAGAGCTGCAGTCCAAAGAAGTGGTTTCTGAGGCACGTCCCTCTGCAGAAGGGCTTGCCAAGCGGTCAAGGCAACCCACAAAGCAGGAAAACCAACATTTAGCTAACGTGACACTGACAAAACCGGCTGAAGATGTCTAGCCCTGAGGAATTCAAATGGAGCTAGGCCAATGCATTATTTTAAAAAAAAGACAAAAAAAAAAAGACATGAATCTCACTGCCAAAGCACTGAAGTGTAACATAAATCGTTAGTCGTGGTTTCATGGGGACACAGAGGAGGGGTTTATGCGACACATCACAAGACAAAAGAACCCCAAATCTCCTCTAAACACTTCTCACCACAAGCCTGGTCCTTCCAGTCGTTCCCCAAACC
Source organism: Lipotes vexillifer (assembly GCF_000442215.2). NCBI lineage: Eukaryota > Metazoa > Chordata > Mammalia > Artiodactyla > Lipotidae > Lipotes > Lipotes vexillifer. Next base: position 248,260 of record NW_006799673.1, read on the forward strand.
TCTGTCCCTCTTTTCTCCTGCTCACCCCAAACTGCAGCTATGCCCTGTCTTCCTTTACCCCACCCTCCCCTCCCCTCCAGGGGCTTCTCCATCTTTCCTCAGATGGATCGATCTGGCCTCTCTTACCTTGTCCCACTCTGCACCTCAACCTTTCTCCCTTCACAACATAAGAGACACAATAACTTCCGGGAAGCCAAGAGCCCACAAACAAGGAATTCTTCCTTTAGAGAAAGGGCGGGAGAGGTGACTACAAGTCCTTTGCTATCATTTTCTTCCCTGACATACCTGTTTACATGGGAACTGGAAAGATCTTTTCAGCCCACTGGAAAGATCCCAGGACCAGCCCCCATGAGCGCTGGAGCAAGCAGGGCCCAGGAGCCTTTGATGAGGACCCTCACATCCCAGTCCTTAGCCACTCCCACCCTGATGTGCTCCCCCAGCCCCCTCAAGCCTCCCCGCCACCCTGCCCTGTCCTGTCTTGTCCTGCCTCAGCCTGCCCAGGGAGGCCAGTGCTTGAGGCCCCCAGGAGACTTATCCCTTCAGATGGGGCCCAGTAAGTCCAACCTTCAGAGTGTGGCTGGGATTTGGGGCCAGCCAGGAAGCTGAGGCTCAGGGCCAAGTGGTGGGCCCGGCGGGCCTGGTCTGGAGCCCTCAGCAGTGCCTCTTCCCTCCTCCTGGCTTCCTCTTAGCATCCAGCTCCCAGATTCTCTCTCACGCAGCCAGAGCAGTGGACTTCCACTGCTGCACCAGAAGCTCGGAGCTGCAGAGGGCCCTGGAGAACATTAGCTGAGTCCAAATCTGGTGACTCAAGATGGGGATGCTGAGGCCCAGAGAGAGTCGGGGACCCTCTCAAGGTCACGGAGCTCTGACAGAAGGAGCTAGAACCGAGGTCTCTTGGCTTCCCCACTAGCGCTTCCCGCACAACACAATTTCTAAACTGTGGAGCGGGGTGGAGGGCGAGTTGTAGAAGTGAATGAAATTGAAAATGCCAATTGTGGGTCCTCTCATGGTTATTTGCATTTTAAGTGGAATACAAAGATCAAAACATCTTCCTGACTTAAAGCAAATCTATGCAGACAAAAAGCAGACAGTGGTAGCCAGGGCCTGAGGGTGGGGAATGAGGAGGGTCGCCTTCAGTGGCGTGTGGTTTCCAAAAGTCCGAGAACTAGATAGTGGTGATGGTTGCAAGACCCCGTGAATGTACTTAATGCCACTGAATTGTACACTTTAAAATGGCTGCAGTGGTTGACTTTACGTGTATTTTACTACATCAGCCTTCTGTATGCATGGGTTCCGTCCAAATCCACAGATTCGACCAACCACAGGTCGAAAATATTTGAAAAAAAAAATTCCAGGAAGTTCCCAAAAGCAAAACTTGAATTTACACCAGCAACTATTTACATACATTTCACACTGTGTTGACAACTATTACATGGCATTTACACTGTATTAGGTATTTTAAGGAATCTAGAGATGATTTCAAGTATACGGGAGGATGTGCGAAGGTTATGTGCAAATACTGCACCACTTTATATAAGGGACTTGAGCATCCGAGGATTTTGGTATCTGCAGGGGGTACTGGAACCAATCCCCCATGGATACCAAGGGACGACTGTACAAGTTTTAAAAATCTGCTTGACTCTATAAGTAAAACCTGTCGTGAGGAAATGCCAGGAGTTTGTTTTGCTTCGTCTCATCTCTCCTCTTCCCTCCCTCACCAGACATGTGCTGGGAGCCTTCCCAAGCTAAGGGAGCCCTCCACACCGTGTACAGAAAGACCAAGAATCTATTCAAGGATAATTGTAAGAAACAAAACAAAACATAATAAAATGATGGAAGAAGCTGTTCCTGACAAAACATCCAGGAAGAGGAGAGAGCACAGGTGAAATCAGGGGAGGGGCCTGTGAGCCCCTGACGGCCCATTACTCACCTGGGCACTCCCGGCTCAGCGCAGAAGCTCTCTCCCAGCTCTGAGGGCAGTGGCAGCCGTGGAGCAGTCTGGGGGCCCCAGGCCACCATCCCCCGACTCTGCCGCTCATCACTGTACATCCCAGCCACACCCCTTCCTCATCACCAGCCCCTACCCTGCCCTCCAGGAAAGCACTGCTTCCAGCCAACTCCCCCTTCCTCCCCCAGCCCACTGCCTATATTCTTCCTACTTCTCTTATTGGGAAAACACCAGGGCCATGAAGATTTGTACACATTTATCTGCTTTTGTAAAGGTTTACATAGCAGAGAATTCCCCACAGGTTTACATTCTCATTTAAATAGTAAATCTGTGTGTATGTGTGTGTGTGTGTGTGTGTGTGTGTGTGTGTAAGGGGTGGGGGGGCATTTCCATTTTAATCCCTTCCCTGAACCCCCCACGGTGCCCAGACCATGTCCTGCGCACAATCAATCACCTGGCAGGAGGCTGGTACTCAGCCTGGTGTGGGGCTCTGCCCCTCTGCCCCATGGTGCTGGGGGCTGGCGGTGCTCCCTGGGGTTGGGAGGGGGCCCCAGGGCAGACAGAGGCCTCTGGTCACCTCCAGAGCTGACCTCAGGGAAGCTCTGCAAACACCCCATCGAAAGAACTCCATTAGAGCTCATTTTCCCCAACTCCATTTGGGGAGACGAGGACGTACGGTGAGAGGCTTAATTCTTCCAGTTACATTAGTCATCAGCTCTGGAGGTCTGAGCCCTGAAGTCCTGGGCGGTGCAGGGACAGGGAGGCAGGGGTCCACTTCACCCCAGAGGCTGCTATGTGCCTTGCCAAGGCCGGGACTCAGAGGAATTGACCACCCACCCGCCTCTGGGAGGCAGATATTTCTCCCAGAGACTCAGAGATGCATACAGTGCCAAGCAGGGAGGTGGGACGAGTGGGGGTCTGAGGCCCAGAGATGGGAAGGAACGGGCCAAGTCCTCCACAGTGAAGAAGGCACCTCATCTCCTCCAGTGCCTGGCCCCAGAAGGCCCTCAGGGCAGTGCTGAGCCACCGCCCCTCCACTTCCCTAAGTGTAGCTAGCGGGTCACCTGTCATGGTCAAGGGATTCTGCAGCCAGCAACACTTAGCTCTGGACGTGTATTAGTTTCCTGTGGCTGCTGTAACACATTACCACCGAGTGGCTCAAAACAGCAAAAATTTACTCACAGTTCTGGAGTCTAAAATCAAGGTGTCAGCAGGACCACGTTCCCTCCTATGAGATAATAGAAAAAATATGTATCGGTCTCTGTTTCCAGCTTCTGAAACTGTCGTAATTTCTCAAGTGATAAGAGCACTAGTAGCATCTTTCGTTCCAGTATTTGGTCTCTGGCCCTGGTTCCTGACACAGAGCTCCTGAAACCCTTGTAATTTCCTGGGTGATAGGAGCCTCTTTGTTCCAATGAGGCAACTCTAGGTGGGCTCCTGGATGGCTCCCTGATGGGGGCTGATCACCAGAAAGAACAAGCCTCAATCAAAAGCTTGGAAATTCCAGCCCCCACCCCCCATTCTCTTGAGAAAGGAGAAGGGCTGGGAATGGAGTTCGTGACTCATCATGCCCATGTGATGAAGCCTCCATACTCATCCGCCAACGTGTGGGGTTTGGAGAGCTTCTGGCTTGGATAACACACGGAGGTGCTGGGAGAGTGGCACCCAGAGAGGGCATGGATGCTCTGCGCCCCTTCTCACATACCTTATCCTGTGCATCCATGTACCAGGAGGGGGATGCCCACAACTGCACGGGGACAGAAGTTCCTGTGCTCGGGACCCAGACGTCGCGCTGTCAATCTCTTCACATGGCTGTTCATCTGTATCCTTTACCGTATCTTTTAATAAACTGGTAAAGGTACTCAAGTGTTTCCTGAGTTCTGCGAGCCACTCTAGCAAATCATCAAATCCAGTGGGGAGGAGGTCACAAAGACCTCTGATTTGTAGCCAAGTTGGACAGTAGTTGTGGGTAACCTGGGGACCTACTGTTCTCGATTGGCATCTGAAGTGGGGTGGGAGGAATCTCATGGGACCGAGGCCTTAACCCATGGGAACTGAGTTAAACTGTAGGACACCCAGCTGGTGTCACAAAGAATTGCTTGGTGTGGGAAAAACTGCCACACATTTGGTGACCAGAGATGTTCTTCTTAAATTTTTTTTTGGCCACTTAGCTTTTTAAATTCTCTTTTTAAATACTGTAGCATGAAAATAAATATGCTTTCTTATCTATCAGACAAGTTTGGTTCCCTCTCTCATGGGTTCTGTGTGAAAGTAAAGGAGACACACAGGAAAGAAAGACACACAGGAAAGGAGACACACAGGAAAGAAAGCAATTTAGCTTTTTAAATTCTCTTTTTAAATACTGTAGCATAAAAATAAATATGCTTTCTTATCTATCAGACAAGGTTGGTTCCCTCTCTCCTGGGTTCTGTGTGAAAGTAAAGGAGACACACAGGAAAGAAAGACACAGGTGGAAGAAAGACTGAATTCTTTCCTAATACATCTCCAAAGGGGCTCCAGCTTCTGGTGGCTCCAGGCATTCCTTGGCTCGTGGCTGCATCTCTCCAAACTCAGCCTCTTCCTCACACCATCTTCTCTGTGTCTGTTCTTCTTCTGTTTTGTTTTGTTTTGCTTTTAATATATATTTTTTATTTGGTTGCGCTGGGTCTTAGTTGTGGCAGGCGGGCTCCTTAGTTGTGGCTCCAGGGCTCCTTAGTTGTGGCATGCGAACTCTTAGTTGCAGCATGCATGTAGGATCTAGTTCCCTTGCCAGGGATAGAATCCAGGCCCCCTGCATTGGGAGTACAGAGTCTTATTCACTGCACCACCAGGGAAGTCCCTCCTCTTCTGTTTCTTATGAGGACATTCAACATTGGACTTAGGGCCCACCCAGATAATCTAGGATGATCTCACCCAGAGATCCTTAATTACATATACAAAGATACTCCACCCCCCTTTTCCAAATAAGGTCACATTCTCAGGTTCTGGCAGGTAGGAAGTGGACATATCTTTTTGGGAGCCACCATTTCAACCCACTTCATATGTCACTGGGTTGCCCCACTCCCCCACATTGCCAATCAGACCCTGTTGTTTATTATTGCGGGTAATGAAAGCAACAGTAATACTAATAGATAACATTCATCGGAGGCACTTACTAAGCGCCAGCCACCATGATAAGCCCTAAACATGTATTAACTCATTTAATTGTCACTCCAATGCTTTGAGGTGGATCCTGCTATCTCCAGATTACAGATGAGAAGACTGAGGGTCAGAAAGGAGTATATTGTTGGTAACAAGTTGATACAGAACTCAACCCCCAGACTCCCTGAGGCCAGAGCAGACTTAGAAATGCATGAAAGACAGAGTAGTTGTCCCACAGGGCTGGAGAGCATGAGGACCCCAGGGAGGTGATGGAGAGGCTCTGGTGGGCACCGCTCTGCCCTTCCAGCCATGTTACGGGAGGCAGGGCCCTGGCTGTCTCTGAGCTTCTGTTGAGTGAGGTGTGGACTCTTCCTGACTCAGCTAGTCATGGCTCGAGGACACTGGTCTTAACCCTGGATGCACAATAAGATCCCCTGGGAGCTTTTAAAAATCCTGATGTCCACACACCAGCCAACTAAAGCAGAGTCTCTGGCGGTGGGATCCAGGCCTGGGTGGCTTTTAAAGTTCCCCAGGTGATTCCAATGTGCAGCCCAGGCCAAGAACCACAGTCCCAGTCTATCCTTTCTCCCCCTGGTTCATCATGTGCAGCAGGGAAGCTGAGGCTCCCTGTTCCCCAGCTGACTCACCTGATTGGGTACAGATGAGGGAAACCTGGGGGCAACAGTAGGGAGGGGGGTGGGGGGAGAACAGGAAATGGGTCCTTCAGGATGGGGATGGACACAGCCAGACCCCTGATGTGAGCAGTCTCTGCAGGCTTTCTGGGCCTAGCATCAGGAAGGAGTGGCCTAAAGCAGGGGCCCCAGTACCTGGGCCACGGACTGGGAGGCCTGTTAGGAACCGGGGCCGCACAGCAGGAGGTGAGCAGCAGGCGAGCAAGCGAAGCTTCATCTGCCCCTCTCCATCGCTCCCCATCCCTCCACATCGCTCCCCATCCCTCCCCATCGCTCCCATCCCTCCCCATCACTCCCCATCCCTTCACATCCCTCCACATCGCTCCCCATCCCTCCCCATCACTCCCCATCCCTCCCCATCTGTCCCCATCTCCTGCATTACTGCCTGAACCATCACCACCACCACCACCACCACCCCACCACCCCCCACTCCATGGAAAAAGTGTCTTCCACGAAACCGGTCCCTGGTGCCAAAAAGGTTGGGGACTGCTGGCCTAAAGGGCTTGTGCCTGGCAAGTTTGAAGTATCAGAGAGCAGGGAAGGATCCAGGGACACCACTGGGTGACCTCTGGGACAAAGGGCTGGCAGGAAACAGATGGAGGATTAATGCCAAACAGTACCAGCTCTGGGGAGACCTGATCAATCAGGACCACAGGGGTGCCCGTGGGGGCCTTGCCCCGTCCTGTCTACCACAGCTCTGGCAGCTGAGTGGTGCGCCAACACCCAGGAAGAGGCTGCTGAGGGGAAACTGGGTCAGGACTGCAGAGGAGGTTGATTAGCCAACCTTCTCTGGTGTTGGAGAAAGCAACCAAGAAGAAGCCAGGACAAAAATCCACAGTTCCCTCTTTCCTAACAGTTAGGAGATGGGGGCCCTCTCTGACCCTTTAAGAGCTGGGTTTTAAGCCCACATTAGGAACTCTTCTTGATTTAAAAAAAAAAAAAAAAAAGGCTCTTATGTTGCTTGTCACTAACAGGTAATAAAATTCCAACATAAAAAGAAAGGTACTGCTTGTCTTCCTGCCTTAGGGCCTTTCCTCAATTTGTCCCCTCAAGAACATACTAGACCTTTCCACTTCCCATCCTTCTGGACCTAAATCTCACCTCCCCCAGAGAGTCCTCTCCATCTATGTCAGCCCTCCCCTAGTCTCTCTGACAGTCCTCCACCTTTCTGAGGGTCTGTCGGTCTGCCTCCTTCTGTCTCTATGTGTCTAACTCTCATGGGCCCTCTCTCTCTCCGTCTCTCTCTTTCTCTGTCTCTGTCGCTCTCCTGTGTGTATGTGTCTTAGTTTCCCCTCTCCCCCTTAATGCTCATTTGGGGCAGACACTATCTTGTAGTGAAATTTTGGCTTCAGTCTCTTCTCGCAATTTCTCTTCCTATCTCTTTCAGTTTCCCTCTCTAAGTCTGTCTGCCTGTATCTCTTTCTCACTGTCTAAATGTCTCTGTCTGTTCTCCCTCTGCTGTTTCTTTTTATCCCTTTTTCTCTTTCTGTTTCTCTCTCTTGGCCTCACTCTCTATCTCACTGTATTTTTATCTCCTATTGTCTCTCCTTCTCTGTTTCAGTCCCTCTCGCATTCCGAGTTTCCTGACTCTTTCTGTTCTTCCTAATAGATAATAACAGCCATAGAGTCACGAGTTAGTTCTGGAGACACACACACCCGTGCACGCATGTGCATGCATGCGCGCGGGCACACGGGCGCGCACGCACACACACACACACACTCTCTCTCTCAAATCCACTCTTATAGTAGCTGATACCTATGTGGAGACCAGAGGCCTGGATGCCCAAGCTGGGCTTTTTCCCTGACACTAAACCACTGCCTATCACTGGCTGTCGGGATTGGTGGTACCCAGTTGCTGGCAGAGGTCAGGTGTGAGGCACAGGGCCCACCCCACACAGGGCTCTGCCCTCCCATCCGGAGTCATGGCTCTCCAGGCCCACAATTCAGGCCTTGCAAGTCTTGTTTCTGGGAAGCCAGATTGAATTAGCTGTGGGCCCATCTGGCCAGCCCTTACCCTAATACCTCCTGGCAGCTCATGTTTCAATGCCAACCCCAGCCCCATGGCCTCATGGCCAGAAATCCAATTTGCCACAGCTTAATTGAGCCCTGAACTCCCGGGGGCATTGGCCCTCAGGCCCTCCTGCCCAGCCAGCAGCAGATTTCCTGGTGATTAGGAGAAGGAGGAAAAAATGGCAGGAGCCAAGTTCATCTCAATTACCCTCATTTTCTCCCTGGAGCAGCACACACTCCTCGCTAAGTGCAGCTTTGTGTCAGCTGCGGTGGACGCTGATAAGTATTAAATATTTGGAGCACTTGGGGTGCCCCAGACACCCTGCTGACTGTTCAGGGAGCAGACGGTGCACCCCAGCACTTAGTCCCATTTTACAGAGTCTGGAGAAGACGCTCAGAGATGCCATCAAAGCCAAGCTGCCATAGACCTGGGTCTCCCACAGTCCCAGTCCCTGGCTCCTGTCTACTTCTGGTGGAATCAAAGACTGGGCTCCAACAAGGTTTTATGACTCTGATGAGAATCATCCCTCTGGCTCCGCACTGCCCACCCCCCATCCTCCTGGAAGCTCAGCTAGAACAGCCACCTCTACCGAGATGGTGGCCTGATAGCTGTGTCCTCCTGCAGAGGGCTAGCTCAGTAGGAGGCAGTCACCTTTCTTACACCTGGAGATGCTAGGTGCAGACTGTGTCTAGAGCTGCACCCTGTCCAGACTCAAAAAGACACCAGCATCAGTCCTTAGGGATGATTAAGTCCAACACTGAGACCCAGAGATGGGAGGATTCTCGTTCAAGGTCACACGCCAGTCAGTGCCGAGGCTGGAGCAGGATTACAGTCGTATAAACCTCAGTCCGGGGGCCTGTTCTCCATCTGACCGGGGAAATGGACACTCCTGGCTGGGTCCCCCCACCCCTGCCCCCGCCCCCGACTGAGCACACTGACTCACCAATCTCTGGGAGGTGGGGTCCAAGCAGGGACAGCTACTGTGTCAGACTGCGTCCACATATCCAGGCACTTGGCTGGATTCATGAATCCACGAGCTAAAAGGAACTTGCACATGCAGCTGTAGAGCTGCAACTTCCACACAGGTGCTCGCTGTCTGCCAGGACCGCCCACCAGGACCGCCCACGCTGCTCTTGGCACAATGGCAAACAGGAGGAACCTGAATCAGGAGTTGGAGAGAGAGTTCCCAAAGTGCTGCTTGACCTCAAGCTGCAGGGAGAGGGGGAGATGCCCTTAGGGCTGCAGCACAAAGGCCCAAGTTCCAGGGTCATCTGGATCCTCCGGGGGGGTCCTCAGAGCTCCCCTGCCTCCTTCCAGCCCCCAGAACTGCCCTGCTGGGAGTGGAGCAGATGACTGTCCTGGGCCCTGCATCCTGAGGGTAGGGAGGCCTCGGAGGCTCAGGGAAGCAGCCTGAGGGAAGAGGGGCTCTGTCAGGAGCTGGGTAGGGACCTGGAAACGGCCTCAGGACAGAAGAAGGAGATGGCTGACTCTTTTTACCATAGCCATCAGCGGATTTCTTCCCATTGTGAGCACTGGTGAGAGGCTGAAGGATTGTAATGAAATCTGTCCTGTGTTTGAACCTGCCAGAACTGGATCTGGCTGCCCTTGGTCTTGACAAGGGGCCAGGAAGCCTCAGATCATCAGCGTCAGGTGGGCCTGGTTGGAGCATCCTCCCCACCCATATAGCTGGTCTCCTGACAGCCTCCTCTGAGAGGCCCCAGGGCTACCTGTCCCGCCCACAGGAAGGAAGGCAGGCCCGGGTAGCTGTGAGTCCCTGGCCTCTCATCTCACCTCCCAGGGTATGGACCCTGGCACAACAGACCCAAAACCAAGCACCCTATCTGTGGCACCTCTGTGGCAAAAGTGCCACTTGGATCCACCCCACCCCACTGCCTCAGTCCTCTACTGCACTTCTGTAGGTCAGTGGGCTTCATACTGGGCCTCAGAACCCTAAAGGTTCCCCGAGATCAGCACTTCACAAACTCTTTGGTCTTGGGGCCCCTTTGCATTTTTAAAAATTACCAAGGATTCCAGGAGCCTTTGTCTCTATGAGTTATACCTATTGATATTTACCATGTTAGAAATTAAAAGTGAGAAATGTTTTAAAATATTTCTTAACTTATTTTAAAATAACAATAAGCCATTACATATCAACAGAAAACATATTTTTATGTAAAATAAGCATATTTTCCAAAATAAAAAAAAGTAGTGAGAAGAGTGGCTCTGTTTCCACTTTGCAAGTGTCTTTGATGTCTGGCTTTAATAGAAGACACCTGGGTTCTCATAGCTGCTTCTGCGTTCAATCTATTGCAGTGTGGTGTTGCAGCTAAAGTGTATGAAGAAAAGATGACCTCACAGAGATGTGTAGTAGGAGAAGAGAGGAATGTCTTAAGATTCTTCTCAGATAGTTATGGATATTATTCTTAAACATTACACTAAAAATCAACAAGTTGTAGCTTTTTAAAGGTTAGTTGCAACATGGAATCTGAAACCATATCACTGAAAATTTGGTACTCTGTTACATTAAAATCCATTGGTTTATCTGGACTTTGAATGAATCTTTTACCGGCCATGATTTTGTAACATTGTGCATTGGTCATTTGGAAAACATTGGTTCCCTGAGTTGTGGGGGGGGTCTTTCAAATGTTGAAACATTTTATAATACGATATTTTTTAGAAACCCACATTTGTTAATATTAGTACAGAGCTCATCAGAAGTCTTCAAGTGTTGGAAAGATGTTAAGCTTATGGCCATGGATACAGGTTTTCTAAAATTCCCATTTCTACTTGAAACGCTCAAATTGTATCATTACCAACAAAGACTACCATTTTCCTTGAAATGACAAGGGACTTCCCTGGCGGTCGAGTGGTTAGGACTCTGTGCTTCCAATGCAGGGGGTGCAGGGTCGATCCCTGGTCGGGGAACTAGGATCCTGCATGACAGGCGGCGCGGTCAAAAAAAAAAATTACAAGCTTACTTTCTTCGTTTTTGAAAAAACTACCAGCCACAGACCCAAGTCTGAATCTAGAATTTGTCAGTCAGCAGTTCTTTCAAGCAAAAATGGTATTTCACGAAAAATGCAGCTAGTTCAGCTCGCAACTCAGATGACTGCACAAATGTTTTTTCTCGAGACATTCATCATATTTTGGAATGAAGCCGAAGTGCTTTGTCTGTACTTTCCATTTCTTCACATGGATTATTAAAAAGATGTGGACTCAGGAGCTGGGACTTAACAAAATTACGCTTTTTTTCTTCAGCAAGGACAATTGTAAGTGAAACTGGATTTCATTTGCTTTGAGCGCATGACGATGAAGAATATAATGTCCACCAGGACAGTTCGGTGCCGCTGTGCTGGTAGGGCACAGCAGTTTTACTCTGGAAAGGAAAAACTCTCCATTTTCCTTCTCTACACTTACTACTTCTGGCCACCAAAATATGCGGGGAGTTTTCTGACAACTACCTAGGGGTAATGTCAGATCCCACAGGCTAAGGGCTCAGTCCCACACGATTGCCTCCACTTCAGACACCCATCACAAATCCAGGTTGTCGTCTGTGCTTCTGTTGACGCTCTCCACAGGTTTGATAATTTGCTAGAGCAGCCCACAGAACTCAGGAAAACAGTTTACTTACTAGATCACCAGTTTATTATATAAGGATAGAATTTAGGAACAGCCAGATGGAAGAGGTGCATAGAGCAAGGTATGGGGAAAGGGCATGGAGCGTCCATAACCTCTCCAGGTGTGCCACCCTCCCAGCACCTCCATGTGTTCACCAAGCCAAAGCTCTCCGAACCCCATATTTTAGGGATTTTTATGGAGGCTTCATTATATAGGCACGACTGATTAAATCATTGGCCGTTGGAAATTAATTCTACGCCCCTCCCAGGAGGTTAGGAGGTAGGGATGAAAGTGCCAACCCTTTAATCACATGATTGATTCTCCTGGCAACCAGCCCACCATCTTTAAGAACTTTCCAAATGTCACCGCATTAATATTGATATAAACTCAGGTGTGATTCAAAGGGGTTGTTATGAATAACAAAAGATGCTCCTTTAGCCTCTATCCCTCTTATCACTTAGAAATTATAAGGGTTTTAGGAGCTGTTTGTCAGGAACCATGAATGAAGACCAACATGTCTGTTTCTTATTATAGCACAATACCCCAACCCCCGTTGCTTTTGTATTATCAATGCAAAAGGCAAACATCATTGCATATTATGAACATGATTTGGACCTTGTACATCTCCTAAGAAGATTTTGGGGACCGGAGGTTCGTTGACCCCACTTTCTTAACCACTGCCCTATAGTGCTGTTTATTAAACTTCAGCGTGCATAAGAATCACCCGGAGAGCTTATTAATGTGCAGATTCCTAGGCCTTCTCCTCCAAATTCTGAATCTGTAGGTCTGGGGTGTGGCCTGTGCTTCTGCATTTCTAACGAGCTCCCAGGTGATACTGGTGCTGCAAGCCCACAAAGCAAACTTGGAGGAGAAAAACCCAAGAGGACAACAGTAAATATTTTCCGAGGATGTTAGCAAATATCCCCCTCCCCAAAAGCATTCTGTGGCCAAAGACATCTGGGAAACACTAGGTTATTCAAAATAAACAGGTTTCTTTGCCGTAGGACTCGTTAGAACACTTAATACGCCAATGTATGTTGGAAATATCCAAGAGAGGGATGGTGTGCGGGGTTCCAAACCTACTTGGCTGTGGGAACATTTTTCAGTGGGGCCCTTACTCACTGTGTCCTTCAAAGCACGCTTTCCGAAACGCTTCTGAAGTGGCTTGTTCGTGCATCACTCCCGGGGGTCTGGGTGGGGGCAGCCCCAAGCCTCTCGTCCTCCTCTCTCTCCCTCCTGGGCCAGCTCCGCTCAGGCCACACGCCTCATCCATTTCCCAGGGGCAGGCAGTAAGCCCACCCACTGCAACTGAAGGGCAGCATGGCACCACACTTGGCATGCGGAGTTTCATTTGTTTTTAATTTCTCACTCTGTGGCAGACCTATTACAGACACGAATCACCACGATGCAGGCAGATCTGTTCCATGTGCGGCTTGGTGTGTTTTTTTGGGTGTTTTCTTTTTATGTTTCCACACAGATGAGTGCTCTGCAGCTCTCTACAAGGTATGTGTGCGCTTCCAGAGATCATAAAGACCATTCTCTGAAAAAGACATGGACTTGGAAGAGGAGCCCAAATGGAGGTTCAGAGTTCACGCGGAACAATTCATATGGCTTCTAGGGCACAGGAGATCAGGGAGACCCTTCCTCTGGTGATATGACTCCAGGAATCTGGAGCCTTAGGGACAAAGTCCCATCTGAGAGAGGAGGCTGGTGTGTGGGAACACTGCTAACCAGCCTCCCTTGGCCCTCAGTGGGTGGGGCAGGAAGGGAGAAAGACAAGAGGATATAGGACTTGCCAGCTGCCTGGGGACACACATTGCTGCCTCCGTGGTGAATGGCATGGGATGAGCTGTTTAGCTGGGAGGGAGCTCAGTGTACAGGGCATTGTAGAGGACAGAGGAGGGACCCAACCCAGCCTGGCAGTCACCAAGGCTTTCTGGACGAGGTGACCCTGGAGTTCCCAAGGAGTGGTAGATAGTGAGGAAATGGGAGCCTGGGGCTGTTACACTAACAGATGTCCCCCCACATGGAAGGAAGCCCCAAGAGGGGGCATGAGTGTCCCTCCCCCAACAGATGAATTTGAACCATCTAGGAATAGAAGGAGTGAAAGGGCGTTTGCGGAAGGGGGCCAGCATTGACCAAGGCTGGGATGCATCCAGGAGAGCGTGGCTCACCGAGAAATTACAGAGAGATGAGGCTGGAGACACAGGCAGAGTCCAGCTCAAAAAAGGCCTTGAATGTCATGCTAAGGATTGCGGTTTTGATCCTGCTGGCTCTAAAGGTCAACTGAAGAGTTCAAGCAGGGAGGCGCCACGCTCAGACCTGTGCATTTGGAAGGTGGCTCTGGCTGTGGCAGTACGTGATGGGGGAGGAGAGGCTGGAGGCGGCAGCGCCATGATGAGCCCCACAGGACAGTGAGGCTGAGTTAGGGCAGTGGCTCTGGGTGTGCAGGGGAGAGAGGCCAGGAGCTCCACAGGTGTAAAGAACCCTGGAGAAGCTGACAACAGATGTGGCGTGTGTGCACAGTGACAGGGTGTGCAGAGTGTCTTCATGGAGTAGCCTGGTGATTGGGTATTCAGGGGTTCAAAGCCGAGGCTGGCATTGATTTCCCCACCCCGTGATAACTGGAAAAGTGGTTCTTAAGGTCTCAGGACAAGCAGAGATCAGTTCAAGATGGGAACTGGGAAGGTATCTTTATATCCTCTGCTTCATTCAAGTGATGGGTCAGGGAGCGAAAAGTCTAGACCTACCGCAGCAAAGAGGACGGAAGGGGGTTCTGGAAGATGGAAAGGAGGAAGAGACCTTTGGAAGAGGGAGCAGAAGCCCAGGAAATATGCAAAGGGGCTGGAACCAGGGGGGCTCACCCATCTGCCAGCGGAACCTCAGAGCACCTGTGGGTGTGAGGGCAGGTATCACAGAGGGAAGAGTGAGAAGTGGGGCTGGAACAAAGCCAGTGAAGCTCCAAGTGCGAATACCTCATGCTCCTTCCACCAAGTCATGAATGCAGCCAGGCACCTACCTACCCCAGGAAAGAAAATCAGAGTCTCTTCTCTAAAGACAATTGAATGAGCTGTCTGGTGAGGGTGGGTGTTGCTAGCGTGGTCAGCAGTACTCCTAAGTCCCCCTTATTCCAGCATTTAGGGTCCCCTGGTTAACAGCTGGCTCCCCATTTGTTCACTCTAAGCTCTGCCCATGTGTGTATATCCCCAGGTCAGCCTGCTTAAATACTAAAAGATGCCAGGTAGCGTCACACATTTTGACAAAAGCTTCCAAAGTGAAGGTGAAAAAACAAAGGAAGTCCTCAGAGAAAATTCAGAGAACAAAAGACAGCTGAAAAAGAAAGAAAATTCGTATCCTAAGGAATACTCAAGAATATGCTGCATCTTAAAAGAAAAAGACAAGATGTTACCAAAAAAGAACAACTATAGAAAAAGAAATAACTTTTAAAAAATTGTGGTAAAATACACATAATATAAAAGTTACCATTTTAACCATTTCTAAGTGTACAGTGCCATTAATTACTTTCACATTGTTGCACCACCATCACCACCATCCATCTCCAGAATTTTCTTTATCTTGCAAAATGCAACTCTGCACCTATCAAACACTAAGTCCCCACTCCTCCCTTCCTACCAGCCCCTGGCACCCACCATTCTACTACCTGTCTGTATAAATTTGACTACTCTAGGTACCGCGTATAAGTGGAATCATACAGTATTTGTCCTTTTGTGAATGGCTTATTTCACTTAACATAATGTCCTCAAAGTTTATCTATGTGACAGCCTGTGTCAGCATTCCCTTCTCTTTTAAGGCTGAAAAATATTCCATTTTGTGTGTGTATAGCACATCCATTGATGGACACTTGGTTTGTCTCTACCTTTGGGCTATAGTGATAATGCTGTTATGAACATGGGTGTACAAATATAAAAAATAACTTTTGAAAATTTAAAAAATGCTTGCCATAATAAAACTTTCTTTTTTTCTTTTTTGCGGTACGCAGGCCTCTCACTGTTGTGGCCTCTCCCGCTGCAGAGCACAGGCTCTGGACGCGCAGGCTCAGGGGCCATGGCTCACGGGCCTAGCCGCTCCGTGGCATGTGGGATCTTCCCAGACCGGGGCATGAACCTGTGTCCCCTGCATCGGCAGGTGGACTCTCAACCACTGCGCCACCAGGGAAGCCCCATAATAAAACTTTTGATAGGTGGTTTGAAAAACATATTGGTGAACTCTCCAGAACATGGAACAAAATGTCAAAAAGAAAAATATACAAGAGGAAAGATAATCCTTAGTGAAATAAATTCAAGTTCAACATCCAACTGATTGGCATTCCAGAAAGAAGACAGAAAAAAAAAAAAGGCGGGGGGAAAGGGTTATCAAAGAAATAATAAACAAGAATTTCCCAGAGCCATGGTTGGCCATGTTGAGGCCCTATTACGTGTCATGTACCATGTGGATCCTGGGGCTACAACTGACACAGTCCTGCCACGTGGCACTGAGAGTCTTGGGAGAGAGAGAGACAGAAACCAAGCTGCTACATAAATTAATGTAAAACTGCAACTGGAATACACGTCATAAAGGAGCTATGGAAATGGGGAAGAGCTTCTGAGAGAGGGACATCTGAGCTCAGATATAATCAGGCAGGAAAGGGAAGGAGGAGCATTTGGGGCATAGGTGGTGGGAGGGGAGGGGTGGACCTGACCACGTGGGTCTTCGAGGGCCCAAGAGTAGTAAGAAGCCAGGCCTTGGAAACAAAAGCAGGTATCTAGGGAGACAGGAAGTGCTTTCTATTCCTTCTGGACACCAGGACCGAGAAGCAAAGCACAAGTTAAATCTTCAGCAACCACCTGGCCCTCTCTGGTCCTTGGTGGTACCAAGGACCACTGGAAGGAGCAAAATCCAGCCCTGCCCTGCGTGCCACGAGAGGGCGCTGTGAGGCTCAAACCAGAGAAAGGCTGGGGACTCTCTTGCTCTTTAGGGGAAATCACAGGCACTCTTGCCCTAAAAGCTTGGAGGAGGACTTGGGTGACTGCTGGAGTTAGCTGGAGGAGCAGAGTTTGGACTCGTGGATGCATATTTAGGCAGTTTCTATTTTCCATGCGTGAGTGCCACTGAGATGCATGCACATTAATGCGTTCATTTCGTGCATCTGATTATTTCCTTAGGATCAATTTCTAGAAATGGAATTTCTGGTGCAAACAGATGGAAAGCTTTAAGGGCTTTCACCCTATAGAACAGTTGTACCAATGCACAGCCCCAGCAGCAGTATGTGGGAGTCTGTTTGTTCAAACTCTCCACTGTCTGGGTGTCAATTAAAAAATATCTTCTGGGGCTTCCCTGGTGGCGCAGTGGTTGAGAATCCACCTGCCAATGCAGGGGACACAGGTTTGTGCCCTGGTCTGGGAAGATCCCACATGCCACGGAGCGGCTGGGCCCGTGAGCCATGGCCGCTGAGCCTGCGCGTCCGGAGCCTGTGCTCCGCAACAGGAGAGGCCACAACAGTGAGAGGTCCGCGTACAGCCAAAAAAAAAAAATTTTCTGATCTGTGCCCATTCAGCTGAGGTAGAAAGAGGTACTTCATGGTTTTAGTAGCATTTCTTTTATTACTATTATTGTTGCAGATGGGTTCACATGTTTACTGGTCATTTGCACTTCTCTCTAAATCACATGTCTGATATGCTCAGTGCCCATTCCTGTTTGGCTGATGTCTTTTTCCCATTAACTTGTAGTGATATTAATGCTTTGTCAAATACATATTGAATCCTCCCAGTTTATCATTTGCTTATTAATTTTGTTTATGATATTTTTGATGTGTGAGACCTTTTCACAGTCACATTTTTCCAACTTTCCTTTATGGTTTCTGCTTTCAGTGTTAAGCTTAGGGTGGCCTCATCTACACTGACATTATATAAATATTTTCCTCTATTCTATTATCCTTCTGGTATCATTGTTACATTTAACTCTTTATCTCATTTGGAATTTATGTCAGTATGTGGTTTGAGGAAAAATCAAATCCTTAATTTTCTCAGCCATATTTATTCATTGCCAATGCATTTTGAAATGCCACATTTGTCATATTCTAAATATTTAAAGTATATCTGGGGACTAGTATGGAGGTTCCTTTAAAAACTAAACATAGAGAACTACCACATGACCCAGCAATCCCACTAGTGGGCATATACCCTGAGGAAACCATAATTCAAAAAGAGACATGTACCACAATGTTCATTGCAGCACTATTTACAATAGCCAGGACATGGAAGCAACCTAAGTGTCCATCGACAGATGAATGGATAAAGAGGACGTGGTACATATATACAATGGAATATTACTCAGCCATAAAGAGAAATGAAATTGAGTTATTTGTAGTGAGGTGGATAGACCTAGAGTCTGTCATACAGAGTGAAGGAAGTCAGAAAGAGAAAAACAATACTGTATGCTAACACATATATATGGAATCTTAAAAAAAAAATGGTTCTGATGAACCTAGGGACAGGACAGGAATAAAGACGCAGATGTACAGAATGGACTTGAGGACATGGGGAGGGGGAAGGGTAAGTTGGGACGAAGTGAGAGAGTAGCATTAACATATATACACTACCAAATGTAGAATAGATAGCTAGTGAGAAGCAGATGCATAGCACAGGGAGAGCTCAGTGCTTTGTGACCACCTACCACCTAGAGGGGTGGAATAGGGAGGGTGGGAGGGAGGCACAAGAGGGAGGGGATATGGGGTATATATGTATACATATAACTGATTCACTTTGTTATACAGCAGAAACTAACAACATTGTAAAGCAATTATACTCCAATAAAGATGTTAAAAAAAAAAAAAAGACACATGCACCTCAATGTTCATTGCAGCACTATTTACAATAGCCAGGACATGGAAACAACCTAAATATCCATCAACAGAGGAATGGATAAAGAAGTTGTGGTACATATATACAATGGAGTATTACTCAGCCATAAAAAGGAACGAAAGTGGGTCATTTTTAGAGAAATGGATGGACCTACAGACTGTCATACAGAGTGAAGTAAGTCAGAAAGAGAAAAACAAATATCATATATTAACACATATATGTGGAATCTGAAAAAATTGGTATAGACGATCTTATTTACAAAGCAGAAATAGAGACACAGACGTAGAGAACAAATGTATGTATACCAAGGGGGAAAGAGGGGGTGGGATGAATTGGGAGATGGGGATTGACATATATATACTACTGATACTATGTATAAGATAGATAACTAATGAGAACCTACAGTATACACAGGGAACTCTACTCAATGTTCTGTGGTGACCTAAATGGGAAGGAAATCCAAAAAAGGGGATATATGTGTACGTATAGCTGATTCACTTTGGTGTACAGTAGAAACTAACAACTATACTCCAATAAAAATTAATTTAAAAAAGAAAGTAAGGCTTCCCTGGTGGCGCAGTGGTTGAGAGTCCGCCTGCCGATGCAGGGGACACGGGTTCGTGCCCCGGTCCACGAATATCCCACATGCCACCGAGTGGCTGGGCCTGTGGGCCATGGCCGCTGAGCCTGCGTGTCCGGAGCCTGTGCTCTGCAGCAGGAGAGGCCACAGCAGTGAGAGGCCCGCGTAATGAAAATAAAAACAAAAAAAAACCTGTTGCTCTATAAGAAAATAAAAAGGCAAGTCATATTCTGGGAAAAAATATTTATAACATATATCAGACAATACTTATATCCAGAATGTATAAAGAACTCTTACAACTCAATAATAAGACACACAACTCAATAAGAAAATGGGCAAAGGATTCGAAGAGACATTTTACAGGAGAAGATATACAGATGGCTAATGAGCACATTTTAAATATCCCAACATCATTAGTCATCAGGAAAATACAAATTATAACACAATGAGATACTACCTCACATCCAGTAGAATGGCTCAATTTTAAAAAGCTGACTATACCAAGTGTTGGTGAGGACGTGGAGCAACTGAAACTCTCAAACGCTATTGGTGGGAATATAAAATTGTACAATCACTTTAGAAAACCATTTGATAGTCGCTTAAAAAATGAAACTTAAACCTACCACATGATCCATCCATTCCATTCACAGATACTTACTGTGTGGAAACAAGTTTCCACACAGACACTTGTTCAAGGAAGTTCACAGCTTTATATGTAATAGTAAAAGAATAGAAATAATTCAAATCTCCAACAACAAGCAAATAGCTGAACTGTGATATAGCCATACAATGCAGTAAAAGCAATAAAAGGAAACAAACTGCTGACACATTTGACAAAATGGAAGAACCTCAAAATCACTAGGCAGAGGCAAAGAAACCAGACTCCTCTCTCCACCTGCCAAAAGAATACATACTGTGTAATTCCATTTACATAAAGTTCTAGAAAGTACAAACAAATCTATGGAACAGAAAGCAGATCAGTGGTTGCCTGGGGCAGGAGTGGAGGGAGTGATGGATTACCAAGGGGCACAAGAAACTTTGGGGGGTTATGGAAATGTTTGCCCTCTGAATGTTGCTTTCATGAGTATGTATATATGAATATCAAAACTGACCAAATTGCACATTTTAAATATTTGCAGGTTATTGTTCTTCAATTAAACCTCCATAAATTTGGAATTTTTTTTAAACATGTGAAACTACACCATTAGAAGCCAGAATAGTGGCTCCATTTAGGGAGGGTAGTGACTGGAAAGGGGCACTGGGGGGCTGGTGATACTCTGTGTCTTGCATCTCTCCCAGTGCCACAGCTTCTCCTGGTGTGGCCATTACTTCCCAGTACTCCATGGCTGGGCTGCATGCTTTGCCCACATTATGTCATTTAATCATCAGGACAGTCCAATAGCAGAGGAAAAGGAGAAAGTAAGTTTTCCAAGGTCATGTAGCTCCCACGTGGCAGAGCAGGATAGGGGCCCTGTCTATGGACTTCACGGCCCTAAGGTTCGAAAGCCATGGAGTCTAGGGGTTGGAAGGATGATGGAGAAAATTCACTCCGACCTGCCGTATAACGGAGGAGGATTCTTTGAGACCAGGAAAATAGTTAGGCTGGCCGCCGCAGGCACTGAGATGGCAGCAGCCCAGATGGTGAGCCCTCAGAAACGCCTGGGGTGGGGCCAGCCAGAGGGGAGGGGACCAGCTGCTCCTCGTCTTCATCCCCTCAGTTTGGGTGCCTGCACTTGCAAGGTTTCGGCCCTGAGTCAGCTTGACTGGCGTCCCTGAGCCCAGCTGCAGAGCCACCAACGCTGCTGACTTTGGCCTCATCTGCTGCAGGCCCCAGAAGCCATTAGCAGTGTGGAAAGTGGAGCTTGTCTGCAGGAAAGAGGGAGCAGGTCGGGGAGCAGTGGAGAGGCAGAGAGAGGCAGGGTCAGGGAGCCAGGGATCCAACAGAGGCTAAGCATGGATGGAAATTGCAGCTCCACCTCCTACCCCAGCTGTGAGCAAGTGGAGGGGCCGTGGGCTCTGGTGCCTTGTAGTCCCGGGTGCAAACACCAACTCCACCGACTGACTTGCCCTTCATTTATAAAACGGAGCCATCAATTCTTGTGATGACAAAATGAGAAAATTAATTACAAAGTATCTGACACCGTGTAGAGGCCTGGCACATTGTGTCTTCCTCCCACCTGCCCCAAGAAATGAGGATCAAAGACCCCACCCTGTCCCTGAAGCCCTTTCAGACTAGTATGGGGTAGACCCTTTTTACAAACGATTCTGCTAAGAGGCTGAATGAAGCAAGTCTCACTGGAGCTGCCAAGGGAGAGAAGGGAAGGCTCCTGGAGGAGGAGGGAGCATCCTGGTAGATCACTTGCCACTTCAAGCCTGCCTTGAAGGAAGTGTCAGGGTTCAATCAGGGAAGGAGAACCACCACGAGTTATGGGCTGAGGGATTTATTACAGGAATTAGGCCCTACGTGATTGTGGGAGGAGCTGGGGAAGTAGAGGTGCTAGAGGATCAAACAAGGGGTCACCAATCGTTCAGTCTGAGAAGACATGTCCGGCCACCTAAGTGGGACTGCCAAGGGGACGCTCCTGGAGAGGACTCTGGGCAGCTGTGCCAACCCAGAGCTCCCACATCTGCGGGTCTGCTGCTCAGTGTTGAGAGGTGGGCCTGGGGCCAGTGTTGGGCAGCAGGGTCAAAAGCCGGGAAGAAGAGCTGGATGCAGGGCGGAGAGCTGGACGCCACAGGTACTGCTACATCTATCACCACATATAACCACAGCAGCCTTCAGACAGTAATGGCTGCCTCTTCACATCTGCCTTCCAAATCTCACACAAATTGGTCTTTTGGCTGACTCAACCCAAAGCCAAACACAGAAAGGGATTCTGGGAAATGTAGTTCCAGCTTAACCAAGTTAACACAGTTTAAACCACCACAAAGGATGAGTGGGAAGCAAAGGCAAGGAAGGGCATCCAGGCAGAGGGAACTGCACTTGCAAAGGCTCAGAGGCATGAACACTCCAAGCTGTTCCCACCTTAGTTCCACCCACATTCATATACACACCCTGTTGTTCTCTCCTGGAATATTCAGTAGTTTTACTCATCATAATTTGTCAATCTTCTCTTCTTTATGTGTTTGTTTAATGTGTGTCTCTTCCACTAGACTATTAATTCCATGAGGGCAAAGACTCTGCTTAGCCATCAATTTATTTCCAGCACCAAGAACAGATCCTGGTACAAAGTAGGTGCTTGGGGCATAGTCTACTATGCCCTATTTCCCCTTCTTCCACCATGGTAGATCCCTGATTATTTGCTGGACTACAGCCACCCAGAACAAAGACTACATTTCCCAAGCTCCTTTGGAGCCTAGCGTGACTAAGATTTGCTTAGTGGGATGTAAACAGAAGTGTTAAGTGGCAGTTTTCCAAGAAGTTTCCTTAAAAGACAGCTGGCCTATGCTCTTAGCTTTTTCTTCTTGACTCCTTACTCCTTTGGCTACCTAGAGTGCACATGTGATGGCTGGAGCTCCAGCAGCCATCTTGCAACATACAGACAAGAAATATTGCCTTAGGATCATACAGCAGAAAGCTAGAAGGACCATGTGTCCCCAGGAAGTTTGTGAAATAAAGTGAACATATTAGTCCTGTATTGCCAACCCCCAGGTTTCTATGTAAGAGAGCAGTAGATTTCTATGCAGTGCTTACATCACTGTTACTTTTGGTTTTACTCTTTACAATCAACCCAAACTGAACTGCTATAATCATCAATAAATGTTTATGGTACGAATGAAGAAGGGAATAGATTCATGGCATGTCTGGGTAGTGTTTAGAGTGAGGAGGTGGTAGGGGGGCTAAGCCTGCTAAGGAAGGCAGACCTTGAGCCTTGGAAGGAGTCAGTGCTGAGCTAGAGGGGCTAGAACCACGACGCCACGGTCTGGAGCCTGAAAATCTGAGGTCTTCCCAAGAGCCAGAACCTAGCCTGTTAAGCCCTGGGACCCTCCAGAACTCAGAGTGCCAGGAGCAGGTAGGAGAACTGCTGCTGCAGGAGCTCAGTCCTGGCTCCAGTGTCAAAGTGAAAGGGTGACATTTACCAAAATGGGTTGAATGTTTGGGAAGAAAACAAAACAGAACTCTTCACCGGGACCCAGCTCCTGGCCTCTGGAGTGTTTGGGTGGGAGCAGCCTGGATGCAGAAGCTCAGGGAGGCATCTGGGAAAAGGGGCTCTACCCATCCTCATAGCCCTCTCCTGCTCAGTCTTCTTCCTGCTCCCCTGGATCATTGCCACAGCCCACACCCACACCCCAGCCTGGCCTCTCCACCTCCAGCCCATGCAGTCTCCAGAGTTGTATTTCAAAAGTGCAAAGTGCAAACCTGAGCATAATTACATCACCCCCTGACCTTCTGTGGCTCCCCATTTCTTCAGGGCCAACTACCCTATCCTGGCAGACTATGCCTCTGCAACTACCTCTCTTCAGCCTCCAGTTCTCACCATTTCCCCTCATGCTCCATATCAAATCATAGTGAACTCCTTGGGGTTCCCTCACTGTGTCATTTTCTCCAAGTCAACCCCCCTCTTGTCAACTTTGCTTCCACTATCTGGAGCCCCCCTCCCTGCCCATCCCCTCACCAAGCTTGACAACTGCAGCCTTTTCTTTCAAGACTCAGCTTGAGGATCACCTCTTCCAGGAAGCCTTCCCCAACTCCTGCAGAATCAGTCTCTCTCTCCTCTGTTCTCCCAGGTGCTCCATGCTTTCATCAATTGCACATTGTAGCACTCACATCACTGACCTCGAACAGATAGTGAGGTCCTCAGAGCCAGGAACCACAATTATTTAAAATAATAAAACCTTTTTCCTTTTTTTGAGGTGAAATTCACATAACAAAATTAACCATTTAAAGTGTACAGTTCAGTGGTATTTAGCACAGTCACAATGCTGTGCAGCCACCACCTCTATCTAATTCCAAACCACCTTCATCACTCCAGAAGAAAACTGCCTACCCATTAAGCAGTGATTATTATAAGCAATCATATAATATTTTTAAATAGAGATAAATACAGGTATCATTAAATGTACTTATAATATTTTAATTTTTTAAAAGGGTCCATTACCCCCAAACCTCTATTTCTCTGTACTTCCAAAGAGGAGCTTGAAAACGGCCTTCTTAAAAGTACTTACTTAAATTTTCAGCCCAAAGTCTCTCCCTTTGAGTGCAAGGAGAGTGGGGTGGAGAGGAAGTTCACTTATTTATCTGATTACTTGTCAAACAGAGAAGCATCAGGGGTACCTGCCTTGAGATAGAGTTGTCAGATAAAACACAGAACACTGGTGAAATCTGAATTTCAAATGAACAATGAATAACTTTTTAGTTTAACTATGTCCCATGAAATAGTTGGGACATATTTCATTTAATTTGGCAACCTTACTTGGGAGTTGTTCAGAGAATTGCAGGAGATGCCAGGAAGGACAGTATTTGGAAGTACTGGTGTTTATGGGGAGGGAGTTTGTACCAAGGCAGACTTTGGGGGTGTTCCCGTGCCCTAAAAACAGCACCCTCATCCCTCCCCTAAGACTGGACCAGCTCTAGACTCCCACCTTCCCCCTCCCCCCAGCTCAGGGCGCTGTGTGGAAGTCACAAAGACACGGGAAAGCTTTAAGGCTCTACTTGGTCTTCCGAAAGTGTGTCGACTTCTGACCTGAACTTTTATAGCTCTTGCCCACTTCCTTTTCACATTCCCAGCAGAGGACGATATGGTTTGATTTGGGGAGTGTTTTTGTTTGTTCGTTTTTCCTTTCTTGAATCTGTCCCGGGCACTTAAAAACTTTTTCCCTGACATTTTATTATGAACAATTTTAAACAAAAGTTGAAACAACTTCCAGTTTCAAAAGAAAATGGAATCGAAGCACTTCTCCTGACCCTTTCACTGATGCACCAAAACCCCCTGTATATTTTATACAAATGAAAGATAAGAGGACTCTGAAAGGTGGAGGGAAGAAAGCAGATTGGCCAGAACCTCAGGACCTGAGGAATGACAGGGCAGGTAGTCCCTGGGTTTTCTTTTTTGCCTAATATATGCCCAACTTGGAGCTAGAGAAGCCAGCAGCCTAAAAACACCAAGAGGCACAGACAAAAAAATGCCTTAACTTAGGCTACTCTCTAACCAAAGGACAGGGCAAGGAGCAGCCCAGCAAGATAGAAAGCTCTAGACAATAACTGTTTTCCTCCAGCCAAACATCCTTGAAAAGACTGTGGCCCCAGCCACATCCCATGAGCAAAGATTTCCATTCTTACCCTGCTGTAGCAAGGGGCCCCTAACTCCCGAAGAGGGTGTCAGCGGGGGTCACTGGGGAATGGTAATAGGATGCCCCTCCCCTTCCCAGCCAGACTGGCGTCAACCAAGGACACTGGAGGGAGCCTACACTTTCACCCACACTGAGCACTAAAACACAAGGTTGAAATAAGATCTGGAGTCTAAAAACATCATATCTAAAATGACTAGGACACAACCTAAAATCACATGTCATACCAAGAACCAGGAAAAATTCAACTTGAATGACAAAAGACAATCAACAGACACCAATACCAAGCTGATACAGATGTAGAAATTATCTCACAAGGATTTAAAAGCAGCCATCATAAAAGTGTTTCAACAGGCAATTGCAAACATGCTTGAAACAAATGAAAAAAAGAAAAGTTAAGAGAAGTTAACAGTAATCTCTAAAATACCCGTCACCTAGATTCTTTAATTAACCTTTTACTATACTTGCTTCCTCACCTATCAATCCATCCCTCTATCCATTGCTCCATCTTATTTTTTGTACATTTCAAAGTCAGTGGCAGACTTCAGTACACTTCTGCTCATGTGGGCTATGTTCACCCTGAGCCCAAAGGCCTCAGACACAATGCTGGCCTGCAACCTCACAGAGTTCTGGGCTCCTTGGAAGCGGGAATAAGGGGAGAGTTACGTGTCTTGTGGCTAGGTGATAACTAAGAATGTGTCTGTGTGTGTGTGTGTGTGTGTGTGTGTGTGTGTGTGTGTGTTTGTGTCCAGTATTTGTCTCTTCTTAAGAGGGAAGCACTAACAGGAAAAGGCAAGTCCAGGATGGGGATTAAATGCCAGGAATTGGAGGCGGACCTATGCTCAGCCCCTATTACCTTGGTTAGAGAGGTTGGAGCCCAGGGCATCAGCCACAGGCCTCAGGACCAACCCTGGACACAAGAAAATAGAGCTGGGTGAATCCTTGGAGACCACACAATCTACAATCTCACCACAGATGGAGAAACCAGGCTCCGAGTCTGCTGTAGATTTGTGGCAGATCCCAGGCTGCTACTCTTTCTCTCTGGCCAGAACCACTGCAGCCTGGGCATCAGTTGGTGAGCCAGCTGGCCCGACCCACTGCCAGGGCAACTACAAAAAGAGCACGCACCAGTCATGGGCAGAGCCCCAAGCCAGGACATCAGCCTATCTCTCTGGCTTTTGGAGAACTGCTCAGCCTGCAGCTGGGGTCAGGCCAGCCAAGGGACCTGGCACACAGAAGGGAGGGTGTTACTCATTTCGTAGTCATCGTCCTCCTGGGCCTACTCACCAAAGGCACTCTTTTTAATTAAAAAAATTTTTTAAATTAGGAAATATCTCAAACATACATAAATCTATAGGAAATCATATTATGAACAACTGTGTACCCCTACCCAGCTTTCTCAGACTTAATAACACTTAGTCATATTTGTCTCAGATCTCCTTTTCTTGTTTTAAGAAATAAAGCATTTTTGATACAAGTGAAACCCCAGAACCTCTCCCCAAGCTTAATCTTCTTCCTGTCCTCAGAGGTAACCACTTCTCTGAACTTAGAGTTTATCACTCCTGTAATGTTTATACTTCTGCTACTTATGTGGGTATCTTTAAACATATTTTTTTTGTTTTTTTTTGTTGTTGTTGCGGTACGCGGGCCTCTCACTGTTGGGGTCTCTCCCGTTGCGGAGCACAGGCTCCGGACACGCAGGCTCAGCGGCCATGGCTCACAGGCCTAGCCGCTCCACCGCATGTGGGATCTTCCCGGACCGGGGCATGAACCCGTGTTCCCTGAATCGGCAGGCAGACTCTCAACCACTGTGCCACCAGGGAAGCCCTTTAAACATATTTTTAAATGTTAGTGAATATGTATATACCCATATATAATATATGTGATTTGTAAAGATGGTTCAAAATTTACTTTTTTGCTTAACACTACTTTTTAAAAAAAATTTATTTATTTTATTTTTGACTGCGTTGGGTCTTTGTTGCTGCACGCGGGCTTTCTCCAGTTGCGGCGAGCAGGGGTTACTCTTCATTGGGGTGCGCAGGCTTCTCATTGCGGTGGCTTCTTTTGCTGTGGAACACGGGCTCTAGGCATGAGGGCTTCAGTAGTTGTGGCTCACGGGCTCAGTAGTTGTGGCACATTGGCTTAGTTGCTCCGCGGCATGTGGGATCTTCCCGGCCCAGGGCTTGAACCCATGCCCCCTGCATTGTCAGGTGGATTCTTGACCACTGCGACACCAGAGAAGCCCTAAACCTACTTTTTAAAGACTTATTTAATGTTAATTAACATGACTATAAGTCAGGGGTCAGCAAACTTATTTTGTAAAAAGCCAGATAGTAAATATTTTAGCTTTGCTGGCCACATGTGGTCTCTGTGGCACATTCTTTGTTCTGCTTGTGTTACTGTTGTTTTGTTTCTTACAGCCCTTCAATAATGTAAAAAACATTCTTCTTAGCTCCCCGGCTGTACACAAAACAGGCCATGGGCCAGATTTGGTTCTAGGTCATATTCTATTGTATGACTATCCCACAGTTCATTTCTCCATGTTCCTATTACTGTGGTGGTTTCCAAATTTTCACTGTTACACACAGGGCAACTATGAACATCATTGTGTAAATGTGTGAGTACACACCAAGACGTGGAAGGGCTGGGCTTTGGACATAAGCATCTTTCACTTCATGACACAGCACCAATTTCTCTCTGTAATCAGTGCCAGTTTTCATTCCCAGCAGCAGCATATGAGCATTCCTGTTGTTCTGTATCCTTACTATCACTTGCTATTATAGGGCTTTCAAAATCATATGAAATAGTATCTCATTGTTGTTTCTATTTGCATCCTCCCACTCCTATTGAGGATAAACATTTTTTCCTATTTTTTTTCCCCACAGAACTAGAACAAATAATCCTAAAATTTATATGGAACCAGAAAAGACCCAGAATTGCCAAAGCAATTCTGAGGAAAAAGAACAAAGCTGAAGGCATAACCATCCCAGACTTCAGACAATGCTACAAAGCTACAGTAATCAAAACAGCATGGTATTGGAACAAAAGCAGACATATGTATGAATGGAACAGAATAGAGAGCCCAGGAATAAACCCACACACCTACAGTCAATTAATCTTCAACAAAGGAGGCAAGAATATACAATGGAGAAAAGACAGTCTCTTCAGCAAGTGGTGTTGGGAAAGCTGGACAGCTGCAGGTAAATCAATGAAGTTAAAACACTCCCTCACACCATACACAAAATAAACTTAGAATGGCTTAAAGACTTAAATACAAGATAAGACACCATAAAACTCCTAGAAGAGAGCATAGACAAAACATCCTGTGACATCAACGTTTTTTGAGTTCAGTCTCCCAAGGCAATAGAAATAAAAGCAAAAATAAACAAATCAAATGTATAAGCTTTTGCACAGCAAAGGAAACTGTACACAAAACGAAAGCACAGCCAACAGATTGGTAGAAAATATTTGTAAGTGATGCAACTGACAAGGGCTTAATTTCCAAAATATACAAACAGCTCGTATAACTCAATACAAAAAATGAACACCCCCATCCAAAATTGAGCAGAAGACCTAAATAGACATTTCTCCAAAGAAGACATACAGATGGCCAATAGGCACATTAGAGGCTCAACATCTCTAATTATTAGAGAAATGCAAATCAAAACTACAATGCAGTATCACCTCACACCAGTCATAATGGCCATCATCAAAAAGTCTTCAAATAATAAATGCTGGAGAGGGTTTGGAGAAAAGGGAACCCTCCTACACTGTTGGTGGAAATGTAAATTGATGCAGCCACTATGGAGAACAGTATGGAGGTTCCTTCAAAAACTAAAATTAGAGTTACTATATGATCCTGCAATCCCACTCCTGGGCATATATCCAGAGAAAACTAATTCAGAAAGATACATGTACTCCAGTGTTCATAGTTGTATTATTTACAATAGTCAAAACCTGGAATGGATCATCAGATGAACAGATAAAGAAGATGTGGTGTATATACATACAGTGGAATGTTATTCAGTCACAGAAAAGAATGAAATAATGATGCTTGCAGCAACCCGGATGGACCTAGAGATTAACATACTAAGTGAAGTATGTCAGACAGAGAAGGACAAATATCATATGATATCACTTATATATGAAATCTAAAAAATGAAACAAGTGAACTTACAAAACAGAAACAGGAGACCTTCAAGATGGTGGAAGAGTAAGACATGGAGATCACCTTCCTCCCCATAAATACATCAGAAATACGTCTACATGTCAAAGAACTACAGAACGCTGCTGAACGCTGGCAGAAGACCTCAGACCTCCCAAAAGGCAAGAAACTACCCACGTACCTGGGTAGGGCAAAAGAAAAAACAGAGACAAAAGATAGGAACGGGACCTGCCCCTCTGGGAGGGAGCTGTGAAGGAGGAAACGTTTCCACACACCAGAAGCCCCTTCGCGGGCAGAGACGGCGGGAGGCGGAGCGGGGAGCTTCGGAGCCGCGGAGGAGAGCGCAGCAACGGGGGTGCGGAGGGCAAAGCGGAGAGATTCCCGCACAGAGGATCGGCGCCGACCGGCGCTCACCAGCCCGAGAGGCTCGTGTGCTCACTTTCCGGGACAGGTGGGGGCTGGGAGCTGAGGCTCCGGCTTCGGAGGTCAGACCCCAGGGATAGGACTGGGGTTGGCTGCGTGAACACAGCCTGAAGGGGGCTAGTGCGCCACAACTAGCCAGGAGGGAGTCCAGGAAAAAGTCTGGACCTGCCTAAGAGGCAAGAGACCACTGTTTCGGGGTGCGCGAGAAGGGATTCAGAGAACCGCCTAAACGAGCTTCAGAGACTGGCGCGAGCCGCGTCAATCAGCGCAGACACCAGAGACGGGCATGAAGTGCTAAGTCTGCTGCTGCTGCAGCCACCAAGAAGCCTGTGTGCGAGCACAGGTCGCTATCCACACCCCCTTCCGGGGAGCCTCTGCAGCCCGCCACTGCCAGGGTCCTGTGATCCAGGGACAACTTCCCCGGCAGAACACATGGCGAGCCTCAGGCTGTTGCAACGTCACGCCGGCCTCTGCCGCCACAGGCACACCTCGCACTCCGTACCCCTCCCTCCCCCCGGCCTGAGTGAGCCAGAGCCCCCGAATCAGCAGCTACTTTAACCCCGCCCTGTCTGAGCAAAGAACAGATGCCCTCAGGTGACCTACACACAGAGGTGGGGCCAAATCCAAAGCTGAACCCCGGGAGCTGTGCGAACAAGAAGAGAAAGGGAAACTCTCCCTGCAGTCTCAGGAGAAAAGGATTAAATCTCTACAATCAGTTTGATGTACCCTGCAGCTGTGGAATATCAGAATAGACAATAAATCATCCCAAAATTGAGGCGGTGGACCTTGGGAGCAACGATATATATATATATATATATATTTTTTTTTTTTTTTTATTTTTATTTTAATAACTATATTTTATTTTTTTTCTCTTTCTTTCTTTCTTTTTTTCTCCCTTTTCTTCTGAGCCATGTGGCTGACAGGGTCTTGGGGCTCCAGCCAAGTGTCAGGCCTGTGCCTCTGAGGTGGGAGAGCCGAGTTCAGGACATTGGTCCACCAGAGACCTCCTGGTTCCATGTAACATCAAATGGTGAAAGCTCTCCCAGAGATCTCCATCTCAACGCTAAGACCCAGCTCCACTCAATGACCAGCAAGCTACAGTGCTGGCCGACCTATGCCAAACAATTAACAAGACAGGAACGCAACCCCACCCATTAGCGGAGAGGCTGCCTAAAATCATAATAAGATCACAGACACCCCAAAACACGCCACTGGACACAGACCTGCCCACCAGAAAGACAAGATCCAGCCTCATCCGCCAGATCACAGGCACTAGTCCCCTCCACCAGGAAGGCGACACAATCCACTGAACCAAACTTAGCCCCTGGGGGCAGACACCAAAAACAACAGGAACTATGAACCTGCAGCCTGTGAAAAGGAGACCCCAAACACAGTAAATTAATCAAAATGAGAAGACAGAGAAACACACAGCAGATGAAGGAGCAAGGTAAAACCCCACCAGACCTAACAAATGAAGAGGAAATAGGCAGTCTACCTGAAAAAGAATTCAGAGTAATGATAGTAAATATGATCTAAAATCCTGGAACTAGAATGGAGAAAATACAAGAAACGTTTAACAAGGACCTAAAAGAACTAAAGAGCAAACAAACAATGATGAACAACACAACAAATGAAATTAAAATTCTCTAGAAGGAATCAATAGCAGACAGAATAACTGAGGCAGAAGAACTGATAAGTGACCTGGAAGATAAAATAGTGGAAATAACTACTGCAGAGCAGAATAAAGAAAAAAGAATGAAAAGAATTGAGGACAGTCTCAGAGACCTCTGAGACAACACTTAACATACTAACATTCGAATTATAGGGGTCCCAGAAGAAGAAGAGAAAAAGAAAGGGACTGAGAAAATATTTGAAGAGATTATAGTTGAAAACTTCCCTAATATGGGAAAGGAAATAGTTAATCAAGTCCAGGAACCACAAAGAGTCCCATACAGGATAAATCCAAGGAGAAACATGCCAAGACACACATTAATCAAACTGTCAAAAATTAAATACAAAGAAAAAATATTGAAAGCAGTAAGAGAAAAACAACAAATAACATACAAGGGAATCACCATACGTTTAACAGCTGTTCTTTCAGCAGAAACTCTGCAAGCCAGAAGGGAGTGGCAGGACACATTTAAAGTGATGAAAGGGAAAAACCTACAACCAAGATTATCCTACCCAGCAAGGATCTCATTCAGATTTGACAGAGGAATTAAAACCTTTACAAACAAGCAAAAGCTAAGAGAATTCAGCACCACCAAACCAGCTTTACAACAAATGCTAAAGGAACTTCTCTAGGCAGTAAACACAAGAGAAGAAAAAGACCTACAATAACAAACCCACAATTCAGAAAATGGTAATAAGAACATACATATCGATAATTACCTTAAATGTAAATGGATTAAATGCTCCAACCAAAAGACATAGACTGGCTGAATGGATACAAAAACAAAACCCATATATATGCTGTCTACAACAAACCCACTTCAGACCTAGGGACACATACAGACTGAAAGTGAGGGGATGGACAAAGATATTCCATGCAAATGGATATCAAAAGAGAGCTGGAGTAGCAATTCTCATATCAGACAAAATAGACTTTAAAATAAAGACTATTACAAGAGACAAAGAAGGGCACTACCTAATGATCAAGGGATCAAGCTAAGAAGAAGATATAACAATTGTAAATATTTATGCACCCAACATAGGAGCACCTCAATACATATGGAAAATGCTAACAGCCATAAAAGGGGAAATCAACAGTAACACAATCATAGTAGGGGACTTCAACACCCCACTTTCACCAATGGACAGATCATCCAAAATGAAAATAAATAAGGAAACACAAGCTTTAAATGATACATTAAACAAGATGGACTTAATTGATATTTATAGGACACTGCATCCAAAAACAACAGAATACACTTTCTTCTCAAGTGCTCGTGGAACATTCTCCAGGATAGATCATATCTTGGGTCACAAATCAATCCTTGATAAATTAAAGAAAATTGAAATCATATCACATATCTTTTCCAACCACATCGCTAGGAGGCTAGATATCAATTACAGGAAAAAAATATGTAAAAAATACAAACACATGGAGGCTAAACAATACACTACTCAATAACCAAGAGATCACTGTAGAAATCAAAGAGGAAATCAAAAACTACCTAGAAACAAATAACAATGAAGAAACGATGACCCAAAATCTAGGGGATGCAGCAAAAGCAGTTCTAAGAGGGAAGTTTATAGCAATACAATCCTACCTCAAGAAACAAGAAACATCTCAAATAAACAACCTAACCTTACACCTAAAGCAACTAGAGAAAGAAGAACAAAAAACCCCAATGCTAGCAGAAGGAAAGAAATCATAAAGGTCAGATCAGAAATAAATGAAAAAGACATGAAGGAAAGAATAGCAAAGATCAATAAAACTAAA
Source organism: Lipotes vexillifer (assembly GCF_000442215.2). Taxonomy (NCBI): domain Eukaryota; kingdom Metazoa; phylum Chordata; class Mammalia; order Artiodactyla; family Lipotidae; genus Lipotes; species Lipotes vexillifer. The sequence goes on from NW_006799673.1 coordinate 281,431, forward strand.
AGGTGGTACTTTGAGAAGATAAACAAAACTGATAAACCATTAGCCAGACTCATCAAGAAAAAAAGGGAGAAGACTCAGATCAATAGAATCAGAAATGAAAAAGGAGAAGTTGCAACTGACACTGCAGAAACACAAAGGAGCATGAGAGATTACTACAAGCAACTCTATGCCAATAAAATGGACAACCTGGAAGAAATGGACAAATTCTTAGGAAAGCACAAGCTTCCAAGACTGAACCAGGAAGAAACCGAAAATATGAACAGACCAATCACAAGCACTGAAATTGAGACTGTGATTAACAATCTTCCAGCAAAAAAAAAGCCCAGAACCAGATGGCTTCACAGGCAAATTCTGTCAAACATTTAGAGAACAGTTAACACCTCTCCTTCTCAAACTCTTCCATAATATAGCAGAGGGAGGAACACTCCCAAACTCATTCTACGAGACCACCATCACCCTGATACCAAAACCAGTCAAAGATGTCACAAAGAAAGAAAACTACAGGCCAATATCACTGATGAACATGGATGCAAAAATCCTCAACAAAATACTAGCAAACAGAATCCAACAGCACAGTAAAAGGATCATACACCATGATCAAGTGGGGTTTATTCCAGGAATGCAAGGATTCTTCAATATACGCAAATTGAACAATGTGATACACCATATTAACAAACTTAAGAATAAAACCATATGATCATCTCAATAGATGCAGAAAAAGCTTTTGACAAAATCAACACCTATTTATGATAAAAACACTCCAGAAAGTAGGCATAGAGGGAAGTTATCTCAACATAATAAAGGCCATATATGACAAACCCACAGCCAACGTCGTTCTCAAGGATGAAAAACTGAAACCATTTCCATTAAGATCAGGAACAAGACAAGGTTGCCCACTCTCACCACTCTTATTCAACATAGTTTTGGAAGTTTTAGCCACAGCAATCAGAGAAGTAAAAGAAATAAAAGGAATCCAAATCAGAAAAGAAGAAGTAAAGCTGTCACTGTTTGCAGATGACATGATGCTATACATAGAGAATCCTAAAGATGCCACCAGAAAACTACTAGAGCTAATCAATGAATTTGGTAAAGTTGCGGGATACAAAATTAATGTACAGAAATCTCTTGCATTCCTATACACTAATGATGAAAAATCTGAAAGAGAAATTAAGGACACAAACCCATTTACCACTGCAACAAAAAGAATAAAATGCCTAGGAATAAACCTACCTAAGGAGACAAAAGACCTGTATGCAGAAAACTATAAGACACTGATGAAAGAAATTAAAGATGATACAAACAGATGGAGAAATATACCGTGTTCTTTGATTGGAAGAATCAACATTGTGAAAATGTCTATACTACCCAAAGCAATCTACAGATTCAATGCAATCCCTATCAAACTACCAATGGCATTTTTCACAGAACTAGAACAAAAGATTTCACAATTTGTATGGCAACACAAAGGACCCCGAATAGCCAAAGCAATCTTGAGAACAAAAAACGGAGCAGGAGGAATCAGGCTCCCTGACTTCAGACTATACTACAAAGCTACAGTAATCAAGACAGTATGGTACTGGCACAAAAACAAATTTAGATCAATGGAACAGGATAGAAAGCCCAGAGATAAACCCACACACATATGGTCACCTTATTTTTAATAAAGGAGGCAAGAATATACAGTGGAGAGAAGACAGTCTCTTCAATAAGTGGTGCTAGGAAAACTGGACAGCTACATGTAAAAGAATGAAATTAGAACACTCCCTAAAACCATACACAAAAATAAAGTCAAATGGCTTAAAGACCTAAATGTAAGGCTAGACACTATAGAACTCTTCGAGGAAAACATAAGCAGAACACTCTAAGACATAAATCACAGCAATATCCTTTTTGACCCACCTCCTAGAGGAATGGAAATAAAAACAAAAATAAACAAATGGACCTAATGAAACTTAAAACCTCTTGCACAGCAAAGGAAAGCATAAACACGACGAACAGAAAACCCTCAGAATGGGATAAAATATTTGCAAATGAAGCAATGGACAAAGGATTAATCTCCAAAATTTATAAGCAGCTCATGTAGCTCAATATCAAAAACACACAACCCAATCCATAAATGGGCAGAAGATCTACACAGACATTTCTCCAAAGAAGACATACAGATGGCCAATAGGCACATGAAAAGATGCTCAACATCTCTAATTATTAGAGAAATGCAAATCAAAACTACAATGAGGTATCGCCTCACACCAGTCAGAATGGCCGTCATCAAAAAATCTACAAACAATAAATGCTGCAGAGGGTGTGGAGAAAAGGGAACCGTCTTGCACTGTTGGTGGCAATGTAAATTGGTGCAGCCACTATGGAGAACAGTATGGAGGTTCCTTAAAAAGCTAATAATAGAATTACCATATGACCCAGCAATCCCACTACTGGGCATATACCCCGAGAAAACCATAATTCAAAAAGAGTCATGTACCACAATGTTCATTGCAGCACTCTTTGCAATAGCCAGGACATGCAAGCAACCTAAGTGTCCATCAACAGATGAATGGATAAAGAAGATGTGGTACATATGTACAATGGAATATTAGCCATAATAAGAAACGAAATTGAGTTATTTGTAGTGAGGTGGATGGACCTAGAGTCTGTCATACAGAGTGAAGTAAGTCAGAAAGAGAAAAACAAATACCGTATGCTAACACATATATATGGAATCTAAAAAAAAAAAAAAAAAAAAAGGTTCTGAAAAACCCAGAGGCAGCAGAGGAATAAAGATGCAGACGTAGAGAATGGACTTAAGGATACAGGGAGGGGGAAGGGTAATCTGGGACGAAGTGAGAGAGTGGCATGGACTTACATATACTACCAAATGTAAAATAGATAGCTAGTGGGAAGCAACTGCATAGCACAGGGAGATCAGCTCGGTGCTTTGTGACCACCTAGAGGGGTGGGATAGGGAGGGTGGGAGGGAGATGCAAGAGGGAAGAGATATGGGGATATATGTATATGTATAGCTGATTCATTTTGTTATAAAGCAGAAAATAACACACCATTGTAGAGCAATTATACTCCAATAAAGATGTTTAAAAAACCCTAAAAACCACAAGCAGACTCACAGACATATAAAACAAACTTATGGTTACCAAAGGAGAAGGGTGAGGAGGGATAAATTAAGAGTTTGGGATTAACATTTATACACTACTATGTATAAAACAGATAAACAACAAGGACACAGAGAACTATACTCAATATCTTGTAATAAACTATAATGGGAAAGAATCTAAAATATATATATATGTGTTTATGTAGAGCTGAATCACTTTTCTGTACACCAGAAAGTAACACAACATTGTACATCAACTATACTTCAATTAAAACACAATAACAGGGCTTCCCTGGTGGCGCAGTGGTTGAGAATCTGCCTGCCAATGCAGGGGACACGGTTCGAGCCCTGGTCTGGGAAGATCCCACATGCAGCAGAGCAACTAGCCCTGTGAGCCACAATTACTGAGCCTGTGCGTCTGGAGCCTGTGCTCCGCAACAAGAGGCCGCGATAGTGAGAGGTCCGTGCACCGCAAGAGGAGTGGCCCCCACTTGCCACACTAGAGAAAGCCCTCACACAGAAACCAAGAGCCATACACAGCCATAAATAATTTTTTTTTAAAAAAGGCAAAATTCCTTTAAAAACAACAACAACAACAACAACAACAACAACAAAAAACCCACGTCTTTTCCTATGTCTATGGGCCATTTAAGTTTCCTCTCCTGTGAATTACGTGTTTGTGGCATTTGCCTATTTTTCTCTTTGGTTGGTTAACTTTTTAACATATTAATGTTTATAGGAATTCCTTAAATATTCTGGAATGTATCCTTTATTGATTATATGAATTGCAAGGATCTTCACTCACTCTGTGGTTTCTCTTGAAACCTAATTTGAGGTATGTTTGGTTGGAGAGAAGTTCAAATCATTTAGTGAAGTCAGACCTAACAACATTTTTCTTTGGGAATTATGTTTTTAATATTTTGTTTAAGAAGTTACTTTCTACCTGTTATGCACTGAATGTTTGTGCCAACCCCCAAATTCATGCGTTGAGATCCTAACCCCTAACGTGATGGTTAGGAGGTGGGGCCTTTGGGAGGTGATTAGGTCATGAGGGTTGAGCCCTCATGAATGGGATTAGTACTTTTATAAGAAGATACATGAGAGAGCTTGCTTTCTCTCTTTTTCTGCTCCCTGCCATGTGAGGATACAAGGAGAAGGTGGCTGTCTGTGAACCAGGAAAAGGACCCTCACCAAGAACTCAACCATGTGGCACATCTGATCTCAGACTTCCAGCTTTCAGAGCTGTGAGAAATAAATGTTTATTAAAGCCACCCAGTCGATAGTTTTCTGTTATAGCAGTCCAAACTGACTAAGACATTTACCCTAGTCATCATGATATCTTCCTATATTTCCTTCTAAAAGTTTTTAAAGTTCTTCATTTCACAGCTAGATCATTAATCAGCCTGGTATTTTTTTTTGGTATGATGGGAGTTAGGGATCTAACTGTATTTACTTTCCATGTGGATAATCCATTGTCCCAGCACCATTTATAGAACATTCTATCCTTTCCTCATTGATCTACACGGAAACATCTGTCTCATTTCACATTTCCATGTGTCACGGGTCTCTTGATGGGTTCTTGTTCTCTTCCAGTGGTCTATTTGTCCATCCCCTTGACAACACTTCACTGTCTTAATTCCTATGGCACTATCATATGTCTAAATATCTTATTAAGTTCCATTACCACCACCCCATATACCATTCTTATTCTTTAAAAATGTATTCATTTGGGTTGCCCTAGAAGCAGAGCCTGAGACAAGGATTTGGGTGTAAGAATTTTCTTTAGAAAGCAGTCCCAGGAAGAACAGGTAAGACAGTGGGGAAGTGAGATAGGGAAAGGAAGAAAGTCAATGGAGGTGCATTAATGAGCAAGATGGAAGGTCACCTGAGCGCAGTCTCACTGGGCACTTCAGAGTTACTCCAGCTGAGGGGCAAAGAAACTGCAGTATTTATCTACTAGCTCTCATTCTTCATTGGCTATTTTTAAAATGTACCCAGGATTTGTTTTAATCTGGTAGGGTAAGACATACAGACATAGAAATGACTGTCATAAAGGAAGAAGTTTTCCATACCCACAGATCTTTAGAAACAGGAGGCATATGGCATGTCATGTAGGGCCACAGGGGGAAGCACCAAGTTCAGTGAGGAGGCAGAGGGAGTGAGAGGAAACATAGCATGAGTCTTTATTGTGATTTCTGCAGGAGAGGCAAGGCAAGGTAAGCAGGCTTAGTATTGACTAGTTTGAATAATTTCAGTGGCCTCTGGGGCATATCAGCTATCTGTAGTTGTCTAGTACTTGGCCCTAGGATGATTAGGGCAGATGGATAGTGGTCTGGAGTATAAGAGCCTGATAAGGAGGTGGTTGAGGGCTATGGGCTTTGGACGGTTGGTTTGCATATGAAAGTTGCACTTGTAGGTGAGTCCTTTATTATCTCTAGAAATTGGCTAACCCCTGGGAGGGGGAGTCTCTCCAGGATCAGCAAATCTTCAGATGTCAAAACATCAGAAAATAAAAAGGCATGATTAATACACTAAGGCTGCTCTTGGAGGCATCAACTCCCTGGCATGTATGGGTTTGGTGATGCTGAGGGACAGGGGCAGGGCACCATTGGTGTCTGCTACACTATTCTTGGTCCCTTGATTTCTATAGGGACTTTGCAACCCATGCATTAAGTTCCATGAAAAATTCTATTGGGATTTGTGTGGGAATCACATCAAATTTATAGATTAATTTGGTAATCAGTGATATAATTGCAATATAGGTCCTCCTGTTCATAAATATAAGTACTTCCATTTTATAATTTGAGTCCTTACATTCATAAATACGTTATATATTTCCATTTAGTCAGTTCTTCCTTTAAGTCCTGAAGTAATTTTTATAATACTCTGCATGAAAGGTCTTGTGTATCTTTTGCTTGATGCATTCTCAGATTTTTGTTGCTGTTGTGAATAGAATCTCTTTTTTCTATTACATGTTATAATTTGGTATTACTCATGTATAAAATACTAATAAATTTTTAAAACTTGATCTTGAATTCATCAACCTACTCTCTTACTAGTCTTATTTATCTGTATATTCTCTTGGATTTTCTACGTAGACAATCATATTGTCTTCACATACAGGTAGTCTTCCTTTCCAATTCTTACATTTCTTTCTTTTATGGGTTGAATCATATAAATTGCTGCTGTTGGGCAACCTGCTACCTAAAAAAATGGCAATTTCATATAACTTAAGCTAGCACATGAAGACCTAGGACGTCCAGTGTAGTGCTGAATAGAAACCATGATAGAAGCCATCCTTGTCTAATTCCTGACTTTGATGGAAATTGCTTTTAAAATTTTACCATTAAGTCTGATCATTGCTACATGTTTATTAAGTTAAGGAAGCTAGTTTGCTAACAGTCTGCATTGCATGAGTAATCTGTTAAGGTACATTAGTGATTTATCTAATGTTGACTCATTCTTGTATTCTTGGAATAAACCCTACTTTGCCATGATGCATTATTTTTGTGTGTACACAGCTGTTTTCAACTTTGGTATTATTTTATTTAGAATTTTTGAATCTACATTCATGAAAACTAATAATAGCTAACATTTATTAGGTGCTTTCTATGTTTCAGGCACCATTAAGGCACTTTCCATGAATTATTTCATTTCATCCTAGAAGGTCTATTGTTTTGAAGGTTATTTCCTCCTCTGAAATATGAGAGAACTGAGGCACAGAGAAGTCAAGTCACCTCCCCAAGGTCACAGAGAATATTAGCAGTGACACCAGAATACAAATCCAGACTGCCTTGCTCCAGGGGCCACGTACTAACCACTAAGTCATGCCATCTCCCTGTGACAAATACTCATAAATCATATTGGTCTATAATTCTCTTGTATGTCCTTGTCTGGTTTAGTACCATAATTATACTATCCTCAACAAATAAGTTTGGGTAGCATTTCTTCTTTTTCTTTTCTTTCTAAAAATTATTTGTCATACTTCTATAAAAATGTATTTCATCTGGAGTGAGTTTGCCGATTTCTTTACTTCGTTTGCTACCTTTCTTAGCCTTTGATTGCTCACGTTTTCAAATCTTGGTTTGTAGGCTCACTTTGCTTTTTATTTATTTATTTTTTTTTGCGGTACGCGGGCCTCTCACTGTCGTGGCCTCTCCCATTGTGGAGCACAGGCTCCGGACGCGCAGGCTCAGCGGCCATGGCTCACAGGCCCAGCCGCTTTGCGGCATGTGGGATCTTCCCGGGCCGGGGCACGAACCCGTGTCCCCTGCATCGGCAGGCGGACTCCCAACCACTGCGCCACCAGGGAAGCCCCTCACTTTGCTTTTTTAAAAAAATCTCAAATTTAGAGAAAAGTTGCAAGTACCATACACAGAACTTTTCCCCCTTGCATCATTTTGAATACATTTACCACACAAGCTTCTGAACACTTTCATGTGCATTATCTACAAAGATATCTCCTATATAGCCAAAATGTAGCCATCAATATCACGAAGTTAACATTGACATAGTACAACCATCTGATCCCCAGACCCCATTCAAATTTTGCCAGTTGTCCCCATAAGGTCCTATATAGCAAAAGGATCTGTTTCAGAATCAAGCGTTGTATTTAGTTGTGGTGTCACTTGAGTCTCCTTCTATCTGAAACAGTTCTTCAGTCTCTCTTTGACTTTCACAACCTTGACACTTTTGATGATAACAGATGAGTTATTTTATAGAATGTCCCGTAATCTGGGTTTGTCTGATGTATCCTCATGATTAGATTCAAGTCATACATCTTTGGCAGGAATATCACAGAAGGAATTCTGTGTACTGCATCCTATCAGGTAATGTACAATTTTGATTTGCCCCATTATTCATGATACTAATTTTGATCACTTGGTTAAGGTAGTATATTGGTTTCCTAATGATGCTGTAAGAAATTACCACAAATGTAGTGGCTTGAAAAAACATAAATTTTTTTCTCTTACAGGTCTGAAGGTGAAAAGTCCAAAATCAGTCTTATAGGGCTAAAATCAACGTACTGGCATGACTGGTTCCTTCTGAAGTTTCCAAAGGTGAATCTGTTCCTTGCCTCTTCAGTTCTGGAGGCTGCCTTGGCATTCCTTAGCTCATATATACATCACTCCAATCTCTGCTTCCATCTTCACATACGTTCTCTCACTCTGATCCCCTGTCTCCCTTTATAAGGATCTCTGTGACTACATCGGTCCCACCAGGAAAATCTCCCCATCCCAAGATCTTTCCATTTAATCTCATCTGCAAAGTTCCTTTCACCATATAAAGTGACATCCACAGGTTCCAAGATTAGGATGTGAACATCTTTGGGGATCATTATTCAGCCTACCACAGGTGGTATCTGCGAAGTTTCTCCTCTGTCAAGTCTTTTCCCCCTTATAATTAATAAGTATTTTGTAAGTTCCTCATTTCTCATCAAACTTTCATGATTTATTTACTTCAATATAGTCTTAAAGTTTCTAATTTTATTCAATGAGTATTCATCATCATTATTATTTATTTTAATGCTAAAATTGTCCCAGATCTGGTCAGTGGAATCCTTTCCGGATCATTCTCTGAGCACTTCACCTATGTTCCAGCACAAGTTAGGCTGTTTTGAATGGACATCATACCCTCTCCCTCTCTCTCTCCCTTCCTACCCTCCCACCTTTGCTTACCTAACATAAGGTTTTGCAGATGCCTCCAAGTTTTATGGCATTTTCAAGCTCCCATACTGTGGTACATGAGGGATAATACACATCCTATGAAGTTAGGGCCTCAGATAACAGATCAGCAGCAGCATCCCTACCCTAGCACCCTTTCAGGGACTGGGGTACATCCAAGCCCCCAGCTTCTAGCCAGGAGTCTTTTAGTCCCTTTTTATCCCTAAGGACCTGCCACTGCCTTTGGCTTCTAGAGTCCAGCAGGCTCCAGGCTTCAGCATCCCCATCACTTTGCATTTCTTTTTTGATTTTAGTTCATGGAGATCTTATTTTTTCAGCCTGGCTATGTCTTTTTGGTTTGCTTTATATATTTCACCTATTTATTGCTACAGTTTGGAGAGGATAGGATGCACTCAAACCTTAATTCTCCAAGCCATCTTAAAGGGAAAGTCAGCTCCATTTCAACAGTGTTCCTTTTAAAAGAATATGTCAACATGTCATATTATAGCAAAAAAGACATTGGGGGAAGCAATATGATAGCAAGGCTGAGAGTCCTGGAGAGAAGGTGGCAAAGCTGCTGTTTGTAGGCGATCACTCTCCCAGACCCTGCCCTTCCCACCCTCCCTCCAGTTGTTAGTTTTTCTTTTGTTTTGGCTGTGTTGGGTCTTCATTGCTGTGCCTGGCTTTTCTCTAGTTGCCACAAGTAGGGGCTACTCTTCGCTGCGGTGCGCAAGCTTCTTATTGTGGTGGCTTCTCTTGTTGCGGAGCACGGGCTCTAGGCCCGCGGGCATCAGTAGTTGCAGCATGTGGGCTCTAGGGTATGTAGGCTTCAGTAATTGTGGCTCATGGGCTCTACAGCACAGGCTCAGCAGTTGTGGCGCATGGGTTTGTTACCCCGCAGCATGTGGGATCTTTCCAGACCAGGGCTTGAACCCACGTCCCCTGCATTGGCAGGCGGATTCCTAACCACTGCACCACCAGGGAAGTTCCAGTTGTTAGGTTTGCCTGTTGGGACCCAGACAGGGGAGAGGGTGGGTGGGGAGCTGGAGTGCGAGCGAGGAGTGCCATGGGCTACAGGAATATGCCAAAGGCTCTTTTGGATCCTGGATTGAGGCACCACTTCTGGCCAGGTCCAAAAGTAGGGCTGCCCTGGCACTGATGCCTATCCTGTGAGGTCCCCCAGCTCCCAAGGGAATGATACTGATTCCGACACTTACCCAGGACCACCTGGCTGGAGGAGGGGGTGCTTGCTCCCTTGAGTCACCAGAGCTGCCTGGGGTCAGCACAGGTTGTAAGGCTCAAGGGGGAGGACACAGCCAGCCCACTCTGGCTCCATCCTGTCCCTTCCCCAGTCACCCAATCTAGGTAATGGGACCCTGAGCTATATAACCCTCCCAAATTCCACACACTTTTCCTAAGCGCCCTTTCCCCAATGTCTGCAGATAGCTGCGCCCCACTCCAGCTGGCTTACTCCCCACTCCCTGCAGTGCTCCTTTTTTTCAGCAAACCGCATGAGCATAGACTTGAGATCTTTTTCTGAAAGACCTCCTGAGTCCTGATGGCAGACAAAGCCCAGGGACCTCCCGGCTGGAGTACAACCACTTTCCCCAACAGTAGAGGGATCCAGAGCCAGCGTCTGCCTCAGTCTCCCCAACTGTACAAAGGGTGCATGCACGGTCCCGCCGACCTCCCTTCAAGGAAAGTTGGAGGCCGGAGTAGGTCGGGAAGCGCAGAGGCCAACCGCTGGGAGACCCAGTCCCGCCAGGTGGGTGCCGGCCCCGCCCCTGGGGTCTCTTCTGCCCCGCCCCATCCCCTTCTGGGCGTAGCTCACAGCTGCTGCCCCCAGCGGGCTTGTTTGGGCTCTCCCCGGGGTCCTAGTGCCCGCCGTCAAACGACTTCAAACCTCTGAGGCCGTGGGCACCGGCTGTCACTCGCCTGCCCGCGGCCGCCGGTGCCCGGGTGGTCCGACCGCTGAACTCGCCTCGGCTGCCTCTCCAGCCCCCGCCCGTCATGAGAAGCCCGCTCCCCTTGCTCCTTTTCTCCCTGGTTGCCCTTTGTGGGCGAGGTGAGTTCTCTTCGGGGAAGGAGGGAGGGACGCCGGGGTCGGCCAGAGCCCGGCTGGACTGGCCACAGGTGGGAGGGAAGGGAGGGTGTCCGGCACTCAGGGGAGTGGCCCGAGATTGTCCAGGACGAATGGGGGCGTGGGCGGGGCTAAGCCCACTCGCGGCAGCAGGGGCGGGTCAGGATGAGTGGGTCTGCGACGTTTGGGGTGGAGACCGGCTGTCCTCTGCGCGGCCGCCAGGGCCACCCTCCATATGGAGCGCCTTTGGGCTGGGCAGCGGGGCTGAGTGGTACCCGCTTGACAGGCAGCTCTGCTTAATCCCAGCGCTACTGTAGATAGGGAAACTTAGCCTGAGGGTGGGGGGTGGGGCTACCCAAGTGTGTTTGCGGGTGGATCTCCTAGAAAACACACTTTTATGGCACCTCTGCCTCTGGTCACCCACTCCTAGGGGTTGGCCGGCCGGGACAGCCAGCTTGGCTGAGTGCGGGGCTGGTGAAGTGGAGCCTGCCCCTCAGGACCCTGCAGACACCCGGAAGGGAAATCCAGTCAGCCCTTCCCAGGCAGAGTCCAGATATGGTGAGGATTGTCTGCTCCCAGCCTCAGTATCCCCACCTGAGTATCAAGGACTCTTTCAGCTCCTACCCTCCAGCCAAAGCTTGTCCTCCAAGCCCCAGTCAGCCTAGAGGACCAGGGCTATATCTGCCTTGGACAGAGGCACACCACCAGGGGTGTTGGAGGTAAGGGGTAGGGGGACATATGAAGTTCCTATAGGGAAGCGGAGATCTCACCAAAGATGGTGTCTGCACTCCATGTGTGCATCCTGGATCTGTCACCACTTGCTCAGTGACCCTCTCTGGGCCTCAGTTTCCCTATCAGTTCTATGGGGATGACATGCCTTGACTACATACTTAGGGACTCAGATGTGAGTCAGTTGCAGTGTTTCTTAAGTATGGTCCTGGGGCCACCTGCATCAGAAACACCCACTACACATCCCCGGGGCCCCATCCTAGGCTCACAGGATCAGAATCTCCGGAAATGGAGCCTGGGAATCTGAATTTATACAAGTATCCAGGTGATTCTTGCACATGATTGGAGAAGCTACTGATAATATATTGTGAGCTTTTTGTAAAACGTAAAAACCTCAACTTTTTTTTTTTTTTTTTTGGTATGCGGGCCTCTCACTGTTGTGGCCTCTCCCGTTGTGGAGCACAGGCTCCGGATGTGCAGGCTCAGCCGCCATGGCTCACGGGCCCAGCCGCTCCGTGGCATGTGGGATCTTCCCGGACCGGGGCACGAACCCACGTCCCCTGCATTGGCAGGCGGACTCCCAACCACTTGTGCCACCAGGGAAGCCCAAACCTCAACTTTTTGAAAAGAATCCATAGCTGCCTTTTAATAAATACAAATCTCTTGTTCCCTTCCTCAGTTAAGGACAAACATCCGCAACTGAAAATCACTCTGCCTTTTAGATGCCCACTTGCCAAGATTCCACTGACCCTTTACTTTCTGTGGTTTGTATTCCAAACAAATAGGTATTGCCTTTCCATTTTACCAGTATAGATTTTTACCATTAGCTCTGCTTTTTCAGACTGTACACACACTCACACGTTTTAGAATTCCAGCCATGGCTTCCTCTCAGACTGTTAACCCCTTACTGGTGGGGAGCAGTTTTTCCAGAGAAGGCCAAGGAAGGCAAGGCCCTGGACAGAGGCAGGGTGGGCCCACTCCTTCTCAGAATCACTGGGTCATGACTGACCCCTAGTGGTGGCCGCTTTGTGTAACTGTGCCGGCCCCAGGGCTGGGAGGTGACCCCCAACTGTGCCCCAGAAGCTTCCACCTCTTCTGGGCCACCCCTGTCATCTGGGGGTGAGAGGGCCTGTTCCTTGTCTTTTGAACCCAGTAGGCCTCACAGGCATAAAGCAGTAGACTGAAAAGCCTAAACAAATATAGTTTGGAAACCCCTCTGCCCCCCCATGCATGTATACAAGTACAAACACAGGCACAGGCATGAGTACACACTTGGCTGTGGACACCAACATGGCTTCTGCGGGGACAGGCTCCTTACGGGGAAGTTAGCAAGGGCGCGAAAGAAGGCACAGGGGTTAGGGGAGGGCCTCTAACTAGCTCTGCCTCTGACTTGCTGGGACTCCTTAAGTAAGCTCCTCGCCCTCTTTGGTCTCAGTTTCCCCAGATAAGAAATAGAGAGTGAGCTAAATGGTCTAAGGTTTTCGGAACCTCTTTCTCTGGATCCCACAACTGGTCCTCAAGATGGGTGAGGGTCCCTGGGGGCCAGCTGAACGACTGAGAGGCAGGACAGGCCCAAAGGTGAGCAACCTGAGCATCCCAGGTGGGCTTGGAGCAGGAACACAAGCCCCCGCAGCCTGCAGAGCAGCCCATGCCTCTCAGGTACCTAGGTACACCAGCCTCCTGGGGCTGCAGAGATGTGGGATCCAGCCTCCCCCAGCACTGCAGGGCTGGGGGCCAGGAGCCTCAGATTCTGACCCGAGCTGTCCCAGACATGCTTGATGGACTTGGGCAAGTCATACCCTGCTGAAATGATGGGTCAACTCAAATATGTATAATAAAGAGGGGCTATGGGAGAGACCCAGCTATAACCTGGGGCTACAGACTGGCTTCCAGGGTATTCAAGCAGCTGGCCTCTGGGAGGGGGTCCAGGGTATGAGAGGCGGGGCTCAGAATGTAGGCCAAGCATCCACAGGACCCCCTCTGGACAGCCTGGGGCAGGTTGGGGGAGGGACAGTGGGTAGCAGGTGCCCTGGGAGCATCTTTCACAGGCACTAAACGCTGCATTTGCTCCAGATAGGCAATGAGTTGGAAAGTGCATGGAGCAGGCAGGGTGGTGGCTGCTTCCCGTGGCCTCGTGTCCAGCCCAGCACCCACCCAGGAGTCCACCTCAGACTTGCTCTGTCAGGCAGTTTACACTCTGGGCCCTCTGGCCGCATCCAGAGGGTGGGATTTGGTAAAACAGAGTGAACTGGCCCCTCAGCGGAGGATGTAATCCCAGTCCTGGGCCTGGTGAGCCGGCAGACCCAACCCCACCTCCTCAGCCTCCCTTATTCCCTTATCCTTTTCCCACTTTCTTGCTGGCCCCGACACTGTTTCCTCTGCACACCCGCATCTCTTCCCCTGTTCCTGGGGTCTCTTGCTCAGGTGTCCTTGACCTTCCTCTGAGGCTCCCTCTTTCCCAGGCTCCTCCCCAAACTGCCCTTGCCTGACGTCACCAGAGTGAATGATCGAGTTCCTGAACCTCCCCTTCACTCCCAGACGTGTGAGGGAGATGGGACAAAGACCCAAACGCCACATGGCAAGAGATCTGGGCTGTGAAAAGGGGCAGATCTGGGGCTGTGGGAGCTCAGTGGGGCTCCCGGCCAGGTCAGGCTCCTTGCAGGAGGCTGCGTTTGCTGGCTCGCAGGTATGGTTCTGAGCCCAGACCTCTCCTTTAAGCTCCAGACCAGGAGCCAACTGCCAGCTGGACCCCTCCATTTGGTGTCTCAAGGTGCACCCTGAACCCTGTAGGGCCAAGTCTGATCCCAGGAAACTCCCCCTAGCCCAGGCCTTTGCTCTTTTAGTGAAAGCACCACCATCTCCCAGCTCTGCACACAAACCCACGTGTGAATAATACCTCTCCTCCACTACACAGGAGGCTCCCTGAGGGCAGGAGCCAGGGTTTTTGCTGGCTGTTACCCCCAGCGCATAACACAGTGCCTGGCACAAGAAAGACTCTCAGATATTTGAAGGCTGGTCGCCTGGGGGCTGCCCTGGCAGAAGAAAAAGTGTGCTTGAAGATTTAGAAGTGAGACAATGAAGGCCACATGGGGAAGGGAAAGCAGTATATATGGCCAAAATATAGAGTACCTGGGCGTAGAGGTGGAGAGGTAAGAAGAGATCAGGTTGAGGAAGAAATGCTGGTGCCAAGGGGCTTTGGATGCCAAGCCGAAATATTTGGATTTGAATTCTGCCTACAGCTCTGAGAGGTTACGGGCAGGGATGGGCTCTGGTTCAGTAGCTGTAGGAAGACCACTCTGGCACTGAATGGGACATGACGGCAGGGGCAGAGTGGGGGTGGGGAGACCAGCAAGGAGGCTACTGGAAGAGCCTGGGGCAGGGTGGTAGGCCAGGACCAGGAGAGATGGAGAGGGGAGGACAGACTGAGAGATCTGGAAAGTAGAGTAGACAGAACTGCGTGGCCCCTTGGATGAACCAAGGAAGGGGTCAAAACAGATGCCCAGGTTTTGGACTAGATGTCTAGAGCGTGGGGTGCCATTCATTGCCAGACGGAACAGGAGGAGGAAGATGTAGGGCGTGGGAGGAGAGAGCTGAGCTCTGTCTTGGGTAGATTTAATTTGAAGTCTCCAAGGAGAGCCAGGCCTGCCAGCCCCTTAGCTGCTCCAGCTGGCCCCGAGGGCACCTGTGCTCTCTGGCCCTCGCAGCTCTCCCTTTCACTGCCATCAGCTGGATGAGGACCCAGCAGATCTGACTATGTGTTTTCCCAGGGGGCTGCCGCGTGGCCAACGCGGAGGAAAAGCTCATGGATGACCTCCTGAACAAAACCCGCTACAATGACCTGATCCGCCCAGCCACCAGCTCCTCAGAGCTCATCTCCATCCAGCTGCAGCTCTCCCTGGCACAGCTCATCAGTGTGGTAGGTACAGGGGACAGCTGTGCCTTCCCCACGGCTGGACACAGTACGCTACGTGCTCCTCCTATGCATGCTCCCCTCAGAGCTGCTTCCAGGGGCGGGGCTCCAAACCTGCGCGTGGGGATGTGGAAAGGGCCACAGGGAAGATTAACGGTGAGCCATGGTTCCCTCAGGCACCTCCCTCAGCACTCCCTGCGAGGCCCCACATCCACACATCAAGACCTGACAGCCGTACTTTTGCACTCTGTAATCCATTCTTCATTTCCACACCTGCAGTGACCACCCTCATTTACCCAGACCCTCAGTTGGCAACTGCCTCTGGTCCTGTCCCTACACCTGGGCCTCTGTACCCATCGGTTTCTGTACCTAGTTCCTATCTCCCCCCAGTAGGTAGGGGGTATGTGAGGTCATCTGTTGAGCAGACTGGGGGAGATGATAGGGTAGAAGGAGAAGCTTATGGCCACGTTGCAGGCCCACCTTGTCTATGGCAGGCCCACTGGCCGGCTACCCAGTGGACGTTCCTGCCTCACAACTTCTTTGTTAATAAAAGTATGACTTGATATTGGATACTCACTAACTTCATGGGCCCTTCTCCGGCCTCCTTGCCATGTACTGTTAAGTCGTAGCTAACCATGGTAATTCTATTCCTCCAGCCAATAATCAATTAAGGCTTAGGCAAGAGCTATAGCCCTGGCATTGGGATGTAGGGGCTGCCTAAAAGGGCGGGGGTCTCTGGGAAAGTTTTCCTCATACTCAGAAAGGGACCCAAGAAGAGATTTGCCATTTCCTGCCATAGACATTGTCATGTGAAGGTTTTATATTTGGAACTATGGCCTCCATCTTATGATTGTGGGGGAAAAACAAGAGAATCACAGAGTCCTAACATCACTGTCAACAACTAGAATCCTGACATCACTGAATTACTGCATTAACCAACGCTGAAATGATTGGCCTGCTCTCTTATGTGATATAACAGATGTCCTTATTGTTTTAGTCACTCGTAGTTGGATGTTTTGTTGAACATCCAGCTATGCTTGAAGCCAAAGCATTTTAACTGGTTCTGGGATATGGATTGGCAGGTGACTCCAAACTGGGAAACTAGAGTGCACAAAGTGGGCAGGATATCCCTAGCAAAGAGGAAAGCACGTGCAAAGGCACAGACAGCATTTTTGGAATGAAAGAATCATGACTTAGAGGCCAAGTCAGGGGTCTCAAAGTTCAGGCAAATTCCTTAATTTATGCATATGGAAAAAGATCAGATGAACAACCTAGGACCTTGTCCAGGAGTTCTGGCGATGCCAGAAGTAGATCCCAAATTGCCTGACTCCCAGCCCTGCACACTGACTGGCCACTCCTTTTCCCAAGACCTTGCCAGTGCACTGGAAATCCACCGTGCCTCTCCTCCTGAGCCTTGGGAAGCCAACCTATGCGGCTGAGCCTCCTCTGGTCTGGTGGCTGCCTTCTTACTGCCACCCTCTCTCTCTAGCACACTCAGCCCTCACAAACCCGGCCCCTCCAACCTACAGCCCTCACGAAGGCTTTGGCCAGACTAATGGCTGGCTTCCTCCCCTGGGAGGAAGCACAGCCCAAGAATGGGGGAGGGGTGAAAAGTCTGTGCTCTCTGTCCCTCTTCCCTCCAAAGGCCAACTGGAAGGAATAAGTGCTTCCAGCCAGGCCGCCCCCAGGCTGGTGTCTGAGTGTTACTGTCCAGCCAAAGGCTTTTTGCTTAATGGAGTGAGCCCAGCTGCCGCCTTGCAGCTGCCGCCTTGCAGCTGCTGCCCTGGTGAGGGGGAACAGGAAGGCAGCTCTAGCCACACTTCCAGGCTAAGGCTGCCCCTGCCAGATCTGCTCTGTGGTCCCTGTGGGATAACAGAAGTTACCAGAAGGAGGAGGGCACACAGCCTCCAGCCCCATGCCTATGAGTGTAGCACTGTGAGCTGTCATAATCCTGAAAGCTGTGTACAGAACCAATATGAGGTTTGGGGGCTTAGTTTTCCTTTTGTATTTCAGGGCTTGGTTTTCAAGGAGGGAGGGTTATGGGCATGACCAGTTTAAAGATGGAAGTTTCTAGGGAGCAGGCAGGGCATTTGTGCTGTGTAAGGCCAGCAAGCCTTCAGAAGCAGCTCTTTGGGAAGGCCAGGACTGCCTTTGGGAAGGCAGCTGTGGGGGAGTAAAGGGGACTAAGGCACCGGGCTAAAGAAGGAGAGAACTTTCTGGGTGGCAGAAATGTTTTATACCTTGAAAGGAGGTGGGTTACCTGAATAATGCATTGTTAAAACTGATCAAACTGTACCCTTAAGATCTATGCATTTCACTGTATGTGAATTGTACCTCAACTTAAAAAAAAATATTTTTTAAGACAGATGAAGGTTTTCAACTTTCTGTAATGACAGAGTATCTTGTTGCAGATTAACTTTTCCACAAGAACAATTAGAAAAGGGGGACAAAAATGCCTGTCCTCCCCCAAATCTGTTTGAAGGTCTTAGAGAGCTTAGCCAGGACTTGAAGGACCAGGATCCAGGAGGTGACCCTGATAGCTTCTGGTGCTTTTCCTGTCGTTTGATGATTGGTAAACAGTATAGAGCCAAGGGGCTAGGGAGCTGAGTACAGAGTGGTGGCTAAGAGGCTGGGAAGCCTAGCTGAATGCTTGGCACTCTTACAGGGCTAGGATGACACAAATTGGAATTGGAGCCCCACTAAGGAGATGGGGCCTTGGTGAGGACCTTGCAAGGAGCATTGCTAAGAGTCAAAATGAATCAAGAACAGACCAGCCCTCACAAAAACTAAAACCTGCTTTGAACCAGCTCAGTCACAGACTAGATGAAGGTGATCTGTCCCTCTTCTAACTGCCTTCCATAAAGCCAAAGTCAGTCGTCCCTGGCGGCAGATAAAGTCAGATAAAACCTTACTAGGCAGGCAATAAGACAAGACTACATAAGAAAAAACGAAGAGAGAAAAGAAGAGAAACAGACACACAGATGATTCAAATATTGGCGTCATCAGACATAGACTTTTAAATAACTGCCGTTAAGATGGTAAAACTTATGTGTATTTTACCACTATTAAAAATAAACAAAATAAATAAGCATTCTTGAAAAGAAAATGTGATGCATTAATATGTTCAAGAAACTTATAATGATGGAGAATTTAAAATTTATTAGATGGGTTTAATAGCAGATTGGTCATAGCAGAAGAGAAAGTTAATGAACAGGAAGAGAGGTCAATCGAAAATATCTAGACAAATTATAGAAAAAAGAAAGGAAAATACAGAAAAGAAGATAATATGCTACAGGATAAAAATGTCAGGTCTAACGTGTATTTGGAGTTCCAGAAAGAATGGGAATAAAAATAAGAAACAGAGGTTGAAGTGATACTGACTGAGATTTTTCCAAAACTGACTAAAGACATTAAGCTACACATGCAAGAGGCTCTGTGAACCCTATGAGGGGTAAATACAAAGAAAATCATACCCAGGTACATCATACTCAAACTCCTAACAACCAAAGACAAAGAAAATCTTAAAAGCAGTTGGGGGAAACAAAAGTCAGAAGCAACAATAAAACTAACAGCTGAAAATGGAAGCCAGAAAATTGAATGACATTTTTTAAGTGCTGCAAGGAAAAACTGCAAACCTAGAAATATACCACCAGTAAAAATATAATTTAAAATGAAGGTGAGGGCTTCCCTGGTGGCACAGTGGTTAAGAATCTGCCTACCAATGCAAGGGACATGGGTTCAAGCTCTGGTCTGGGAAGATCCCACATGCCACGGAGCAGCTAAGCCTGTGGGCCACAACTACTGAGCCTGAGCACTAGAGCCCGCAAGCCACAACTACTGAGCCCACGTGCCACAACTACTGAAGCCTGTGTGCCTAGAGCCTGTGCTCTACAACAAGAGAAGCCACAACAAGGAGAAGCCCTCACACCACAACGAAGAGTAGACCCCACTCACTGCAACTAGAGAAAGCCTGTGCACAGCAACGGAGACCCAACACAGCCATAAATAAATAAATTTATTTAAAAAAAAAAAAAGGAAGGTGAAATAAAGATGTTTTCAGGAGAGAGAGAGAAAGAATTTAATACAAGAAGACCCAATACGGAAAATGATCCCAGATGGAAATACAGAAATGTAGGAAAGAATGAAGCACAACAGAAAGGGTAAATATATGGGTGAATTTGAATTGATATTGACAGTGTAAGAAAACAGAAAGAAATATCTTGCAAGGTTTTAACTGTATGTAGAATTAGATACATGACAATAACCCAAAAGTAAGGAGGGGGTAGATGAAATTGAAAAGTTCTTGCCTTGTTCTGGAAGTGATGAAAGAACTAATTTATATTAGATGCTAAAAAGTCAAGTATATGCATATTGCAGACTCCAGAGTAACTACCTAAAGAAGAGTCACATTAATATCGGGAGAAATGGGTAATAAAATCGTTAATCTAAAATAAGGCAAGAAAAGAGAGAAAGGGAATAAACAGAAAACAAATAGATGGTAGGTTTAAACCCAAATTTATCAGTAACTACACTGAATGTAAATGGCCTAAATACTCTAATTAAAACAAGACATTTGGGGTTTGGGGAAGACAATTGGCATGCATCCTCTCTCTCCTCTTCCCATCTACCCCTCAACAGTCTGGAATGTGGGTGTAATGACTGGAGCTGCAGCAGTCATTGTGGACCATGCAGATGAGGGCCACACTCTAGGTGTGGTAGAGAAGAAATCTGGAAGGAACCTGGGTCCCTAAGGACTTTGTAGAGCAAAGCCACCGTATTACAGGTATACCTCAGAGATACTGCAGGTTTGGTTTCAGACCACCGCAACACAGTGAATATCACCATAAACCAAGTCACACGACTTTTTTTGGTTTCCCAGTGCATATAAAACTTATGTTTACACTATGCTGTAGTCTATTAAGTGTGCAATAGCATTATGTCTAAAAAACAATGTACATAACTTAATTTTAAAATACTTTATTGCTAAAAAATGCTAACCATCATCTGAGCCTTCAGTGAGTTGTAATATTTTGCAGTAGTAACATCAGAGATACTGATCACAGATCACTGTAACAAATACAGTAATAATGAAAAAGTTTAAAATATTGCAAAAATTACCAAAATGTGACACAGAGACACAAAGTAAGCAAGTGCTGTTTGGAAAAATGGTGCCAATAGATGCTCCACACAGAGTTGCCACAAAACTTTGATTTGGAAAAAATGCAGTGTCTGTGAAGCACAATAAAACGAGGTATGCCTGTATGTCCAAACTGTTACAAGAGAGAAATAAACTTATTTAAGGCAGTGTTACTCTGGCTCTCTGTGACTGGCAACTGAACCTTTTTCTACTGATATGCTTACCTAGTTGAGGATTCAGGAAAGTTTCCTAAAGGAAGTGATTCCCAAGCTGTTATCAAGATGCTGGAAGTTATCTTGGTGAAGAGGAGGCAGGGAAATTGGTACAGACTGAGAGCACAAGACACATTTGGAGAACTAAAGAAGGCCAGGGTCGGGGCGGATGTCAGGGGAAGGGCATAGAATAAAGGTGAAATGAAGCCGGGAAAGTTGGCAAGACCTTGCAGACCCTGTGAAGGAGTTGGATTTTTATTTTATATGTGAAGGAAGCCACAGAAGTGACCTAAGTAAAAATAGGATTAAGGGGGAAATGGCAGGAACTTTGGAAGTTTCTTCTGGCTGCAGAGGAAGAATAGATGTGTGTCTGTATGGGCTATGTGTGCAGAGTGGTCATAGACCAGTTGGGAGGGTCTTGCAGTGGTTCAGGTGAGAGATGGATTATGGTGGCCTGGATTATTGTGAGGATCCTTATATTCTTCAGAAAATATTTATTTCACATCTGATACATCCCAGATACCCTTCTAGGTGCTGTCTGCCCTCAAGGAACTTAGATGCTAGTAGGAGGTGGCATATAATACACAAATAGAGGTGGCCAGTGGTGATAAGAGCTATAAAGAAAAATGAAGCAGGGGTGACGCAGTGGTTAAGAATCCACCTGCCAATGCAGAGGACATGGGTTTGAGCCCTGGTCCGGGAAGATCCCACATGCCGCGGAGCGACTAAGCCCGTGTGCCACAACTACTGAGCCTGCGCTCTAGAGCCCGAGAGCCACAACTACCGCAGCCCGCATGCCTAGAGCCTGTGCTCTGCAACAAAGAGAAGCCACCGCAATGAGAAG
Source organism: Lipotes vexillifer (assembly GCF_000442215.2). Classification (NCBI taxonomy): domain Eukaryota; kingdom Metazoa; phylum Chordata; class Mammalia; order Artiodactyla; family Lipotidae; genus Lipotes; species Lipotes vexillifer. The sequence continues at coordinate 303,112 of NW_006799673.1, forward strand.
CCCGCACACTGCAACAAAGAGTAGCCCCCGCTTGCCACAACTAGAGAAAGCCTGTGCACAGCAACGAAGACCCAACGCAGCCAAAAATTTAATTAATTAATTAATTAATTTAAAAAAAAAGAAGAAGAAAAATGAAGCAGGGAGAGAGGGGAACGGGGTGCTATTTTATGTAGAAAGGTCAGGGAAGACCTGAAGAAAGTGAGGAAGTCAGCTGTGTGGATTTCCAGGAAGAGGGAATAACATGGGCAAAGGCAGAAGCAAAGAGACACGTATAGCTGAAGTGGGATGAGCGAACAGGAAAGTGTTGAGGTAAGAGGTACTAGAGCTAATAGGGATGGAGGTGGGGGAGGGGGGCAGATCATGGATGTCCTTGTAAGCCCTGGTCAGAAGTTTGGCTTTCACTTTAGATGAGATGGGAGGGGAGTGGAGGGTTTCAGCAGAGAGATGTAGTCTGAGGAGCTGAGATTTTAAAAGGATTACCCACGTTGCTCTATAGAGAATAGACTAAAGGCAGGCCAAGGCAGAGCAGGAAGGCCAGTTGGGAGGCTACTGCAATAGTCCAGGTAACAGATGATGGTGGCAGAGGAGATGGGGAGAAGCAGACAAATTTGAGACTCATGTAGGAGGTATAATCTACAGGACTTACTGATGGATCAGAGAGCAAGGGCTCAGGGACAACTGCCAGGTTTCTGGCTTGTGGAATTTATGGCTGGGGGATGCCATTCACTGAGATGGCAATGCCAGTGGAGGCCCACGTCTGGGTGAAGATCATGAGGTTTGTCTCAGGCATGTTGGGTGGGAAATACGTCTGAGCCCTCCGAGGATGTTAAGTTGGTGGTTGGTCACGTGGCCCTGGAGCTCAGAGACTTTTGCTTGATAAAGTGTGGTCTATCACCTCCTAACAGGTGAACTGATAACCTCATTTCCCTCCCCAGAATGAGCGAGAACAGATCATGACCACCAATGTCTGGCTGAAACAGGTAAGTGCCCTGCAGGGTCCCCAGCCCAAGGAGGAGTTTTCTCCAGGGCTGCCCCTTGGCGGCGAGGGACCTACAAGTGACGGGGCCTTGCCTGTCTGCTCAGGAATGGACAGACTACCGCCTGGCCTGGAACAGCTCCCGCTATGAGGGTGTGAACATCCTGAGGATCCCCGCAAAGCGCGTCTGGCTGCCTGACATCGTGCTTTACAACAAGTTAAGTGGCAGGGCTGGCCAAGGTGGTGAGGGCCAGGCCTCCAGTCCTGTGCTTCACCCAGACTTCCAAGCTGTCAGGCTGCAAGAGGAATCAGAGATGAGCAGAGCCAGCACCCTCAGTTACAGATGGGGAATTGGAGGCCAGAGATGGGGAGGGCCTTGCGACTCACTCAGGCACAGCTGGGACCAGGGCCACCATCCTGACCCCAAGTGCATTGTTCTTTCTGTCCTCCATACTGTCCTCTTTCTTTTTAAACTTGCTTTTTAATTTATTTATTTATTTATTTATTTTTGGCTGTGTTGCGTCTTCGTTTCTGTGCGAGGGCTTTCTCTAGTTGCGGCAAGCGGGGGCCACTCTTCATTGTGGAGCTTGGGCCTCTCACTATTGCGGCCTCTCTTGTTGCGGAGCATAGGCTCCAGGCGCGCAGGCTCGGTAGTTGTGGTTCACGGGCCTAGTTGCTCCGCGGCACGTGGGATCTTCCCAGACCAGGGCTCGAACCCGTGTCCCCTGCATTGGCAGGCAGATTCTCAACCACTGAGCCACCAGGGAAGACCCATACTGTCCTTTCTGACCTTCGGTTGCTTTATCAGTGTTAGGTGTTGGTAGCATGGACTTGATATGCATAAATATCTCAGGTAGGTGGAGGGGGATAAAGAGACTTCCCAGGTCGTAGTTGTACCAGCAGAAGCGAGAAATGATTAGGAGTAGGTGGTCTAAGGACAGAAAGACCTGACTTCAAATCTTAGCTGTACTGCTTACTAGTTTTCTGACCTTGAAGAGGACAACTAACTTCTCTGAGCCTTGTTTTTCCCATCTGTAAAATGGGGATGATAATAATATCTACTTCACTGGACTGCTGTGAGTCTTAAATGAGCAAATCTATGTAAAGCCTTCATGCTGTTTCATGTCAGGGCTCTCGCCACCAGGCAGTTGCCAAGTAAAGCAGGCCTTTCCAGTGAGGGCATGGGGGTTTGGAAGAGTGATTAGTGAGAAATAATCCTGCAGGGCTCTTTGGCGAGTTCTAAGAACAGCCAGGCATCATCTATGGATTTCATGATATTCTCATCCATGCCCTGTCCCCACCCCCAGTGCCGACGGTACCTACGAAGTGTCTCTCTATACCAATGTGGTGGTCCACTCCAATGGCAGCATCATGTGGCTGCCCCCTGCCATCTACAAGAGTGCCTGCAAGATCGAGGTGAAGCACTTCCCCTTTGACCAGCAGAACTGCACCCTCAAGTTCCGCTCTTGGACCTACGACCACACAGAGATCGACATGGTCCTCAAGTCACCCACGGCCAGCATGGATGACTTCACCCCCAGTGGTGAATGGGACATAGTCGCCCTCCCTGGGCGAAGGACGGTGAACCCTCAGGACCCCAGCTACGTAGACGTGACTTACGACGTCATCATCAAGCGCAAGCCACTCTTCTACACCATCAACCTCATCATCCCCTGCGTGCTCATCACCTCCCTGGCCATCCTCGTCTTCTACCTGCCCTCCGACTGCGGTGAGAAGATGACGCTGTGCATCTCCGTGCTGCTGGCGCTCACCGTCTTCCTGCTGCTCATCTCCAAGATCGTGCCGCCCACCTCCCTCGACGTGCCGCTCATCGGCAAATACCTCATGTTCACCATGGTGCTGGTTACCTTCTCCATCGTCACCAGCGTCTGTGTGCTCAATGTGCACCACCGCTCACCCAGCACACACACCATGGCGCCCTGGGTCAAGCGCTGCTTCCTACACAAGCTGCCCACTTTCCTTTTCATGAAGCGCCCTGACAGCAGCCCCTCCAGGGCCCCCCAGCCCAGCCAGGCTCACCTGACCAAGTCCAAGGCTGCCACCACCGCCTCGGCCATGGGCCCCACCAGCTCCTCCAACCTCTGTGGGAACTCCATGTACTTTGTGAACCCTGCCTCTGCAGCTCCCAAGTCTCCAGCCGGCTCTGACTCAGCGGGTATCCCCAGGGATTTCCGGCTGAGGTCTTCTGGGAGGTTCAAGCAGGATGTGCAGGAGGCTTTAGAGGGTATCAGCTTCATTGCCCAGCACATGAAGAGTGACGATCAGGACCAGAGTGTAAGTTGCTAGCCCAGCCCCCAACACCTGCCCAGTGGAAGAGGCTGAGATAATATAGTCAGTTTCCCATTTCCGGAAGTTAATTCATGAGACAAGGGTTCTCAAACTCTTTGTTTGAATAAGGAATCCAAGACTGAAATGAGTTTTATTCTAGTTTCGTGCATCGAGGGATAGGAAGGAAGTACAAGTGATCCTTTTTGGTTTGTTGTGGGTTCCCCAAAAGCAGAGCCTGATATGAGCACCTGGGCAGAGGGAGTTTTTTGAGAAGTGATCCCAGGAAGCACAGTGAGGAAGTGGAGAAAGTGAGACAGGGAAAGGCCGAAAGGCAATGTCGGTATCAGTGAGCAGGAGACTGCCACGGGCTCTGGGGGCTCGTCCAGTTAGAGAGCCTCTGCAGAAGCCGGAAGCATGGAAGCAAGCCTCAGAATCATCCCCCAGGAGGGAGGAGGGTATTTGCCCATTAGCTCCCATCCCCAAGGCTCCGCAGTAACCTTGGGGGCATTAACTCCCCTGCACTTCCTGGTTTTGCCATCTGGTTGTGGAGCAAGCAGTTTTGGTGCTAGAGAAAGCCCTGGGGCAGAGAAGAGAAGAGAAGCAGGCAGAAAATGGAAGGCTGTCCTGGGCTGGAAAATGATTCTGCAGCCTTTAGGGACACAGGTGGGCCAGGGCACCAAGGGTATATGCTCCCATCCTTGTCAGGCTTGCCAAGAAGCCATACAAACATTTATAACTCTTAGGAGTATAGAACCATCCATTTAAATATTATTGCTACCAGGATAATAAATTGTCAAGTACAATTACAGATTTCTAAAAAGAGGTTAAGTTTACTTCCACAGGACAAAGCCGTGAGCTCTAGAGTTTAGGTGCCTTGACTGACTCCTCTGAACAAGTTAATGCTTCAAAGGACAATTTTATAACTAAACACAGAATGTGACGGTACGGTTAGAAATTTTCACACACATTTCCAGACTGGGTTGGAGAACAAATTTCAGAGTCTTGGGAATGTTCACATTTTAACACCTCATCAAATCAGATTCTTTGAACAGGTTTTTACGCCACAACGTGCAGCTGCATGCGAAAAAGAGGGCATCACCTTGTTCTTACCTTTCTGGGATTCCTTTTCACTAGCCACATTCTCAAGGGAAAGCACAGGGATTCCATTATTTAGTGCCAAGAGAAAAAAGCAGGGTGGAAAAGCTCCAAAATCACACTGTGAAAAAAAGAAAGAACTGCTAACAAGCGGAATGTAGGACACAAGTTTTTCTGCACCCTTGTCCTCAGAGTGTGGTCCTTGGACCAGCAGCACCGGTCTCACCTGGGAGCTGTTTAGAAACGCTGCATCTCAGGCCCCACCCCAGACCTGCTGGCTCAGCAGCTACATTTTCACCAGATCCCCAGGGGATTCCTAGGCTCGGTCCAGTTTGAGAAGCACAGCTCTATAGGATTATCAGATTTCACTTTCTAAAAAATTAATTTAATTATGCTTGCTTTAGTACAGATCCATTCAGTAGCTCAGCATCACCTAATTCATTGACTCCCAAATATTAATATACAGACTGGGGCCCTCCTGGCTAATCAGGAACCACTTGGGCAACTTTTCAAAATACAGCTTTGGGGCCACCTCTTCTGACTGAGCTGGGATCTCTGTGGGAGGTTGTCCAGCAGCTGCATTTTTCACCAGATTGCCGCTGGTTCCTGTGCATATGCAGGTTGAGAAACTGGTCTCCTGCAGCCCTGGCTGAGCCACCCGCATCCTGAGCTCTCTCTTCTAAAGGTCTCACCACCCCCTAGACACTCACAGGCCTCTGCCTCTTTCTTACTCAATTAATTAAAAGCATTTTGTGGGAAGGAGCCGGGCAGGGCCCACAGTTATTATATTTGCCAGTGTTCATTGAGCTCCAACCACACATCAGGCACTCTACCAGGACGTGACATACGTTACTGCTAATTCTGCCAGGAACCTGTGAAGTGTCATTTACTTGAATCCCGAGTCTACAATAGAAAAAAAAGCTAGGCCCAGAGAGGCTCATTAACTTGCCCAAGGTCACACAGCTGGCACAGAGCAGAGCCAAGCTCCATACTCAGATCTTTCTGATGTCATTAACATTCCTTGCCCTTCGCAGTGCCTTGCCCTGAACTGACACACATGGGGGCCTTACTGGTTGATCAACTTTCTCATGTCTAGCTGGAGAGAAGAGGCTTTCTTCCCTTCCAGAGCATGCCCACCCCTAAGCCAGCCTGAGCTGTTTCTCATCTTCAGCACTTTCACCCTCCCTGGTGATTAACTGGTCACTATAAATAGCACAAAAATATAAAAAGAGGGGAAAAGACGCGTACACACATGCACACACGCGCGTGCGCGTACACACATGCACACACGCGCGTGCGCGCGCGCACACACACGGTTGTTTGCAGTTAGGGCTGTCATAAAGAAACCCAAGAGTGCTGTGTGGAAAGTGGGCGGTGCCTGCTGCATCTAGGAAACACAGCAGCTGTGTTTGGCTGGGGGTGTGGGGCTGGTTGAGCAGGGATCATCCTGGAGGGGAGATGCACACCACTGACCAGGGCTCTGACAAATTGGGTCACTGACATCGCTTGCCCATTGCTGCCCGAATTTCCAGCTCCAGAGCCCCTGCTGAGTTCTGCTGATGCAGCCACTCTCCACCAGGACAAGTACGCATGCAGAAGGATCCAGACAGGCTGGGGTGTGAAAGCGGGTGAGGGGAAGGGAGACCAGAATGCTGGGTCTCTCTGGGGGCATCTCCCCCAGGCCAAGGAGGCAGGCACATCTGTGGTGGCACCTCAGGAGGCTAGCCATGTTTCTGCCAATCCTATACCCCACACCTGGGCCTGAGAAGATGGAGGGCAGGGAAGGAGGTAGAGAGAAACCCAGATGATGTGGAAGGAGGCTGGGTCTTAATTACAGGAACTAGCAGATACTGCCATTAATGGAACTGAGCAAACAGGATTTCCAGGTGTCCTGCGGGTCCCATTGCCCAACCCCCTCTCAGCTAGGTGCACCTCAAGTCTTCCTTTGGGCAAAGCCAGCTCAGGCAGGGGGCTTGGGGTGAAAATGAGAGCAGGGGCCTTGTGATCCTCAGGTTTCATTCCCCTTATTTATAATCCAGTTTGGTTTCGAATCACATATGTGGCGTTAATAACCCCTTCCATTCCTAACCTTCCCATACAGCCAGTGGCTCCCTAATGCCATGCAGGGCGGGTAGGGGTGGATTGAGGACCCGAGAGGCACCCAGGTACCCAGCTGAAAGACCAGCCTCAGACTCAGAACTTACCACTCCATGTTCTAAGTGGCCTACGGGGTCCCTGGCCAGATAGTGAGGCCCCAGCTCGGGGGATGAGGGAAAGCAGGGAGGACCTCCGTGCTCGGCGCCTGTAACCGGCCCCTCTGTCTGCCCACAGGTCATTGAGGACTGGAAGTACGTGGCCATGGTGGTGGACCGGCTGTTCCTGTGGGTGTTCGTGGTTGTGTGTGTGCTCGGCACTGTGGGGCTCTTCCTACCTCCCCTCTTCCAGACCCACACACCTTCTGAAGGGCCCTAGGCTGCCCTGCATGTCTGAGGCCCCCAGGATGTGGGGTGAGATGATGTGAGTGGCCAGACGGACAGTCTGCTGCTTCCTTCTGGGTCACGGCTGATGAGGCCCTAAATAAATGAGTCTGTCAGCCATCAGCCCCATCAAACAGCCATGGCCATGGGAGGGGCAAGGATGAGGGCGGCCTGGACCGTCCTCTCTGAAGGCCTTGGAGGAACCCCAGGAAACCCGCTTCAGGAGGGTCTTTGGGCAACTTAATTCCGGCCTGGCTTCCTTCCCTGCAGCAGGCACTGGGGATAAAGATGCGTGTAGCAGTGGCACCCACAGTGTGCCAGGTATCTGGTCTGCGTGCCCGCTTACCTCCCACTCCATCTCCGTCCACTCATCCTTGTCCACTGGGTTCACTGGCCTTCTTTTAGTCCCTCACATGCTTCAAGATCTTCCCAGCCTAGAGCCTCTGCATTTGCTGTATATTCTACCCAAACCTTCTTCCCCAGATGTCTCGTAAGCTCTTCCCGCGGCTGCATCATTCAGGGCTCTGCTCCAATCCATCATTTTTTCCAATGTCACCTCCCCCAGGGGCCTTCCCCAGTCACTCATCCCAAACATTCTCCCCACAGCCACGTTACCCCGACACCTTCCTCCAGCAGCCCTCGGTACCCGAGGCTCTCACCCGCTAGAGTGTGAGCTCTGTGAGAGCAGGCATCTGGCCCTTCATCTTTGCTGCGGTATCCTCAGGGCCTAGGACAGAGCTTGGCCCATAGTAGGTGCTCAATAAATGTTTGTTGAATGAAGACATGGCTCCTATTCCTCCTTCAATCTCAGATGCCCCCTCCCCTCAGCAGCTTTCCCTGGTTCCCCACCTGAAAGGAATGGCTCTCTCCTCCATGCTCCACGGCCCTGGTCATGCTCTGCTTTTTATCCCGGCTGGGTCAGGTGTGTCTCCCTCACAGATGCTCTGATTGGTTTCCCCTACATACTGTCTTTTGCACAGTGCCTGGCAAGTCGTAAGCACTCAAAATATTTGTGCGATGGAGGAGGATTTTTCAAAAAATCTATTTTAAAAATTATTATACAATAAAACTGACTTTTTAGATACTGTTCTATTAATTTTAACATATGTATAGATTCATGTAATCAGGATGTAGGAGTCACCCATCACCCAAAACAGCTCCCACCTGCTACTCCTTTATGGTCACGTGTCCCTCCACCCCTAACCCCCGGCAACCACTGAGCTTTTCCCATCACTATAGTTTAGTCTCTTCAAGAATAACCTCTAGGGCTTCCCTGGTGGCGCAGTGGTTGAGAGTCCGCCTGCCGATGCAGGGGACACGGGTTCGTGCCCCGGTCCGGGAAGATCCCACATGCCGCGGAGCGGCTGGGCCCGTGAGCCACGGCCGCTGAGCCTGCGTGTCCGGAGCCTGTGCTCCGCAACGGAAGAGGCCACAACAGTGAGAGGCCCGCGTACCACAAAAAAAAAAAAGAGAGAGAAAGAATAACCTCTAGGGACTTCCCTGGTGGTGCAGTGGTTAAGAATCTGCCTGCCAATGCAGGGGACATGGGTTCAAGCCCGGTCTGGGAAGATCCCACATGCTGCAGAGCAACTATGCCCGTGAGCCACAACTACTGAGCCCGCTTGCCACAATTACTGAAGCCTACCCGCCTAGAGCCCGTGCTCCGCAACAAGAGAAGCCACTGCAACGAGAAGCCTGCGCACCACAATGAAGAGTACACCCCACTCACCACAACTAGAGAAAGCCTGCATGCAGCAATGAAGACCCAACACAGCCCAAAATAAATAAATTTATAAAAAAAAAAAAAAAGAATAACCTCTAATGGGGACTCCCCTGGTGGTCCAGCTGTTAGGACTCCATGTTCCCAATGCAGGGGGCCCAGGTTCAATCCCTGGTCAGGGAACTAGATCCCATGGGCCACAATTAAAGATCCTGCACGCACCAACGTTAGTATGGAACCACTGGAGAGTGGCTTCTTTCACTCAGCATAATGCCTTTGAGATTCATCCAAGTTGAAGAGTGTAACAATAGTTTGTTCTTCTGCATCCATCATATGGCTGTTGAAGCACATTTAGGTTGTTACCAGTTTGGGGCAATTATCAATACTGTTACTATAAACATTTCACTTATAGTATGTTGTGTGAACAAAACTTTTCATTTTTCTAGATAAATACTCAGTAATGTGATTGCTGGGTTATATGGGGAGAGTATGTTTATATGAAACTGTCAAACTGTTTTCCGGAGCAGCCATACTGTTCTGCATTCCCACCAGCAAAGTATGAGAGATCCAGTTGCTCTGTTTCCTCATCTGCACTTGGTATTGACAGCATTTTTTTATTTTAGCCGTCCCAGTGGCTGTTAAGTGGTATATCACCCTGGTTTTAATTTGCTTTCCCTAATGGCTAGTGATACCAAAATCTTGGCTCTCTATGCACCGATGCCAAAAAGAAATATGGAGACAGAGTTTTGGAGAAATGAGGAAAATGGCTTTAATCTTTGCCTGGCAAAGGGGGTAACACAGCAAGCTAGCGCCTCAAGAGCTGTGCCCCCTTCCCCGGGGAACAGGGAAAGGTTATATAGCCTGGGGCTCATGGTCTGGGGTAGGTGATAAAGCTCAAAGTAATGAAGGTCCTGCATTTCTTTTGTTCTACAAATTCATGGCCAAAGCTGTCATCAGGTGGCTCAACAACCGGGTCTGGTGTCCCTGAAGTTATCGGCCCGTGACCTTCTGTCCCAAATGAAGAGTGCTACAAGGGAGTGTAGCGGGAGAAGAAATGCCAGGTGCAAAGGGTAATTCAAATGGAGTCAGAGAGTAATCAGCTTTGTGAAGGACGTCTAGCTGCAAGTGTTTGTTAGAAGTAACAGCTAAAGAATAACCACGATTAACTCTTTCAGGCCTGTTTATGTTGTTTCCCCAGCCTGTTCATTGCTTCCTTATTTTCCTTGTTTATCAGAAAACAGAAGTCTCATTTCTATTTTTGCTGCAACATTAGCAGCAAATGTTGGACATCTTTTCATGAGCTTTCTGCCTTTTTTGGTCAAGTGTCTGTTTAACTCTTGCTCATTTTTAAAACTGGGTTTTAGTTTTCTTCTGAGATCTTAAAAATAACTCGGTATAATTTACATATCATAAAATTCACACATTTTAAGTGTACAGTTCAATGAGTTTAATAAGTTTATCACTATAACCCAGTTTTAGAACACTGACATCACCCCAATAAGGTCACTCATACCCATCTATTCTTTTTGAGTTTTGAGGGTTCTTTATATGTTCTGGATACAAGTCCTTGGTTGGATATGTGATTTGCAATATTTTCCAGATAAAGGGATTCTTGTCAGGAGAATGAAAATTCTCTAAATGGGGGCCTGACAGTAAGTCCAAACATTTTCTGAATCCTGCAAAATGTCTCCTTTTGTTTGGTTTTAATGTGGGTAGGTGACCCATTCTGGAAATAATAAAGGTGACTGACCTGTCCTGTGATAGAGGAACTCCAAGGAAGCCTGCAGGTACCCCACCCCACTCCTGGTGGGTGGTCTGAGAGACCAACGGGCCCCAGGGTGGTCTGCTCCATCACAGAACCATCCTGGTGCACCCAGGGCGCAGATGGGCCGGTGGGCAGAGGAGGTTCTGCAAGGTCCAGGGGCCAGGAAGGGCAGTGCTTTCTCTGATGGCTCCATCTCCAAGACTTATTTTTAATTTGGTTATTTCTTTCGTTTTATTTTTTATCAAGACATTGCAACATATTCGACAGTAGACTAGGATAACAAACCTCCAGGTGTTTCTCATCTAGCCTCATCAATTACCAACTCCATGGCCGATATTGTTTCAACTGACTCCAGCTCTCCTCTTCACGGTAACCCTAAGGGCTCTTAAAAACACAAATACCATTATCACTCCGAAAATATTTAACAATTACTTAATAGTGTCAAAATCTTGAGTCCTCGTCTTAAGGATGTGTTAGAACCTTTCAGGCAGCCCGGCGACCGTCCGTCTAGCCCGGTGGTCCCCAAGCCCGGGGAAAGGAGATACTCGCACCCACCCAGGAAGCCAGGAACAGAGAGTCGACCCCTATTCTTCCCCGCGGTTTGCCAGTACCTGCTTGGATTGGCCCGGCGCGGAGCCATCCGTGGGCTACACCGACCACAGAGGGAGGGATGAGACCGCCCAACACAGCGCACTAGAGGACCAGCGCATCCCTGTTCTCGGACGCGAGCGCACCTCTCTCCCCCGCAGAGGCTCGGAAACCCCACGGCGGCGGGCGGGGCTGCGCCCGGGATTGGGGGTGGGGCTGGAGCAGCCGGGGCTCCGCACGCCGCGCCCTGGTCCCGCTCCGAGTGGGCGGGCAGCGCCTGGAGCCCGGCCTGGCGAGTCTGTCTCCGCCACTGTCCCGCCGGCTCCCGACCGTCCGGCTCTGCTCGGTCTGCCCTCCGTCCCACGCCGCCCGCCCGGTCCGCACGGAACCTCTGGCCAGAGGGCAGACCAGCCATGGGCGCCCAGCCGCGCGTCGCGGAGCTCTTGCCTCCCTGGGCGCCGCCGCCGCTGCTGCTATTTCTGCTGCTGCTGCTGCTGCTGCTGCCAGGTACGCGCGCGGGGCGAGGGGGACTGGAGGGACGGGCGCCCAGCCCGAGCGGGGCCCGAAGGGGATGCGGCCCGGAGCGCAGCGCGAGGAGGTGGGGAGAAGGGCGCCGTGGCTGCGGACCCGAAACTCGCGTGGACTGGCTCAGGCCCGACGGCGAGTTAGGTGGGGGTTGCGTGTTTTCCCCTCGGCTGCCCCATTCTTGAGAGTGATTTGTGCGCTCCCTGGAGGCGCGGGGAGGGCCCGCACTGGGGCTCTTCCTTCCACAGCCCAGCGTTACAGATTTCGAGTCTCGGCCCTGCCCATTGTCCTGCTTGGCGCACTGGGTGCTGAACTGACGCGCCCAGGCCGCGGCTTCCACTGTCTGCATCCCGCCCACCTCCTCGTTTTACGAATAGCTGGGGAAGCTGAGGCCAGAGAGGGCTCAAGATTTGATCAAGGCCACCTGGGGCAGAGGGGAGTCGTTAAGGGGCGCCAGCCTCTCCTCCTTGTCCTCGCCTCTCCGCACTCCTGGCACCTCCCCGCCTTCGCCTTCTGCCCAGTCTCTAAGAGGAGCCTGTTAGGGAGAAGCCGGCCCTGACAGAAAGGCTTTTGAGTGTCCTGGGAGGGGTGGTAGATACCAGGGGACGAGGGATTTGGCAGGGCTGCAGGCGGTCCCTGCAGCTGGGCGGGTATGTCTGTTGGGAGACCACGTTGTGACCGTGCACTCAGAGCGCTGTTCCTGCCCCTCGGTGCTGAGGCCCCCACTACTCAGAGTGCTGAACACTCCCCGCGGAGCTCCTGAATGTGGCCCCTTCTTTATTTCCCCACGGCGGCGGGCGGGGCTGCGCCCGGGATTGGGGGTGGGGCTGGAGCAGCCGGGGCTCCGCACGCCGCGCCCTGGTCCCGCTCCGAGTGGGCGGGCAGCGCCTGGAGCCCGGCCTGGCGAGTCTGTCTCCGCCACTGTCCCGCCGGCTCCCGACCGTCCGGCTCTGCTCGGTCTGCCCTCCGTCCCACGCCGCCCGCCCGGTCCGCACGGAACCTCTGGCCAGAGGGCAGACCAGCCATGGGCGCCCAGCCGCGCGTCGCGGAGCTCTTGCCTCCCTGGGCGCCGCCGCCGCTGCTGCTATTTCTGCTGCTGCTGCTGCTGCTGCTGCCAGGTACGCGCGCGGGGCGAGGGGGACTGGAGGGACGGGCGCCCAGCCCGAGCGGGGCCCGAAGGGGATGCGGCCCGGAGCGCAGCGCGAGGAGGTGGGGAGAAGGGCGCCGTGGCTGCGGACCCGGAACCCGCGGGGACTGGCTCAGGCCCGACGGCGAGTTAGGTGGGGGTTGCGTGTTTTCCCCTCGGCTGCCCCATTCTTGAGAGTGATTTGTGCGCTCCCTGGAGGCGCGGGGAGGGCCCGCACTGGGGCTCTTCCTTCCACAGCCCAGCGTTACAGATTTCGAGTCTCGGCCCTGCCCATTGTCCTGCTTGGCGCACTGGGTGCTGAACTGACGCGCCCAGGCCGCGGCTTCCACTGTCTGCATCCCGCCCACCTCCTCGTTTTACGAATAGCTGGGGAAGCTGAGGCCAGAGAGGGCTCAAGATTTGATCAAGGCCACCTGGGGCAGAGGGGAGTCGTTAAGGGGCGCCAGCCTCTCCTCCTTGTCCTCGCCTCTCCGCACTCCTGGCACCTCCCCGCCTTCGCCTTCTGCCCAGTCTCTAAGAGGAGCCTGTTAGGGAGAAGCCGGCCCTGACAGAAAGGCTTTTGAGTGTCCTGGGAGGGGTGGTAGATACCAGGGGACGAGGGATTTGGCAGGGCTGCAGGCGGTCCCTGCAGCTGGGCGGGTATGTCTGTTGGGAGACCACGTTGTGACCGTGCACTCAGAGCGCTGTTCCTGCCCCTCGGTGCTGAGGCCCCCACTACTCAGAGTGCTGAACACTCCCCGCGGAGCTCCTGAATGTGGCCCCTTCTTTATTTGCGGGGGGGGGGGGGGG
>NW_006799673.1:316757-340067 GCF_000442215.2 Lipotes vexillifer
GGGGGGGGGGGGGTGGTGGTTAGGGGACAGTCAAAATCCCTGGAGAATTTGGGTTGGACTTAAAGGATTCCCCTCATCCCCTCCCCAGATTTTCCCCAGGTCTGTGAGAAGCAACAGACAGCTGACTCAAGATGCCTGGAGTGTGGCTTATAAACAAAGAGGGTCCCCAAGGGTTTCAGAGAGGGAAGGGTCTTTGATCAGGATGTGAAGACAACATCAACAGGAACCGTGGGTCGCACCCTGAGATCATGGGAGCCACGTAGGCACCCGCTTCTAAGATGTTTGGTGGCCAAACCCCTACAGGGTCCTGAGTGGGAAGAAGGAAAGCCCCAGTCCTAGGTTGTAGTCTCCCTCGGGCCCTGGGGTACTCCTGCCCCGGGAGTGGACTGGTCGTCTCTCCATTGTGGCTGTATGCAGGCAAATTGTATTTGGATCACACTGCTGCTGTGCAGTAACAAAGATGGTGAGGACGGTTCATGAGCTCTTACCATATGCCTGCATGGAGCTAAGCACTTCACTCATAACAACCCTAAGAGGTGGATACATTTGTAATCTTTCACAGATGAAGGAAATGAGGTTCAGAGAGGTTAAGCCACTTGCTTAAGTTCACACAGCTCACAAGTAGTCTGTCAGGATTTGCACCAGATCTATCCAAATTCAGAGCCCAGGCTTGTAATCATTATGCTCCTCAAGGAATGTGTGTGACCTGATGGAATCCCTTCTCTCTTGGGCCTCAGTTTCCTAGTCTTTAACTTCAAGGAGTAGGACTAGTCTGAAAGTCTGGAGTTCCAGAGAGTACCCTCAGCAGATGGAGAGGAAGCTGTAGGTGGATGGTGTCCCTGGTGAGGGGAAAAGTGACTTCCCCAGGATCTTACAGGGCGACTTCCCTCAGTGGCCAGAGCCTCCGACGCCGAGCATCGTCTGTTTGAGCGGCTGTTCGAAGATTACAATGAGATCATCCGGCCAGTGGCCAATGTGTCTGACCCAGTCATCATCCAGTTTGAAGTGTCCATGTCTCAGCTGGTGAAGGTGGTGAGTGCCAGAGCCACAAGCCGTGGCCGTGGGGTGTGGAGCTTCTGGAATAGCCTTTCCCAGAACCAGCCTTGTTTTTGTAATTCACCATCTACTTTAATCTCTCTTTCTAGGATGAAGTAAACCAGATCATGGAGACCAACCTGTGGCTCAAGCAAGTAAGTGACCAGACCCTGGGCACTGCTGCCCCCTGGTGGTGACTGCTTTACTTGCTGTCTGTGAACCGAGGGCCAAAACCCCTACTTCACTCCTGTGGACCCAGATTGAGGTCCACTGACTAGCTGGTCTGTCTCTACCTGGGCTTGGGGTCATATGCACTGCTCTACACCCCTGTGGAAGGACTGCAGGGCCCAGCCCCTCAAGTCACAGACGATAGACTGCGTCCTGGAAAAAGAGACCTCCGTGCTCAGACAAAATGGGGCTGACCCGGGCCTGGAGCCCTGGCCCCGACTCTAGGGTGGCGCCTGAGGCACCTCTTCCCCTTCCTCTTGCTAAAAACTCATACTTAAGTCAGAATCATATGCTGTTGTTGTTGTTGGGAGGGTGGGAGCTGGGGTTCTGGATTTTCCTGTTCAGATTGGGACCAAAGAAATGGGCTTCCACGTGTTCTCCCCAGGGAGGCTTTGTGCAGACATGGCCAGATAACTCACTGGCCTAAGGGTGATCCTTCTACCAGCTCAGCCAACTGGACACTCAGCTCATGCAGCCTTCCTTCCTAGGAGGCTGGCAAGCCAGATGGGCATGGTGCCCACTCAGCGCCCTATGGTACACGTTCCCTCCAGCCACAGCCTCACCTCTCTCCCCTCAGGTGCTCCGGACTCACATCTCCCAGCCTCTGCACCCAGACACTTCCTGGGCCCTGGTGGGATCATGGCTCCTTCCCCAGACCCTTCAGAGGCCAACCCTGCTCAACGCGGAGGTGGAAGAGGGTTCTGTGTGTCATTAGCGCCGTTACTGGGGCTTGATGGCATGTCCAAGCCATTTCAGGAATGTGAACAGCAGGAGCTTAAGGCAGGGACCTGGACCTGGCACTGGAAATGACTGGAGAAAGCCCTAGTGGTCGTGATTGATTGATGGGGGCTGGGCTTGCCCCACTCATGGGGGCAGCTAGGAGGCGGCCTCAGTGCTGTCTCCCCACTAGCACCCACATGAGGAACGGGCCAGTGTGGTCTGCATTGCAGAGGCAGCTCTGACGTGCAGCCGAGGTGGGGAGGTCACCAAGATGAGTGGTGTCAAAAGAAGTAAAACCATGCTTGTCCTTCCACTGCCCCCCCTCCCTCCTTGCCTTCTCCCCCCAGATCTGGAATGACTACAAGCTGAAGTGGAACCCCTCCGACTACAATGGAGCGGAGTTCATGCGTGTCCCTGCACAGAAGATCTGGAAGCCAGACATTGTGCTGTATAACAAGTAAGGTGCTGGGTGGCCCCCACCTCTCAGGGCTGTCAGCCTGGACCTGGGTCCTTGGCCTGCTGTGCTTTACAGCCTGGTCTTCCTGGGACCTTTTCCAAGAGAGCTCCATTCATTTGGTTCATTCCACAGGTATTTATTGACCTACTGTATGCCAGGTCCTAAAGATACTGTGGCGCAAGGTAGATACCCTCCCCCTTGCCTCTAGGAGTTTATCAGATGCACCAGGGAAGACAGGAATGAGTTACAGTATCCAAATATGCAATTACAGACTGGAGGAAGGGCAAGGAAGGAAATACATGGGGGTGCGCTTCTGTCACCAAGACAGGACCTGACCATCCCTGTAAGTCAGGCTGTAGCTGCGCCCCATGGTTAGACCACAGGAAAGCTTCATTTTTTTTTTTTTTATGGATGACCACAACAAAAGCAACAATGATTGCAACTACCAAACACGAAACACACTCATACTGTCATAATATTGACATTCAGTCCAGTAATCCTCCACTGTAACAGCTCCTTTACTTTGCAGTGAAAATTGATTTGTATATTTTTTGCCTCTGAGTCCTTGTGGGGTTTTTTTTTTATTATTCAAACAGAAAGTCACAAAAATTATAATCATCCTCATCAGTTCACTCAGTCCCATGTAATTAATTTTTTTTTATCTTGATCTTTTGTTAGCACTTTTATGAATTCATCAGTTTTCCCTTAGAGTTCTGAAAATGCTTATTCATTCAGTTCAGCAGTATAGTCAGTTAGCAGAAACCTGTACTTGTCAGAGTCTTTTCCAAGAATTCCTTGAAAATGAAACCCTTTTACAGGAACATTTTTGTGAAAGCATCAGAGTACACCCAGAACTCTCTGTAAATGACAAAAGTGTGAAAAATGACCACGGTTAAAGATTTGATGAAAGTTCATAATAATGCAATTGACAAGGAAATTTAGTTATTTCTGAGATACACATTTTAAAGTAATAACTAGAATTATGACTTCTAACATTATACCAGAAAATATAAGATTTTTAGAAATTTCATGTAATGTTTGAAACATTTATATTAATATATTTCCATACAAATAACCCAAAGAAAGTTTAGTATTAGTTGTTTTTCTTGTTTGTTTTTTTTGTACTGTAGGTTCTTATCAGTCATCAGTTTTATACACATCAGTGTATACATGTCAATCCCATTCGCCCAATTCAGCACACCACCATCCCCGCCCCACCGCGGTTGTCCCCTCTTGGTGTCCATACGTTTGTTCTCTGCATCTGTGTCTCAACTTCTGCCCTGCAAACTGGGTTCATCTGTACCATTTTTCTAGGTTCCACATACATGCGTTAATATACTATATTTGCTTTTCTCTTTCTGACTTACTTCACTCTGTATGACAGTCTCTAGATCCATCCACATCTCTACAAATGACCCAGTTTTGTTCCTTTTTATGGCTGGGTAATGTTCCATTGTATATATGTACCACATCTTCTTTATCCATTCGTCTGTTGATGGGCATTTAGGCTGCTTCCATGACCTGGCTATTGTAAATAGTGCTGCAGTGAACATTCGGGTGCATGTGTCTTTTTGAATTATGGTTTTCTCTGGGTATATGCCCAGTAGTGGGATTGCTGGATCATATGGTAATTCTATTTTTAGTTTTTTAAGGAACCTCCATACTGTTTTCCATAGTGGCTGTATCAAACTACATTCCCACCAACAGTGCAAGAGGGTTCTCTTTTCTCCACACCCTCTCCAGCATTTGTTGTTTGCAGATTTTTGATGATGCCCATTCTAACTGTAGTTTTGATTTGCATTTCTCTAACAATTAGTGCTGTTGAGCAGCTTTTCATGTGCTTCTTGGCCATCTGTATGTCTTCTTTGGAGAAATGTCTGTTTAGGTCTTCTGCCCATTTTTGGATTGGGTTGTTTGTTTCTTTAATATTGAGCTGCATGAGCTGTTTATATATTTTGAAGATTAATCCTTTGTCCGTTGATTCGTTTGCGAATATTTTCTCCCATTCTGAGGGTTGTCTTTTTGTCTTGTTTATGGCTTTCTTTGCTGTGCAAAAGCTTCGAAATTTCATTAGGTCCCATTTGCTTATTTTTGTTTTTATTTCCATTACTCTAGGAGGTGGATCAAAAAAGATCTTGCTGTCATTTATGTCAAACAGTGTTCTTCCTATGTTTTCCTCTAAGAATTTCATAGTGTCCGGTCTTACATTTAGGTCTCGAATCCATTTTGAGTTTATTTTTGTGTTGGTGTTAGGGAGTGTTCTAATTTCATTCTTTTACATGTAGCTGTCCAGTTTTCCCAGCACCATGTATTGAAGAGACTGTCTTTTCTCCACAGTATATCTTTGCCTCCTTTGTCATAGATTAGTTGACCATAAGCATGTGTGTTTATCTCTGGACTTTCTATCTTGTTCCATTGATCTATGTTTCTGTTTTTGTGCCAGTACCATATTATCTTGATTACTGTAGCTTTGTAGTATAGTCTGAAGTCAGGGAGACTGATTCCTCCAGCTCCATTTTTGCCCTCAAGACTCCTTTGGCTATTCGGGGTCTTTTGTGTCTCCATACAAATTTTAAGATGATTTGTTCTAGTTCTGTAAAAAATGCCATTGGTAATTTGATAGGGATTGCATTGAATCTGTAGATTGCTTTGGGTAGTATAGTCATTTTCACAATATTGATTCTTCCAATCCAAGAACATGGTATATCTCTCCATCTGCTGGTATCATCTTTAATTTTTTTCATCAGTGTCTTATAGTTTTCTGCATACAGGTCTTTTGTTTCCCTAGGTAGGTTTATTCCTAGGTATTTTATTCTTTTTGTTGCAGTGGTAAATGGGAGTGTTTTTGCATAATTTCTCTTTCAGATTTTTCATCATTAGTGTATAGGAATGCAAGAGATATCTGTGCATTAATTTTGTATCCTGCAACTTTACCAAATTCATTGATTAGCTTTAGTAGTTTTCTGGTGGCATTTTTAGGATTCTCTATGTATAGTATCATGTCATCTGCAAACAGTGACAGTTTTACTTCTTCTTTTCCAATTTGTATTCCTTTTATTTCTTTTTCTTCTCTGATTGCCATGGCTAGGACTTCCAAAACTATGTTGAATAATAGTGATGAGAGTGGACATCCTTATCTTGTTGGAAATGCTTTCAGTTTTTCACCATTGAGAATGATGTTTGCTATGGGTTTGTCGTATATGGCCTTTATTATGTTGAGGTAGGTTCCCTCTATGCCCACTTTCTGGAGAGTTTTTATCATAAATGGGTGTTGAATTTTGTCAAAAGCTTTTTGTGCATTTATTGAGATGATCATATGGTTTTTCTTCATTTTGTTAATATGGTGTTTCACATTGATTGATTTGTGTATACTGAAGAATCCTTGCATCCCTGGGATAAATCCCACTTGATCATGGTATATGTACCTTTTAATGTGTTGTTGAATTCTGTTTTCTAGTATTTTGTTGAGGATTTTTGCATCTATATTCATCAGTGATATTAGTCTGCAATTTTTTTCTTTGGTAATATCTTTGTTTGGTTTTGGTATCAGGGTGATGGTGGCCTCGTAGAATGAGTTTGGGAGTGTTCCTTCCTCTGCGATTTTTTGGAAGAGTTTGAGAAGGATGGGTGTTAGCTCTTCTCTAAATGTTTGGTAGAATTCACCTGTGAAGCCATCTGGTCCTGGACTTTCCTTTGTTGGAAGACTTTTAATCACAGTTTCAATTTCATTACTTGTGATTGGTCTGTTCATATTTTGTATTTCTTCCTGGTTCAGTCTTGGAAGGTTATACCTTTCTAAGAATTTGTCCATTTCTTCCAGGTTGTCCATTTTATTGGCATAGAGTTGCTTGTAGTAGTCTCTTAGGATGCTTTGTATTTCTGCCATGTCTGTTGTAACTTCTTTTTCCTTTCTAATTTTATTGATTTGAGTTCTCTCCCTCTTTTTCTTGTTGAGTCTGGCTAATGGTTTATCAATTTTGTTTATCTTCTCAAAGAACCATCTTTTAGTTTTATTGATCTTTGTTATTGTTTTCTTTGTTTCTATTTCATTTATTTCTGCTCTGATCCTTATGATTTCTTTCCTTCTGCTAAATTTGGGTTTTGTTTCTTCTTCTTTCTCTAGTTCCTTTAGGTGTAAGGTTAGGTTGTTTACTTGAGATTTTTGTTTCTTGAGGTAGGCTTGTATAGCTATAAACTTCCCTCTTAGAACTGCTTTTGCTGCATCTCATAGGTTTTGGATCATTGTCTTTTCATTGTCATTTGTCTCTAGGTATTTTCTGATTTCCTCTTTGATTTCTTCAGTGATCTCTTGGTTATTTAGTAACGTATTGTCTAGCCTCCAAGTGTTTGTGTTTTTTGCGGTTTTTTTCCCTGTAATTCATTTCTAATCTCATAGCATTGTGGTCAGAAAAGATGCTTGATATGAGTTCAATTTTCTTAAATTTACTGAGGCTTGATTTGTGACTCAAGATGTGATCTATCCTGGAGAATGTTCTGTGTGCACTTGAGAAGAAAGTGTAATCTGCTGTTTTTGGATGGAATGTCCTATAAATATCAGTTAAATCTATCTGGTCTGTGGTGTCATTTAAAGCTTCTGTTTCCTTATTTATTTTCATTTTGGATGATCTGTCCATTGGTGTAAGTGAGGTATTAAAGTCCCCCACTATTATTGTGTTACGGTCGATTTCCTCTTTTCAAGTGTTAGCAGTTGCCTCATGTATTGAGGTGCTCCTATGTTAGGTGCATATATTTTTATAATTGTTATATCTTCTTCTTGGATTGATCCCTTGATCATTATGTAGTGTCCTTCCTTGTCTCTTGTAGCATTCTTTATTTTAAAGTCTATTTTATCTGATATGAGCATAGCTACTCCAGCTTTCTTTTGATTTCCATTTGCATGGAATATCTTTTTCCATCCCCTCACTTTCAGTCTGTACGTGTCCCTAGATCTGAAGTGGGTCTCTTGTAGACAGCATATATATGGGTCTTGTTTTTGTATCCATTCAGCAAGCCTGTGTCTTTTGGTTGGAGCAATTAATCCATTCACATTTAAGGTAATTATCGATATGTATGTTCCTATGCCCATTTCTTAATTGTTTTGGGTTTGTTTTTGTAGGTCCTTTTCTTCTCTTGTGTTTCCCACTTAGAGAAGTTCCTTTAGCATTTGTTGTAGAGCTGATTTGGTGGTGCTGAATTCTCTTAGCTTTTGCTTGTCTGTAAAGCTTTTGATTTCTCCATAGAATCTGAATGAGATCCTTTCTGGGTAGAGTAATCTTGGTTGTAGGTTCTTCCCTTTCATCATTTTAAGTATATCATGCCACTCCCTTCTGGCTTGTAGAGTTTCTGCTGAGGAATCAGCTGTTAACCTTATTGGAGTTCCCTTGCATGTTATTTTTCATTTTTCCCTTGCTGCTTTTAATAATTTTTCTGTGTCTTTAATTTTTGCCAATTTGATTACTATGTGTCTCGGTGTGTTTCTCCTTGGGTTTATCCTGTATGGGACTCACTGTGCTTCCTGGACTTGGGTGGCTATTTCCTTTCCCATGTTAGGGAAGTTTTCGACTATAATCTCTTCACATATTTTCTCTGGTCCTTTTCTCTCTCTTCTCCTTCTGGGACCCCTATAATGTGAATGTTGTTGCATTTAATGTTGTCCCAGAGGTCTCTTAGGCTGTCTTCATTTCTTTTCATTCTTTTTTCTTTTTTTTTTTTTTCTGTATTAAAATACTGAGTTTATTTCACATGTATATTTTTGTCTCCCCACCATTTCCATTTGTCTGACCACCACTACTACTATGTCCTATCATAACATTCCATACATACTTAAAACCAAGCAAAGGGTGGAGTTCCATCTTTAAAAACTAAACAGGCATTTTGGACAACACATTCTTGGCAATGGAACCTGGACAACATTTATCAGACACCGTAGGGGAAGTTCTCACTCTGCATTATAAAAAGGACAGCCAGATATCAACTGTTACAGAAATGAAATAAGACAGAAAATTTTAACAAACTGTTTAAACTATTTTCTTAAAGAGACTTCCTCCACTGCCAGAGATCTTGAATAGCCTCCTGGTCAGTCATCTGGAAACAATTCTTCACATAATTGATGAATTTGGCTTCCACTTTGGGAAGGGAACCACCTTTTTCTATACTTGCTTGCATTTTTGCTTTAATGTCTTCTACAGAGCTAGGTCCTTTCGGTGTTTTAGGAGTTTTTTCCTGTTTTTTGAAGGATTCTTGACCTTTTGATCTTGGTGTTGATGGTTTTGAGTCTTTTCCATTCTGGTTTGACTTTTGTGCATTTTTGGCTGGAGTATCTCGTACAGATTTCTTTACTGGAGCTTTTTCTTCAGCTTCCTCATCATCAAAGTCATCATCATCATCATCTTCATCATCGTCGTCGTCGTCATCATCATCATCTTCATCTTCATCAGCAGCAAGTTTTACTTTTTTCTGGGGAACCTTGCTACCACTTCCAGGGGCAGAACGCTTTCCAGACATACTTAGGAGTTTCACATCCTCCTCCTCTTCATCTTCTGACTCTGCATCTTCCTCCACAGCTACTAAGTGCTGTCCGCTAATATGCACAGGCCCTGAACCACACTTCAACCGTAAGACCACAGGTGGTGGTATTTCAAAGCCCCCAAGGGAAACCGTTGGCTGCACAGACATTTTCAAAGTTGCCAGTGTTACTTTAATTGGACTGCCTTCATAATTCATTGCCTCTGCTTCGACAATGTGTAATTCATCCTTTGCGCCAGCCCCTAAACTGACCGTTCTTAAAGATAACTGGTGCTCATTTTCATCATTATCCACCTTAAAGTGATAATCTTTGTCGGCCTTTAGTTCACAACCGAAAAGATAGTTCTGGGGCCTCAGGGGGCTCATGTCCATGTCCATCGAATCTTCCATGGGTTGGTGGCACGCACTTCGGTGGGAGAGAAAGTGGACGGAGATAAAAGTCTACCGCTCGAAGGAAGAGTCACGCAGGACGGAATCAGACCAGGGACTCATTCTTTTTTCTTCATTCTGTTCTGCAACAGTGAATTCCACCATTCTGTCTTCCAGTTCACTTATCTGTTCTTCTGCCTCAGTTATTCTGCTATGGATTCCTTCTAGTGTAATTTTCATTTCAGTTATTGTATTATTCATCTCTGTTTGTTCTCTAATTCTTCTAGGTCTTTGTTAAACATTTCTTGCATCTTCTCGATCTTTGCCTCCATTGTTTTTCCAAGGTCCTGGATCATCTTCACTATCATTATTCTGAATTCTTTTTCTGGAAGTTTGCCTATCTCCACTTCATTTAGTTGTTTTTCTGGGGTTTTATCTTGTTCCTTCATCTGGTACATAGCCCTCTGCCTTTTCATCTTGTCTTTCTTTCTGTGAATGTGGTTTTTGTTCCACAGGCTGCAGGATTGTAATTCTTCTTGCTTCTGTTCTCTGCCGTCTGGTGGATGAGGCTATCTTAAGAGGTTTGATGGGAGGGACTGGTGCTGGGTAGAGCTGACTGTTGCTCTGTTGGGCAGAGCTCAGTTAAATTTAATCCACTTGACTGTTGATGGTGGGGCTGGGCTCCCTCCCTGTTGGTTGTTTGGCCTGAGGCAACCCAACACTGGAGCCTACCTGGGCTCTTTGGTGGGGCTAATGACAGACTCTGGGAGGGCTCACACCAAGGAGTACTTCCCAGAACTTCTGCTATCAGTGTCCTTGTCCCCACGGTGAGCCACAGCGCCCCCCCCCCCTCTGCAGGAGACCCTCCAACACTAGCAGGTTGGTCTGGTTCAGTCTCCTGTGGGGTCACTGCTCCTTCCCCTGGGTCCTGATGTACACACTACTTTGTGTGTGCCCTCCAAGAGTGGAGTCTCTGTTTCTCCTAGTCCTGTCGAAGTCCGGCAATCAATTCCCACTAGGCTTCAAGGTCTGATTCTCTAGGAATTCCTCTTCCCATTGCCAGACCCCCAGGTTCGGAAGCCTGACATGGGGCTCAGAACCTTCACTCCAGTGGGTGGACTTCTGCAGTATAAGTGTTCTCCAATCTGTGAGTCACCCACCCGGCAGTTATGGGATTTGATTTTACTGTGATTGCACCCCTCCTACTGTCTCATTGTGCCTTCTCCGTTGTCTTTGGATGTGGGGTATCTTTTTTGGTGAGTTCCAGTGTCTTCCTGTCGATGATTGTCCAGCAGCTAGTTGTGATTCTGGTGTTCTCGCAAGAGGGAGTGAGAGCACGTCCTTCTACTCCAGCATCTTGGTTCTTCTCCAAGCTTCATTCTTTTACTCACCCGACGAATGCTCCCTGCCCCTGCCTCACGCTGCACACGTGCATCTGCCCACCAGCCACAGGAAGCTGCACCTTTTTCTCTCTTTCAAAGGTTCTTCCTCTGCCTATCTGAATCTGCCCATTGTGGCACCTCCAAAACCTGCCTCTCTTTCCTAAGCCCATACAAACCTGACACCTTCCACATTTAACCTGTTATTAGACAAACATAATTTTAATTGATATTTTACAGTATGTACTAGTTTGTTCTCCAGTTATTGACAGACTTCAATTTTGTAACTGTGCTTTATCTCTGGAGTTCTAATGTCTTAAAAAAGCCACTGAGCATTTTTCAACAAAACACTTCGTATAGAATTAGTCTAATCAGATTTTAAAGCATTCTGTGTTTAGGTTTATATGCTGTATTAGTACAAATCAATATGTTTTACCTTTCATATTGGGACTAGAGAAGCTACATTTTTGGCCGAATCCCACTTTCTAGTCATGGGTTAAAAGAGAGGTCTTCTTTAACCACTCCAAAGATGGTCCGTGTTTTTATTTTTTTATTTTTTTAACATCTTTATTGGATTATAATCCCTTTACAATGGTGTGTTTCTGGTTTATAACAAAGTGAATCAGCTATACACATACATATACATATATCCCCATATCTCTTCCCTCTTGCGTCTCCCTCCCTCCCACCCTCCCTATGCCACCCCTCTAGGTGGTCACAAAGCACTGAGCTGATCTCCCTGTGCTGTGTCACTGCTTCCCACTAGCTATCGATTTTATATTTGGTAGTGTATATATGTCCATGCCACTCTCTCATTTTGTCCCAGCTTACCCTTCCCCCTCCCCATGTCCTCAAGTCCATTCTCTAGTAGGTCTGCGTCTTTATTCCTGTCCTGCCCCTAAGTTCTTCATAACCATTTTTTGTTTTTTTTTTAGATTCCATATATATGTGTTAGCATACGGTATTTGTTTTTCTCTTTCTGACTAACTTCAGTCTGTATGGCAGATTCTAGGTCCATCCACCTCACTACAAATAACTCAATTTCATTTCTTTTTATGGCTGAGTAATATTCCATTGTATATATGTGCCACATCTTCTTTATCCATTCATCTGTCGCTGGACACTTAGGTTGCTTCCATGTCCTGGCTATTGTAAATAGAGCTGCAATGAACATTTTGGTACGTGACTCTTTTTGAATTATGGTTTAAGCTACAGTAATCAAGACAGTATGGTACTGGCACAAAAACAGAAATATAGATCAATGGAACAGGATAGAAAGCCCAGAGATAAACCCACACACATATGGTCACCTTATCTTTAATAAAGGAGGTAAGGATATACAATGGAGAAAAGACAGCCTCTTCAACAAGTGGTGCTGGGAAAACTGGACAGCTACATGTAAAAGAATGAAATTAGAACACTCCCTAACACCATTCACAAAAATAAACTCAAAATGGATTAAAGACCTAAATGGAAGGCCGGAAACTATAAAACTCTTAGAGGTCTGTGTTTTGTTTACTGCTTTCCGTAGAAAAGATAGCATTCATAAATATGTTTCTTTCATGCAACTTGTAAATGCAACTTGTCCTTAAAGAACTGGGACAGGAGATAAATTAACTGGTTTGCAGAATGTGAGCCATCCTAGAAATCTCCTGGTCCAAAGGCCCTTAAGGAGCTGAGCAGGGTGGTAAGAATTTTTGCTAAGCTAGAATTAAGAAAGTGGGCACAGATCTTAATCTTATGATTTGAATTTCATAGCTGTTTTCTTGCTGGCAATCTTGGGTGAACAGCTGGGGTACTTTAGGGATGTGTGCTTTTAACAATACTGAGAGACATAGTGAAAAGCTTCCATCGGATATGGAGAGAAGCAAATATCATAAGGAATTTCCTTGGAGTCTGAAGCTGAAAATAAGATTTAGAGAATATCCTTCAATTCCTCTCTCCTAACTAAAACTTCAGTTTCTCTAAACCTCTGGTGAGAGTTTCTTTTCATTTCAACACTCTAGAAACACTTTTTACCTTCTTATGCCAGTTCCTCCTGCCATGTTTTTGTTCTTTGAAGTTCTTTCTCTAGTAGAATCCTCAGAAAGTGTTCGTGGACACAGTATACCCTAAGTTCTTACAGGTTCATAACTCATTGTAGCCATTTTTAGGTAATACTTTTCGGTCATTTGCTGATATAAAATCCTTGGCTCATATTTTCCTTCCATGAAAATCTTAAAAATGCTGACTCATGTTCTGGTATGAAGTGTTGCTGTCAAAAACGATTGCCAGTCTAATTTTCTTTTTTTCTTGTAAAATCTGGTGACTTTGGGGAGAGTAAAGGGACTCTATTAATACGTGTGCCAGGACCACAGATGTAAACCAGGACTGTCCTGGATGAATTGGGATGCATAGTCAGCATGTTTACAAGGGGGTTGTTCTTTTCCTTGGGTAAAACCCAAAGATATTTTATCCATTAGCTTTAAAATCTAGTTGTTTTACTCTGTACCATATACATAATAAGCCACCTTTCATTCCAGTAAATTTTTTGTGAATTAGAGTTTTTCAGATCTGTTCTATTGCTTCGTCCCTCCAGGAACCCCATTTTCACATATATTTGAACTGCTTTACCTGGATTCTTTCCGTATTATTTTCTCTCACATTCTTTTTCTTTGTCTCTTTTTGATTTAAAAGAATTTGTTTTCTCCTTTCTGTTTTTTATTTTCATCACAATACTTTCCATGGTGTCTGCTTGTTGTTACGTTTTAGTTTTTATTTCTAAAATGATTTTTTAAAATTTCTTTCTTCCCATCCTTTCCTAAGTTCTGTCAGTTCTTTATTCGTCCTCCTATTGCTCACCCAAATTCTTAACTTTTCTATTTCTAATTTATGCTGCTCTTTCAAAGTTTCTGAAGATCGTTCTTTCTCTTAGCTTAATTTGTAATGTCAGATTATCAGTTTCGTCTGCTCTGAGGTTATATTTTTGCGGTGTGCACTTGTCTGCTTGTATGTTATTGTCATTCAATTTTCATATTTTTCTTACAATATGTTAATATGAGGTTCAGTCTAATCCTTTTCTGTTGCTCTTGTTTAAATAGATGGCCTTTGTTGTACATTTAGGACAGGTTCCCAGAGGGGATGGGAGTGGGTAAGGGTGGGTCTCTTGTGTCACCTGCTTGGGAGTTCCCTCCTCAAGTGGTTCCCTTGAAGCATTTAAATACTCCATGTAGCCACCTCCACAGTCTGAGAGCTGCCACTTCTAGACACCTGCTTCTGTACTTTCTCAACCATCTTCTTTTTCTTACCCTCAGTTTCCCACGCTGTTCAATTTGAAGCCTACCCTATGCAGCTTTTTTCTGGGTGGGTCTCTGTCCTTCTGGAAGGCAGTTGGGGTGGGAGGTGTTTCTGAGATCGAGCCCAGCCCAGCCTCTTCTGCAGACCCTGGTGGCTCCCCATCGTTTTGTCCTCTCCCACAAACTGGAACCTGTGGCGCCCTCTCTGTTTCACCGTTCCCCTTGCTGAGGATGCAGTGCAGAGCGGGGTCCTCTTTTTTGAGGGGCAGATACCTCTTGGTGATTTCTGTCTGGGGCTCTCGGGACAGGAGAACTTCCCTTCCTCTTCCCTCAGCCACCTCCACAGTAGTTAACCCCACCCGAATCCCACGCAGGTCCCGCTGGTGGTGGTGGTTCTACCCCACTCTCTCACACCTGAGGTTCTTGGAATTCCACGTAACCTAACTTTGTTGACCACGTGGGCAGCGGGATTTTTCTTTTGCTATCTTGTTGCCCTGTTTTTCTGAGGAAATTTGGAAAGGTTAAAGAAACGGATGCCATCGTGATCTTTCTACCACTCACCACCCTCGCCCCACTTCAGCTCTTACTCTTTCCTTCTATTAAAGTGATACCTCAACTAATCATTTGCACCCACCCTGACTTTTCTTTTTTTTAATCAGCTCACATGGTTCAGCAACACACTGGCTGAGTGAGACCTTTCCCCCTCTGCTGACCCTTGCTGCCAGCCATCTCTTGGGCAGCCAGGGGGGTGAGAGCTTCATTTATCTTTTTGGTCATCCGTTCAGTCAGCTAACTTACCGAGCGCCCTCTCTGTGGCTGGGGCTCTGCCAGACCCTGGTACCCAGTGGGGTCTTCATCTTCGGTCTCCTGGTGGCAGAGCTAGGCCACTGACGCTGTCAGCAAGCAGGCCTCCTGGTCTGGGCAGACACAGCTGTGGGGGTCTGTAGGCAGCCGCCACAGTGACCAGGATCCCTGGAAAATAGCAGACATGTGCACCAGCAACCAAGGTAAGCTGATCTCCAGTGTTTGGCCTTTTGGACACACAGACTTGAGGACTCAAGTTCCGACTGGTCAGGGCTCTGCCACAGACTCTGTGGGACCCTGAGCAAGCCAGTCCTGCTCTCTGACCTTCAGTTTCCTCGTCGGTAAAATGAGGGGATCAGACTAAAGCAGGGATCATTAAGCTCTCCTGTGAAGGGCCAGGTAGTTAAGTATTTTAGGCTTTGTGGGCCTTAGCGTCTCTGTCGCAGCTACTCAGTCCTGCCCTTGTAGCTTAAAAGTAGCTGCAGACAATAGACCACAAATGGGTATGGCTGTGTGCTCCAATAAAAATTTATGTACAGAAATAGGGGGCAGGCCAGTGGGCTGTACTTTGCCCTGGACTAGTCCCTGGGCTCTGAAGGTCCATTTTGTTGGATGCCCTAAGGAAAGTTGTTCTGGAGGCCTCTGCCTTCCCAGGGGTCCTCTCAGCCCTCTGCGTAGCGTAGGCCAGCCTCCCAGGCCTCCTTGGTGCTCAACATGGTCAAGTCCACTTGGGGCTCTGTGGGTCCCCACCCCCTCCCCACTTCTCATACCCCTCCTTTCCTCCTGGAGCTGGGAATCATCTTCTTGTGGGGAATTGAGGGCCCAGTAGGATAAAGTGGGGTTAAGAACATACAAACACAGCAGGGCACCTTTGGGACAACCCAGCCGGCTGGAGTGAAGGCGGGTAGTGGATTTGACATCAAGTCTTCACGTGTAACGACTGTCTTGCCGGACAGATGCACGTGAGGGTGGGAGGGCCAGAGACCAGCAAGGAGACACGCCCCAGACACACCCCCTCCTGTCTTCACACAGTGCTATCCAGTAACAACCAGGCAGGATCCCTAAATGTTCAGGTTTGCCTTTTTTTTTTTTTTCCCCAGCTCTTCAGGCAAATGGGTATAGTGGTTGCTCCCTTTAGAAGGACATACATGCCTTCAAATGCAGAACTCTAAGAAATCAACAGGGCTGACCCACAGAAATGTCAAGAGCTTTCACTGGGCAAGGCCATTGTCATGAGGACCGGCTGGCTTCATGCTCAGATACGAGACTGGACAGGGTGTTGAGCTGGTCGTCAGCAAATCTTCCACTGCACAAACCAGCTGATAAATGCCAACAAGCCAATTCTAGGAATAATGTATGTCTCTGCATAGAAAGGGCGCACATAGCTAAACAGAAGGGAGAAGGAACATGGGGAGAAAATGGGGAAGGATAGGGACACAGAAGGCAAAGGGACCTGTCATGCTGGGCTTGAAAGACAAGGAATCAGAAAACATGATTATTCATTCTAAAATAGTGCAGGGAGGAATGGGAAGTTTGGTAAACGGTAGAACCAGGGTCCAGAGATAGGGCCTGGTAATAGACCCATCTAACAGGCTCAGTTTAATGGCAGTGGGCTCCTACGGTGGTCTCTACAGCCCCTTCCAGGTCCACGGTCTGGTTTGACATCCGTGTGTGTACATACATTGGGCTCCCAATGCAGACAGGATGAGGAGGCATTACCAGGGCCAAACCATAGAGACAGCGAGTGGCAAATGTCCCCAAAGTTCACCTAAACACCTGCCTCCTGATGACCACTTTCATTCATTTATTTTTTCAGTTAAAGGAGAAAAAAAAATATCTGGCATTTGGGAGTGTCTCCATATATATCAAGTTAGGAGTTGCATGGTGTGGAATGAACCCATGACATGCCCCAGCGCGGGGGGTGATGAGTGTGTCAGATTGTTGGGGGTTGGGGGGTCCTGGGCCTCAGTATCCCCATTGGTAAATGAGATGGTGAACTGCGAGACCTTTTATAGCACTTTGAGCTCTCATATTCTGCAGTTTTACAAACCGTTACTTGCCGTTTACCTGCTGGCGGCGTGAGAAGCTGGGCTAGCTGACCACGTGGTAATGACCTGTGTGCCGCACACCTCCTCTTTGTCTCCGCAGTGCTGTTGGGGATTTCCAGGTGGACGACAAGACCAAAGCTTTACTCAAGTACACAGGGGAAGTGACTTGGATCCCCCCGGCCATCTTTAAGAGCTCGTGCAAAATTGATGTGACCTACTTCCCATTCGATTACCAGAACTGCACCATGAAGTTTGGTTCCTGGTCCTACGACAAGGCAAAAATCGACCTGGTCCTCATTGGCTCCTCCATGAACCTCAGGGACTACTGGGAGAGTGGCGAGTGGGCCATCATCAAAGCCCCCGGCTACAAACATGACATCAAGTACAACTGCTGCGAGGAGATCTACACGGACATCACGTACTCGCTGTACATCCGGCGCCTGCCCCTGTTCTACACCATCAACCTCATCATCCCCTGCCTGCTCATCTCCTTCCTGACTGTGCTCGTGTTCTACCTGCCCTCCGACTGCGGCGAGAAGGTGACCCTCTGCATCTCGGTCCTCCTCTCCTTGACTGTATTTCTCCTGGTGATCACTGAGACCATCCCGTCCACCTCTCTGGTGATTCCCCTGATCGGCGAGTACCTCCTATTCACCATGATTTTTGTAACCTTGTCCATCGTCATCACCGTCTTCGTGCTCAACGTGCACTACAGGACCCCCACCACGCACACGATGCCCATGTGGGTGAAGACCATCTTCTTGAAATTTCTTCCCAGGGTCATGTTCATGACCAGGCCGGCAAGCAGCGAGGGTAACACTCAGAGGCCACGACCCTTCAATAGCGCTGAGCTCTCAAACCTGAATTGCTTCAGCCACATAGAGTCCAAGAGCTGCAAAGAAGGCTACCCCTGCCAGGATGGGCTATGTGGCCACTGCCACCACCGCAGGGTAAAAATCCTGAATTTCAGTGCCAATCTCATGAGAAGCTCTAGTTCTGAATCTGTCAATGCCGTGCTGTCCCTCTCTGCTCTGTCACCGGAAATCAAAGAAGCTATCCAAAGTGTCAAGTATATTGCTGAAAATATGAAAGCACAGAATGAAGCCAAAGAGGTAAGGATATGTCTGTTATTACATTGGTCATTCATTCATTCAACAAACATTTTATTGGTTCCTTGTGGGCAAGGAATTAGACTGGCATCAGTGGCTTGTGTTCAGACCAGCTCCTCATTTACCAGTTATTTACCCTTGGATACACCGCCTCACCTCTGTGAGTCTGTCTTTTCATCTGTAAAATGGGATGATAAAGGTTGTGAGTATGTGGTGCCCTGCATTTAGCTGCTGGGCTGCCAGCAGTTTGGGCCATTGGAACACCTGATGCTGAGTGAGTGGATTAGGAGGTAGGCTGGAAGAGGGCATGAGGCCAGATGATCTCCAATTAGTATTGATCAGCTGAGCTGACATTTTAAACTTTACTCATTGTGTCTCCCTACTCCCCTTTAAGAGTAACTTACATAAAGTACACACCTCTTAAGTCTACATCTCAGTGAATTTTTACATTATGTGTACACCCACGTAACCATGATCTAGGTAAAGGTATAGAACATTTCCAGTGCCCCAGACAGTTCCCTTGTGCCCCTCCCCAGTCAGTAACCCCCTCCCTCCCTCCTCAGTAACCACTGATCCCGACCTCTTTTATGTTAATTAATTTTACCTATTCTTGAACTTCATATAAGTGGAATCGCATAGCATAAACTTTCATATCAGACTTCTTTCATTCAGCAAAGTGTACAAAGATGTCTGAGGTTTATCCTTTTGGTTTGTTATTGGTGTGTAAGATTCTACAGTATGACAACACCGCCTTCTGTTTATTCATTCTACAGTTGTTGGACATTTGGTTATTTCCAGTTTGAGGCGATATGAATAAAGCTGCTATAAATTTATACATATCTTTTGGTGAATATATACACTCGTTTCTCCTGGCTACATTCCTAGGGGTGGAATTGCTGGATCACTGGAGAGGTGTATTTTTCACTTTAGTGGACACTGTCAGGTTTCCAAAGGGTTTGAGCCGATTGACACGCCCCCTGGCAATGTTTGAGAGTCCCAGCTGCTGCCCATCCTCGCCAAACGGGGGTGAAGTGGCCTTTCTTGTCCCTGTGGACTAATGATTAGGGCTCTTTTTCATATGCTTATTGGCCATTTGGATATCTTCTTTTGTGAACTATCTATTCACACTCCTGCCCATCTTTTTTTAATTGGGTGAACTTCTATTTCCTTCAAAAATCTTATGCTAGAACTAGTGATAGGTATTAGTAATGGGGAAGCTTTACACTTATGTGTTTGGCTGCTCCCACACTGTTTACCCCCAAGGTTACCAGAATCATGTTCAATAATTTTTTAAGAAGCTCTGCTTTAAAATTAACTGGTTCTGCTTTAAGTTGATTATTAACAAAGAGCTAATTACCAGATAATTTCAGCTCCTGATGCACTGTAAGTAATTAATGTTGGTAGGAAATGTCTGGAGCCTCTTTTATTCAGCTGTGAACGGCATATTAAAGTAGATGAGACAGGAGGGAGATAGCAACAGTGGCCCCGTGTCCTCACCCCACCCATCTGAGCAACTCTGAGCCTGTCTTGTGACTGTAACAATGCAAAACCTCCCACTGATACCAGAAATTTAGCCAAAAAGTCAGGCCCTCCTTTAAATTCAGTTGAAGCAGTTGGTTGGTTGTTTTTTTTTCAAGTCTTCATTGAATTTGTTACAACATTGCTTCTGTTTTATGTTTTGTTTTTTTGGCCCTACGGCACGTGGGATCTTAGCTCCAGGACCAGGGATCGAACCCACACCCCCTGCATTGGAAGTCGAAGTCTTAACCACTGGACCACCAGGAAGTCCCTGAAGCAGTTGTTGGACATTAAGTACATGATTAGAGAATCTCATATGTCTAACACTAATCACTTTTGAAGATACTCTCTACCCTTTCTTTATCCACTTTTAAAATAATCACTTCTTTTGAGTGATAATTTACTAAAGATTGAGATCTAAGTATCGTCTTTGTCAGGCTATTAGAAACTATCTTTATTCCAAAAATTATTTACTAGGAACGATACAAGGTGTTAAGAGTTTCACGAGGGTTTTAGTTAGCGTTAGAGTTTCCACAAGACGTGTGATGGAGGCAGACAGTAAAAAAAAAAAAAAAAAAAAAAAAAAAAAAAACTGCGCTTCCGGAGCCTGTGCTCCGCAACGGGAGAGGCCACAACAGAGAGAAAAAAAAAAAAAAAAAAAAAAAAAAAAAAAAGTTACCGAAAGGGAAGTCACAGCTGAAGTGCCAGGAAGTTAAATTAGTGAAATAGCCTGAATGTGGCCAGCTAGAGGCACATGGATCATCTCAAGGGGCAGCCACTGCTCACTTCTGGTCATCTGTTACCACAGATGAATGTGGTCCCATTGTTTTTCCAGAGAAAGCAGAAATCTGGACCACCGTCCAGTGGATTGCAACCTGTTTATGACAGGGTGGCAAGTGTTAGAATAAAGATGCCTACTCAGTGCTCTGAGGAGAGTCAGGCTGTCTGAAGGATGCCTTCTTTCTCTCTTACTGTGTGACGGACATGCTGCTGTACATAGAGTTTTCTAGAGGTATTTTAATTTCCTAATTCCCTGGCTCCAACTTGGTTGGTTTTAACTGTCCTGGGCTCCTAGGAACTTGGAATGAACAGGCTTAGTTCTCCCAGAGCCATCTCCTGAGGGTGCTGAGAGCCTGTGAATGACTGTCCCTGGACACGCCAGATCCCAAAGGGACAGGAGTGTCATCGTGTCACCTGCCTTGGCTGTTCTCTTTTCAAGTTGTTTGTGTTGGTCACCCCTACTTGCTCACACTTGTGAGGTGTTTAATACTCTAAATTCAGAGTTAGGGCTGGGATTGGGTTACAAGTTAGAAAACTAGTTAGGGAGCTTGTGGTCTCACGTTAATACTCTCCGTTTTACGGTTTTGACGGCTGATCGTTTGAAGTTGGTTCCACTGTATGAGTTGTTCCTGAGGTCTTGAAGGTGTGCATAGATCAGAGCCATGATCTTCTGAGCTAATAATCCTGATACAACTTGTTTTGTTTGGTTCAGATACAGAGATATATCTATATATCTATACGTATGTATATCTGTTAGTTCATTCATTCCAATTAGAGTCGGACTTCTTTTTTTTTTTTTTTTTTTCTTGCGTTATGCGGGCCTCTCACTGTTGTGGCCTCTCCCATTTGCGGAGCACAGGCTCCGGACCCGCAGGCTCAGCGGCCATGGCTCACGGGCCCAGCCGCTCCGCGGCATGTGGGATCCTCCCGAAACGGGGCACGAACCCGCGTCTCCTGCATCGGCAGGCGGACTCTCAAGCACTGCGCCACCAGGGAAGCCCAGAGTCGGACTTCTGATCAATGACTTATTTACATGTGTTGTAATTACTGTTTTCTAGGGTTAAATTTTGGCCATCTTGTTTCACGCTTTCCATTTACTTTTTTTTTTGCCTCAGTTCTTGCTGTTTACTAGAAAGTCTGAATGTTTTTTGCTGGTTGAAAGTCATGTGCTTTATTTTTATTCTTCTACTAGCTCTTCCTAACTGATTTAAACCCATGCTCAAGTTCCGTTTTCCATATCAATCAGTCTCTTACATTTTTAAGTGTCTGTGTTTTGCCCCCGACCCCACTGTCCTTCCCCTCTGATCTTCCTCACTGCTTTGGTTACCTGGGTGTTACTAGAGCTTTAGTTTTGGTTTTTCATGAATATATGTTTTGGGTTTTGACCTTCCTTTTTTTTTTTTTTAGTCTATAGTCACCCCTCACATCTATCTTATGGTGTCCTCCTGGATTTATTTCTTTGTGTTGGTACGCCTTCTCAAGAGTGTTTATGGGTAAACCTTTTGGGGCCTGTAAGCTTAAAAATGTATTGTAGGGCTTCCCTGGTGGTGCAGTGGTTAAGAATCTGCCTGACAATGCAGGGGACATGGGTTCGAGCCCTCATCCAGGAAGATCCCACACGCTGCGGAGCAACTCAGCCCGTGCGCCACAACTACTGAGCCTGCGCTCTAGAGCCCACGAGCCACAACTACTGAGCCCACGTGCCTAGAGCCCATGCTCCACAACAAGAGAAGCCACTGCAATGAGCCCACGCACCACAACGAAGAGTAGGCCCTACTCACCGCAACAAGGGAAAACCCGCACGCAGCAACGAAGATCCAACACAGACAAAAATAAATAAATTTTTTTAAAAAACTGCATTGTGCCCTTTTTTTTTTCTTTTTTTTTTTTTTTTGCGGTATGCAGGCCTCTCACTGTTGTGGCCTCTCCCGTTGCGGAGCACAGGCTCAGAGGCCATGGCTCACGGGCCCAGCCGCTCCGCGGCATGTGGGATCTTCCCGGACCGGGGCACAAACCCGTGTCCCCTGCATCGGCAGGCGGACTCTCAACCACTGCGCCACCAGGGAAGCCCATGTGCCTTCACTTTTAAGTGCGAGTTTAGCTGGATACGAAATTCTAGGGTTGAAGTTCTTTTCCTTAAATACTTAAATAACACTCCATGGCCTTTTTGCCTCAGTGTCGTTTCTGAAAAAGTTTTAAGTTAATCTGAATGTTGTTCCTTTCAAGTAATCTGTTCTATCTAGAAGCTATTAGAATCTTCTGTTTGTAGAGAAATCGAATGACACCAAACACAACGTGTTGGTGTGGGTCCCTCCTAGTCTGTTTGGCATTCCTGTGAGCTGTTTAATTCCAAGGTTTTTCATCTCGCTTTAACTCTGGGGAAGTCAACGTTATTTCTGTAAAGATCTCCTGCTCACCCTTCTTTTCTCCTTCCCTGAACTGTTGTACAGGCGGGATGCCTCTGCTCCCAGCTTCTCCATCTCCTGGCTCTTCTTTTTCATCGCTGCCCCAGGCGAGGTCCTTACTCTCCTCTGTTTCTTTCCGGGGCTGTATTTACCCCTGCCAGTCATCCCAGCTCTGGAGTTCTTTATTGCGACTTGTCTGTTGTTCACACTTGTATTTCCACTTGATTCTTCTATAACACTGCTTATTCCTAACTTCGTGTTTCCAATATTCTCTCCTATCCGGTGACTATCTGGATAGTCTCAAAAGACTGTCTTGTTTAGTGTAAATCCTTAACCCATCCCATGAATTTTCTTTCAGATACCTAAGTTTGTGTATTGGGGGCCTGTAAACTCACCTTTTCTGGGGGTATCAGCCATCCTTACTGAACTGTGTTTGAGGGGCCCAAACCCAGGCTTCCCAGGGCAGAGGACCCACATGGCCACAAACTGGGCTAGACGCCCCTTCAGGGGCGTTTCCTCCCCTCCAGCTGACCTTGTCCGTGAGGATCTCTTCCACGTCCCTTTCACTCAACTGCAGTTGTTCGTCTTTGATGTGGGGAGCGAGGAGGGAAGCCTCAGGCCCCACCGATCAGCGGGCACCTTCTCTGCTCCGCTCTTC
>NW_006799673.1:340080-342216 GCF_000442215.2 Lipotes vexillifer
CTTTGCTGACAAGTGGCCCTGCCTGCATCTCTGGGCTGGGAGTGGCAGGCTGGAAAGAGGAACAGGGTTGGGGGAGAGAAGAGCACAACCAAGCCTTCCCCAGTCCTTCCCTCCACCGAGACCCTTCTCTTCCACCCGCATGCTC
The DNA here is from genome assembly GCF_000442215.2 of Lipotes vexillifer. Taxonomy (NCBI): domain Eukaryota; kingdom Metazoa; phylum Chordata; class Mammalia; order Artiodactyla; family Lipotidae; genus Lipotes; species Lipotes vexillifer. The sequence continues at coordinate 340,226 of NW_006799673.1, forward strand.
ACACTCAGCAGGCCACACCTGCCCAGGTTTCTGACAGTCTTTAAGGCACAGTCTCCTCTTGTTTCTGGGACATCTCCAGGGTTGGGCTGGGAAACAGAGCCAAGGGCTTGGGCTAGTTCACCACTCTGCCTAACACTCATCTACCTGTTCATGCATCATTAGTGCCAAAGTTTCCAGAGAATGACCAGTATCATTGTGCCTTAAAGACTCAGAGTTAGACATAAAATTGTTTCACCCAGCTCTATTTGCAGCACTGTTTGTATTCATGTGTAAAACCCAAGTCCCCTCTTTCTTCACCAGGCTAAACCATGTGAAGTGCTCTCAGAGGGAGATTTATACTTGGTTAATGGTCATTTTTAAAATCAGCATTAATATCAGTAGGTATTATTCATTAAGGACCCTGTGCCAGGCACATATTTCATTTAATCCTCATAACAACTCTCTGAAGTAGGTACTGTTCTTATCCCCGATTTACCAAGGAGGAAATTGAGGCTGAGAGAGGTCACATAATTTACCCAGATTCTCATACCTAGAAAGGAGCTGAGCTGGGATTATAACAAGTCTTGGTTTTCCCACCCCACTGCCTCCTAGGCCCTAGGAGGTTTAGCCAGTAGGGGGTTGGCAGGAATCACAGGGTCTATTGTATATTGGAATCTTTTACACCCAAAGTCTTAGGAATTCAAATAAAGTAACCGGTGGCAAATAGGGCATTATAGCTCTAATCCACTGACTTCTCAATGTCATTGGAGGGACACATTCACTCAAGCTCATAATGGTGAAATAAAATCCTTGTCTCCCAGCCCCATTTCAGTGCACTTAATTAAATTACTAAATCACATGCTGCCTCTTTATTATGTGATTATTTCTTCAAAATCAGTTGATTCATGGGTTCTCTTTTTCTCAGTCCAATTATGGTTTCCCTTCTGAGTTGTCTAGTATAATTAATGTGCAGTTCTCCTTCCTATTTCAAGCCTAAATTGAAGCTGTCTTATATACAATTAGTCTGGCTTTTTCTTCCATCTTTTACTTTATGGTCAGTATTTATTTCTGATTTTGAACCTGTTCTGTAACTGTACAGAATTCCATGATACTTTGGCCTTCTAATTGAAGATGATATTTGGCTAGTTGGGCATTGTGGAGGGAGGGCAGTGGGAGAGGAAGAGTGATGATGGGCTTACCCTGATGTGCTTATTTCATTTTTGAAACAGACGTTAAAAGGAAATCAGTATCTAAAACTGGATAAGAGCTAGTAGTTTGAATTATGTTGGATTGTATTAGCTATTCTAACAAAGGCCCAGAATCCTCCTGCAGACGTGTAAATCAAGTAACTGGTTTTAACTAACTTTATAAATTGGAATTCAATTTGGGGGGAAAAAAAGGGTTATGTAGATGTTAAGAAATTTCTGATTTAAAACAGATTTAATATGACAGATATTTTATTCCTGTTTCTCTAGTGCATAAAGAGAAACTTGAGAATGGTAGATTTCCTCAGACTACATCAATTAGAAAAAAAAGGTTTCTTGCATATTGGCAAGCAGAATGGCTTCTACTGAAACACATTTATTAGATATTCAGTATTGAAAATGTGTTCACCTTGCCTTCTCCTTCCTGCTTTATTTTTTCCTTTCATGATTTTTGTTTTTGTCTTTCAGATTCAAGATGATTGGAAGTATGTTGCCATGGTGATTGATCGTATATTTCTGTGGGTTTTCATTCTGGTGTGCATTTTAGGGACAGCAGGATTGTTTCTGCAACCTTTGATGGCCAGGGATGATGCATAAGCACTAAACTGTGTGTTACTTATGAGGTTACTTATGTGTATTGGGGGAGAGGGGGCTCACTGTTTTTTTAATTTTATTTTTTGTTGTGGTAAAATTCACTTAGCATGAAATTTATCATCTTAACCATGTTTAAGTGCACAGTTCAGTGGTATTAAATATATTCAGGGCTTCCCTGGTGGTGCAGTGGTTGAGAGTCCGCCTGCCGATGCA
>NW_006799673.1:342331-345105 GCF_000442215.2 Lipotes vexillifer
TATATATATATATATATATATATATATATATATATATATATATATATATATATATATATATATATATATATTCACATTGTTGTTGTAACTGTCCCACCATCCATCCCCATAACTCTTCATCTTGTAACACTATAGACCAGTTAAACAATAATTCCCCATTCTCCCCTCCCACCAGCAACCATCGTTACACTTTGTCTTTATGACTTTTACTACTCTGAGTACCTCATATAAGTGGAATCATATAGTATTTGTCTTTTTGTGACTGGCTTATTTCACTTCACAGAATGTCTTTAAGGTTCATCCATGTTGTAGCATATTGCAGAATTTCCTTACTTTTTAAGGCTGAATAATAGTCAATTTTAAGTATATACATTTTGCTTATCCATTTATCTGTTGCTCCCATGTTTTAGCTGTTATGGATAATGCTGCTATGAACATGGGTGTACTCTCTCCGATACCTTGCTTTCAGTTCCTTTGGGGATATACCCAGAAGTGGAATTGCTTGATCATATAGCAATTCTATTTTTAATTTTTTGAGGAACTGCCATACTGTTTTCCACCACGGCGATACCATTTTATATTGCCACCAACAATGTACAAGGGTGGATTCTCCCCAGTTTCTCCACATCCTCATCATACTTGTTTTTTTTTTCGGTACACGGGCCTCCCACTGTTGTGGCCTCTCCCGTTGTGGAGCACAGGCTCCGAACGCGCAGGCTCAGCGGCCATGGCTCACGGGCCCAGCCGCTCTGCAGCATGTGGGATCTTCCCGGACTGGGGCACGAACCCGTGTCCCCTGCATCGGCAGGTGGACTCTCAACCACTGCGCCACCAGGGAAGCCCTGTTTTGTTTTTTTGATAATAGCAAACCTATTGGTTGTGAGTCAGTATCTCATTGTAGTTTTGATTTCATTTCTCTAATGATTAGTGATTTTGAGCATTTTTTCACATGCTTATTGACCATTTGTGTATCTTCTTTGGAGAAATGTCTATTCAAGATCTTTGTCCATTTTTGAATTGCGCTTTTTATTAAGTTTTAGGAGGTCGCTATGTATTCTAGATATTAATCCTTTATCAGATATATGATTTTCAAATATTTTCTCCCATTCTGTGGGTTGCCTTTTTACTGTCAATAGTGTCTTTTGATGCACAAAATTTTTTAATTTTCATGAAGTCCAATCTGCTTTTTCTTTCATTACCTGTGCTTTTTGTGTCATATCCAAGAAATCATTGCCAAATCCAATGTCATAAAGCATTTGTCCTGTTTTCTTCTAAGAGTTTTATTGTTTTAGGTCTTACATTTAAGATTTTTCCTAATAGAGCTTCCTAGCATCACTTCCTATCATCAAGCTACTGGCTTTGCTTTTGACATTTCAAGGTTTACTTATTATCCAGGTGTCTTGACTTTTGTTAAAAAAAAAAAAAATTCATGCAAGAAAAATGTCAAGAGAATTATGGCTAAATGAATATTGAACCAGCCTTTTGGGTAAAGGTAATGTCAGAATATAATTCTTCTACAGTAATAAGTAGCATGCTGTGCTATGGACCATGTAAAAATGGACTAAATATGAAAACGGTTTTTTTTTTTTTTAGTGGTCGAGATGTAACTGGATTAAAAAAAAAAACCTTACTGTTCAGAAATGCGAAAAATCGTTTTGTTCAGTATCACAACAGATTTCCCAGTGTTTTTCTTATTTAGCTCACAATCTTCTTGCAGTTTATACTATTTCAGTAAGGTCTCACTACTATCATTTCTTACCATGCACCTTTTTTTTTTTTTTTTTTTTTTTTTTTTTTTTTAAGAGTCTAAGGACCATGCCCTCATTGTAGATGGTCTCAGTTATTTATCTTGCATAATTCTAAATTATTATACTATGAGAAATTATGCCTAGTCGCACAGTCATTGTTAATGAACCTTTAGAACGGGGTTTCTCAGCCTTAGCAGTAGTAACATTTTGGGCCAGATAATTCCATGTTGGGCGGGGGGCGGTCTGTCCTGTACGTTGTAGGATCTTTAGCAGCACCCTGGCCCCTACCCACTAGATGCCAATAACATACCCCCCCCATCCCTTGTCAGGTGTGACGACCAGAAATATCCCCTCAGGGGCAAAACTGCCCCTGATTGAGAACCATTGCTTTAGACAAATTATTAAGGAGAGAGTATCCCATACTCCACTTCTGAATCTGAATAACCACTGGCAAGAGATGATGATTCACAGAGACCATTTTAATCTTCTCATTAGTCATTATGATGTTTTTCCTATGCAAAAATAAAACTGACAAAATTGCAGCCCACTGTGACTCATGTTTCAGTAAGCCAAAAGAAGATTTCTATAAAATGTATTTACATGTAAAATTTTAAAGTAATAGTAGTGGAGATATAATAAGAGGGATCAGGGATATATACATGCCATGACAGCCAACTGGCAATTTAAACTCATCGAACGAGTAGACTTTCACTTACTAAATAGCATTAAACACCTGCCTAAAATAAAAGGCAAATTAGACAGACAGGATCCCTTCTGCCTTCTAAAGAGTGTTGAATTGAACTTAGACCTGTTACTATAAATAAATAATAAGGCATTTGTTCTCTCAAGAGCTAAGAGTTCGAAATCGAATACAAGATTTCTGTCAGTATTTTCTTCCTGGTCAGGGACATTAAAGATGAAAAAAATTTTTTTTCTGTTTTTGTTTGAATTTTATTTATTTTTTTATACAGCAGGTTCTTACTAGTCATCAATTTTATACACATCAGTGTATTCATGTCATGTCAA
>NW_006799673.1:345598-382284 GCF_000442215.2 Lipotes vexillifer
CTTTCCCCCCCCCCGGTGTCCATACGTTTGTTCTCTACATCTGTGTCTCAATTTCTGCCCTGCAAACCGGTTCATCTGTACCATTTTTCTAGGTTCCACATATACGCGTTAATACGCGATATTTGTTTTTCTCTTTCTGACTTACTTCACTCTGTATGACAGTAGAGATGAAATTTTAACTTGTCTACCTGTGATACATGATACTGTATTGAATAAGTAAGTAGTAATAGGCTAAGACCAGATTACGTCTAAAGGCCCTTGCAACACTAATATTCTAGTACTGTAACTGTTGGAATGAAAGATAAAATTGAGACATGACACGTATGTAACAATGTGCTTATACATAATTACAATACCACCTTTAATCTCAGAAGATGGTTTTCTCACAGAACAATTTAGTAGTATCCACAGACGTGTTCTTAAAATGGGATTCACTTAGTTGTCATGGACACTTCCAAGATCAAAGATAAAAAGATGCTACCAGAATTTATGTAGAAGGTGGTTCTATTAATTGTGGGAAAAAGTGGACAAAAGGATTGAAATGAATGTTAAGGATATGCTACTGCATGTCGACACGAGTTATCTATTGTATGATTTCACAATGGAAGGTAAGCTGTAAAAATAGTTAATAATTATTCGGTTTACACATCTACAAAATAAAGTAAGCCTTAAAGGAGTTCCCAGTTCCCATTTTTCATTTTTAAAAAATGTTGCTTATAGAAAAGTAGCATCACATTCAATCATTATCATACCAAGTAATCAGCTTATTTAATACAGCAATATATTATACTTAAGATTAGCTCTTACCCAATGAATACAGGACAGAGAGAATTTTTAAATGTGTACCTTTACTAAATGAAATCAGTTTTCAAATACAACAGGAATTTTTCCAGCACAGTCAAAAGATGAACTTAACTGTTGATTACAAAGCAGAATTAATTGACAGGATACAAGTCAGTATCAGTATTTACTAGTATTTACTAGTATTTATCAGTATTTACTAGTACAGTTTAGATAATATTTTGTGCTGCTATTTTTAAAAGATCAAGTGTTATTCAACCAGTTATTACTTCAGTCATGCAAGTAGATGTTCTAATGGGCAATCTATTGAGATAAACTGATGTTAGTGTCTGTTAATCTGTTGAAGCTTGCATCAAATTTTAAACACAATTTACACTTTCATAATTTTATAGGTGCCATAAGAGATATGTGCCTTTTAACTAAACTCCTACTACAGCCCCTAGGGAAGTGTCACTTATTTGCGTTTCCAATATGAATTGGTACTATTATATTTGCCCATTTATAGATAACTGGAACAAAAAGCCCAAGAGATCCAACAATTGAAACCAGAAGAAAAGTCCACAGAAACATCCGATCAAGAACCTGGGCTATGAATTTCCAGTCTTCAACAACCTGTATCAAAAAACAAAAAACAAAAAACCCATGTTAAATAATTAAGACACAAAATTCGTAAATTTACACCTCGACTTGTAATATAAGTGGGTTATTTTGATAGAATTTTAATAAAATATAGTACTTAGATATTTTATAATAAACTTTAAAACATCTTTTTAATTCTTACTATATATAGTTATCTTTATTACTTGTTTGGCCCAGTAGTGTTTACTTCTTTTTTTTTTTTTTTTTTTTTTTTTTTTTTTTTTTGGTGGCCTCTCCCGTTGCGGAGCACAAGCTCCAGATGCGCAGGCTCAGTAGTTGTGGCTCACAGGCCCAGCCGCTCCGCGGCATGTGGGATCTTCCCGGACCGGGGCGCGAACCCGCGTCCCCTGTATCGGCAGGCGGACTCTCAACCACTGCGCCACCAGGGAAGCCTAGTGTTTACTTCTTTTAATTTTTGAAGATAATCCAGCCTGAAGTTAATTTCATGATAAAAGTTGGTTCAGAATAATATGTATTCAACAGCTGTTAATCATCTTCCTCACCTCACCTGCTTTATTTTCCTAGGGACCATTTTAACCCAAGCTCATGAGTTCAGAGCTTCTGGTGAGCTCGTTCCCTCCGTTTTCTCAGCCCAAGCAGGGAGCTGGCTCAGCAGGTGTGAGTGACCTCAAGGGAAGGGCAGGCTGATACCAGGCCCTGAGCACCAGAGGTTCCCTCGCACCAGGCCACTTCCTTGACCACGAGCTTCCCTAGCCCCTGTTCTCTATGAAGCACCGGGTCTTCTACAGGAACTGTGCCCCAAGTTTCAGGATAATGTAGAATTTAATGGATTATAAACACCCTACTGCTTCTCTACTTATAAGTTTTTCCCCTGAAAATAAACCCCATTTACTGGCCCTCTTGGAAGGAGCCCGGATCCTTTTGCACAACACTTTGCAGACATTCATTAAATCCCATCTCAATCCATATCATTATCTAATATCTGTATTTTTAAAATTTTATTTATTTATTTTTGGCTGTGTTGTGTCTTCGTTGCTGCGCACTGGCTTTCTCTAATTGCAGCGAGCGGGGGCTACTCTTCGTTGTGGTGTGCGGGTTTCTCATTGTGGTGGCTTCTCGTTGTGGAGCATAGGCTCTAGGCACGCAGGCTTCAGTAGTTGTGGCTCGTGGGCTCTAGAGCACAGGCTCAGTAGTTGTGGCGCACGGGCTAAGTTGCTCCACGGCATGTGGGATCTTCCCGGACCAGGGCTCGAACCTGTGTCCCCTGCATTGACAGGCGGATTCTTAACCACTGCGCCACCAAGGAAGCCCCTAATATCTGTATTTTTTAAGACTCCATTGATAGCTTCACCTTATAAACTAATTATACTTAGACCAAATAGAAACTTTATGATCCACAAGCATTAAAAGTTTATTAGATTAAAACAACATTGTAAATCAACTATACTTCAGTAAAATTTTTTTAAAGTTTATTAGAAACATATGTCAAATGTCTCTTTGCGGGGAGGGCTGTTATTTTACCGGATTCATTCCACCTGCTTACCACACCTGCTAGAAGTTTTTCCATTTAAAAAGGCTTTAGAGATTAGAATTCATATACATTTTTTATTCTAGGTACTATTTTATTATTTTTTGATTATATTATATTAGTTTCAGGTGTACAACATAGTGATTCTAAATTTTTATAGATTATACTCCATTTAAGTTATTATAAAATATTGGCTATATTCCCTGTGCTGTACAATATATCTTGATAGCTTTCTTATATATAGTAGTTTGTACCTCTTAGTCCCCTGCCCCTACCTTTCCCCCCTCTTTCCTTTCACCACTGGTAACCACTAGTTTGTTCTCTGTATCTGTGAGAGAATTCATATAATTTTAATGCGACTATTCAAAGTAAATTCAATTATGAAAATAGTACTATAGTCGTAGATTTAAAAATATTACACAGGGCTTCCCTGGTGGCGCAGTGGTTAAGAACCCGCCTGCCAATGCAGGGGACGCAGGTTCGAGCCCTGGTCTGGGAGGATGCCACATGCCTTGGAGCAACTAAGCCCGCGAGCCACAGCTACTGAGTCCGCGTGCTACAACCACTGAAGCCCATGCGCCTAGAGCCTGTGCTCTGCAACAAGAGAAGCCACCATAATGAGAAGCCCGTGCACCATAACGAAGAGTAGCCCCCGCTTGCTGCAACTAGAGAAAGCCACGCGCAGCAACAAAGATCCAACACAGCCAAAAATAAATAAATAATTTTTTAAAATTACACGGTAGAAATAAAGAATAGTGACAAGACTGAAATATTACGTTTTGAAAGAAAACTCCAGTTCAATATGATCACATTAATAAAATGTATTCATAGTTCAATTCTTGCATTTTAAATATTAACCTTAAATAAGGAGCCAGTGAGTTATTTTTCTATAATAAGGTTTTGAGCAAATTTTTGTCTTTAAGCAAATTAAGCATATTATTAAGTACTACACTAAGCTTCACTTGTACACGTTAACGTATAATATATAACACCTGAGAATACCTTACTGCTTTTGATTTCACTAATATAAGTGAACAACAAAAAGATTTATTCTAGAAAAATATCTTGGCTGTATTTATAAAGGCTCCATTAGACTCATTCTTTAAAAAATGAAATCACTTTTGATAAACTATAATGCAGTTGTGCCTGAAGATTACTATAGAATCTAGAAACAAAGTTACTGAAGATCAAATTAAAACAGTTAATCATGTCAGGGCCAAAAACCAAACGGCAGGATTACTATGCCTTAGAATAACAGAACAGCATAACACAAAGTGTTTTCAAAAGTCATCCAAGATGCTGATGGGGGAAAAGGAGACGTGAGATTTGTGTACATGCCACATTTTGCAGATGTTTTAACTGAAATTTTAGTAAAGATCTTTTACAGAACAGTGTGTCAACATCTCTGGCCCTCAATCTATGCTTAGTCTTAAGGGTCACGCTGTTTGCCTGACTTAGAATTAAAACAGATCTGCATTTGTAAATATACGCGGTCACAGACCTCACGGACATCATTCTCCTTCATGACGTGTCTTGTGATGTAGCGAATGGAATCAAGTGCGGCTTCCAGTGTGTTTCTAGAAGATTTTGGTCCATGGCTGCTCTCAGTTTCCTCCTTCTGACTGAAGCACCTATCTACACGACTTCGCATGCAAAGCAGTGTTGGAAGCTTCTGAAGAAATATCTTGCGGACCCACGGAGCCATAGCATTATGTGTTGAGGAAGAACGGTGATGGATGTTGATAGCAAAGACAGTGACCATGATGGATAGTGTCACAAAGATCATGGTAAACACCAGGTACTCTCCAATTAGAGGTATGACTTTGGAAGATGAGGGTATGATCTCTTCAATAACAAGAAGGAAGACAGTCAGAGACACGAGTACTGAAGTGCAGAGACAAATCTTTTCACCTTCATTTGAAGGAAGATAGAAGACAAGTATGGTTAAAAATGAGAGCCCGATACAGGGTATAATAAGGAACAAGGTATAAAAGAGAGGCAGACGCTTAATTACAAATGAGTAAGTGATGTAAGGATACCAGCAACAGCTGTCGGTTCTGTTTCCTTTGCTTCCTGTTGCGCTCACAATTTCCCATTCTCCATTATCAAAAAAATCTCTCTTGTCAACATCTTGGTCCTCCAAAATTATATCAACCTGTGATCCATCGTAAGTCCAAGAACCAAATTTCATGGAACAGTTTTGGAGATCAAATGGGAAAAATGTGACATCAATGGTACAGGAACTTTTGTAGTTTGCCGGTGGAGTCCAGGTAACAGTGCCATCGTACCTGACGACAGTTTTCGTACTGGCCCCTTCAAAACGTCCATCTGCACTGAAATACACACATGCACGTAACAATGCAGAGATTAAACAACCCGGGCGTGCGTTTTACAAGCCTAATATAAAAGAAAACCTATACCATAGCATGAAATACTTTTAAAATTATTACACTTGAGATATACCTGCTCCACATAGGGGACTCTAGTTTAAAGACACTGCCCTTAAATATCTAACTCCATTGAAACTAAACCCCTATTTCCATATCTACTCCAGGACTGACAGATCTATATTCACAGAATCCTGAGATTCAGGTGGTTGAAATGATTTCACTTTGATTACACACAAAATGTAATTAGGCTATTTATAACAATGGATGTGCGCAGAGCCAGAACCTGAATCCACGTTCCTAGACGCCCCCCTCTCCCCTCAGTGCTCTTCTCCCTCCATGACAGATACTGGACGCTTCCTACACTGACAGGGAAAGAACAATAGCCCCAAGCTGGGCACAGCCCTGGAAAACAGCCGTCCCTCTCCAACTCTGCCATCAATGTGAACTCACGCACTGGAGAAGTCTAGCAGGAAACATCACCACCAACGTGAGCTATCTTCGAAATATTGTTCTCTATCTTAAAATTCATGTGACTTTTGCACACTCCTATGTAATATATCCATGTTAAATATCAAAATGTTTGCAATGACTTAGAGTAAAATGATGCTCCAGGAAGCTGCATCATGCTTTGTTCACTCCTTCCATGTTGAGAAGCATGGAGGTAAAGGTTTGAAAAGCTGAAAGATATTTTTTGCTTAGCATTTGCTCTGTCCTCATGTCAGTGCCTTCTTGCAAACAAGACAAAGTGCATTAGGATAAGCACAAATTCCCAGAAATGTCCTGGAGTGGTTGGTCCTAGAAAAAAATGAAACGGGCATCCAGAAGTATCCTCTCCCCTAAGTTAAAAACCATCCTCAAAACACACTTAGGTAGAATACCTACAAATATGAGTTAATAATTAATCCAACATTCCTCATTGTGGGAAATTATTTTACAGTATTTAAAGCAAAATTAGAAGGATGCATATTTAAACATAAAGTATGACCTTAACTACTTTTAACCATTACCAAAAAATCTGGAAGGCAGTCTGCCAAATATGTAGTCTAGAAAATAAGAGTGTAAATGGGGATGTCAGGCTACTTCCCATGCACCACGTGTGAGCTGTGTGATCCTGGACAAGTGTAACTATCTTCAGCCTCCATTTTCTCATCTGTCAAATAGATGTGATCATACCTAGTTCATAAGGTTATCTTGAGAACTGAATGAATAAAGATAAGGCACCGAGCATAATGCCAGGCACAGAGTAAGTCCACCATACGTGTAAGTTTACAACAGTGGTTGCCACCAAGTGATGGTATAACGGGATTGATTATATTCCCCCCAACTTCCTTATACCTTTTTGGACTTCCCAAATGTTTTACAAATTTTTGAAATCCAAGAACACTTATGATCAGAAAACAATATACCAAAAAAGGGAGAGGATCCACAGAACCTATTCGTAGGTTCATGAAATGAGAGAACACAAGATTAAGTCCTCTGACTTTACAGCTAAACAATTTTCAAAAGGAAGAAAAAATTACTAGTGCCTAATAGTAATACAGTTGTTTTCTTTTGAAAACAGAAAATGGTATTCTGGATATAACTTACTTATCAAACAAAACAATGTCTGGAGTCCAGAGAGAGTCTGAAGGGACTCGTATAACTTTTATTCCACTGTAGTCATCAGGGTTCCATCTCAATTTTACATCTATCCATTCCTTTAAAACAAAGAAACCTGACTCAATTTCAATAAAATTAATAGTCAAAGACACTGAAAGCTATACTCTCTTTGCCAAATCCAGACATTTCAGACACGAAGTCACCTCTACTCCCAATAAAGAAAACTCACCTCCACGTCCTTATGGGCACTGGAGGATATAGCCCTGTCCCCTCATGTGGTGGCTCTAGCCATGGTCCTCAGGAGACACAGCCAAGGACCAGAGCTGCGTACGTTCATGGATCTGCTCAACACCTCTTCTCCCACCAGCTGACCATGCCCAGGAGCTGCAGCCATGGGCACCTAAAGTCCAAGTTCAAGGGAAACATTCTCTTTTCTAGCTGTCTTGTCAATGACTGGCTGGACTGGTCCATGCAAAGAGCAGTTGGATTTATTACACATTCCACATAGTTAAACACCTTGTCCCACCTCCACACAGTAACAATTCTGTGATCACGTCAAGAATTGCACCCCAGGCTTCCCTGGTGGAGCAGTGGTTGAGAGTCTGCCTGCCGATGCAGGGGACACGAGTTCGTGCCCCAGTCTGGGAAGATCCCACATGCCACGGAGCGGCTGGACCCGTGGGCCATGGCCGCTGAGCCTGCGCGTCTGGAGCCTGTGCTCCGCAACGGGGGAGGCCACAACAGTGAGAGGCCCACGTACCGCAAAAAGAAAAAAAGACTTGCACCCCAAGGAAAGCACACATGTCTTTCAGGAACTGGGGGTTAGGAAACTGGCAGTAGGTATTAAAAATCAGCAATAATAAAGAACAAAGGGAAGCACTCAACAGCAGTTGGGGACATCTGGCCCAGAAAGAAAAGAAGTCCTTTATATAAGAGAGACTATGAACATAAAAATAAATCATTACATTCTTGCCTGTTCCCATCTCACTTAAGAGTAAAAGCCAAAATCCTACAGTGGCCTAGAAGCCACTACTCATAACCTATGCTAGGAACACCCATCGGCCTCCTGTTGCTTCACTGACCTCATCTCCTACACCCGTCCCATGGCCACTCACCTCTAGCCAGCTGGCTTCTTTGCTGCTCCCTGAACACGCCAGGCACCCTCCAGCCTCAGGACCTTTGCACGTTTGTGTCCCTCTGCCTGGAACAATCCTCCTCTAGATACTCACATAGCTTGCTTCTCCCCCTCCTTCAAGTCTTTGTTCAAATATTACCTTCTCAGTGGTACTTCCCCTGCCCATCCTATTTAAAAGTACAGTCCCCAACACTCCCTATCTGCTCTCCCAGTGTATTTTTCTCCAAGCTTATCAGCTTGAAAGGTACTATACAACTTCCTATTTATTCCCCCCATTGGAATGAAGTTCCTTGAGGGCCTAGACTTTTGTCTGTTTTGTTCACTGCTGTTTCCCCAGTGCCCAGAACAGTGCCTGGCATATAGCGGGCACTCAAATAATATTAACTGAATGAACACAAGACTCCATCTACCTCATCCTTCTGCCTCCTGCTAATCCACCAAGACCAGATACTCATGCTACAAACCCTGTAATAACAGTGGCACCAGTCAACAGTTGGGTGGCCCTTTGAATTTTATACGTACCTGCTTCAACCAGACATTGGTTGTCATTAACTGATTTTTCTCATCCTATGAAATAAAAATTTAAATAAGCCTGATTATTTCAATTACGGAAACAATAATTCTTTAAATAAGAATTTTCTCAGTTTTATATAAACACTCCTCTCTATAAAGTACCTACATTCTGTAAATCAATCCAGTTCTCTAGAAAAGCAGGATCTTTTTACCAGCCTAATTTCACATTATTCCTTCCAACATACTCTGTATTTCAGATAAGCTGCCTGAAAGGACACCATTGGCATTTTTAGATTTAATATTAATAGTCTCAGCTACTACATTTCTCCAAATCTAAGATGCAATCTAAGAATCACAACATTATTTTATGTACTTAGCACTAAGAAAGAAAAAGGCTGATAATGAATCGTAAGTTGTCATTAATTATAAGACATCTTGACTTCAGAAGTGCAAAAATGTGGAAAAATGTGCATCTTACAATCAGTGAGATACAATGTGTGCATTCTTGAGGGACTATAACTTGTCATTTGCTTCTGCTGAGGCACATATTTGAATCTCTCCATGGAGCTGTTACATAGAAAAAAATATGGATGTCAGAGCCTTGAATGGCAACTTCATAAAGCTTTTACATCCTACTTTTCTAGAGGACCAGGGGTCCTTGCTACTTACACCTTCCTGCTGTCTTACCTTCACTTATGCCAGTCCTTCACTGAATTTTCAAGGCCTAATTAAAGTGATAACTCTTTCACTAAGTTTTACTGAAATATCATGGAGCCAACTGAACCAGTAAAAGATCATCATGATCATCAACCACAAACAGACCCTGTGTAGGATACAATGCTCAGAGCACACAGACACACAGGAGCACGAGGCAATCCCTACAGTTGGGTAGAGAGGATGGGATATAAATAGCTTAGGTGACTGGAGTGTTTCCATTCCCTATCCCATCCGAGCAACAGGTGAATGACCTAGGAGAAAGGAGGAGGCCAGAAGGAAGCACATCCCTAGGGACAGACAGCTGTTAGGTCCCTACATGGAAAGAATGAGTCCTAGGAAATACAGCATGGCCATCCCTCTGACACTGTCTTCCAATGAGCAATTTTCCTTGATTAAAACACTAGAGCTGGAAAGGATCTAGAGATTTTATCTACTGTAATCCCTTCATTTTGCAAATATGAAAACTGGCCCAGTGAGGCAACTTGCTTAAAATCACACCACCAATTAGTGGTAAAACCGATTCTAAAACTCAAAACTCCTAAATTTAAACGCTACGCCACCAGCTCTACTGTCCACGCCAAAGTCACACACCATCCAGAATAACTGCTGAGCCCTGTATTAGAATATGCTTTTCAGACAAAAGTTCTAACCAGAGGCATTAAAAATTAGGAAAGTTCTGGTAAACATATTACCTGTGATGCTGCATGGCAGTAGGTCGTCTTTGAGAATCTAATGAAAATTATAGACCTTTTCACCAGAAAAATGTGAACACACATAGATTTTGCTCTGTGAGCTAGGACCTAGTCCATACTTAGTATCTTTAATAGTAACATAGATAAAAGAAAAACCCATAAGTTCACAACTGGCCCCAAAGATGTGGGTTAGCCATTGCCTTAGGGGGATACAGCCTCTTTTAACCTCAAGTATCTCTTGAGCATCTATCACGTGTTCAACACAGTGGAGGATGCAACAAAAACCAAACTGAGGGACTTCCCTGGTGGTGCAGTGGTTAAGAATCCACCTGCCAATGCAGGGGACACAGGTTCGAGCCCTGGTCCGGGAAGATCCCACATGCCGCGGAGCAACTAAGCCCGTGCGCCACAACTACTGAGCCTGCACTCTAGAGCCCGTGAGCCACAACTACTGAAGCCTGTGCTCCACAAGAGAAGCCACCACAATGAGAAGCCCGCGCACCACAATGAAGAGTAGCCCCCTCTCGCCGCAACTAGAAAAAGCCTGTGTGCAGCAACAAAGACCCAATGCAGCCAAAAATAAATAAATAAATAAATTGATTAATTTTAAAAAAAACCCAAACTGAGTGAAGACAAATGTATGATGACACTCAGGAGGAAACCACAGATAAAGAAATGTTAACTACTCATAAGCATAGCAGAAAAGTTTTAGGGGTAATAGGGTTTTTTTTAACCTGACCATAAAAATAAAATCAAAACAAACAAGCCAACACTGATATTTTAAAAAGACAGAGTGAGAACACATAGGAAATAAGATAGGAATCTGAGGAAACTTCAAGGAAGAGCCACTAAACATGATCACAAGGTTGCGGGGCAAAGACCTTAGCGATTAAAAGGAACATAAACCCACTGAGAAGCAATTCAGTGAAGCTTCTATCAATGTCCAGGGCCCTTGACCCTCATCTTCCTTGACTCCAGTCCTCCTCCCCTCTCATTGTCACTGACCATATATTTTCTGGGCTCTTCTCTCAAGAAGCAACCCTTCCTCAACGTCTCTGTCTGGCTAACCCTTGCTTCTACCACTTTCTATGAATGTTCTTCAAGGATCAGGCTCCTGCTCTCTCTGCTTTAAAACTGCATCAATTCAAAGTTTTCAACAATTACCCCCAGGCCAGCAATTCCAAACCGACATCCTCAGCCTTGTCTCTCACCTCGGAGCCAGTCTTGACCTTCCAAGGCCCTCAGTGAACATTTTCTTTTGAATGTACCACAATGACCTCATACCAAAAGCAAACCCATCGTCTTCTCTGCCCTGCCCCCATAACAACCAATTTTCTCTTTCAAATTGGTTACCCTTCTAACCACCTAGGCTTCAAAATAAGAGGCCTCCCTCCATATTCAGTGGTCAAGTCCTGTTCCTTCTTATATTTGGTCTAACTTGCCTCTCAAGCTTCTAATCTTTCACTCTTTGAAGCCACGTATTTAATTATCTTATTGATCCTCTTAAAGTACTGCTTTTACCATGTCTGTTACCCATCAGATCTCTCATTCACTCAGCATTTACTACGTGCCAGACACCATGCTAGGCTCTGGGACAGACACAAGGGCTAAAGCTCACTCTGCTTTGAGGTGGCCCTGCCAGCACATGAGTGCCAGTCAATGTAACTGGAACAGAAGAGAGACTGTCTTAGGAAGTTTGGATTTCAGAGTCTGACAGATGAATCTGGCCTTGAAGGATAAATGGCTTGTGCTGAGAAGGAAAGTTCTCCAAACAGAAGCAATGGCAGGAGCAAAGGCACAGTGGCACACAGGCATCACTCACTCCTCACCTCCTCTACCATCCAGTCAGACCATCGATCTAAACAGCCGAACAAAAAGGCTCAGTATCGCTTATGTACCTGTGATTATACTGTTCCTTGTTGTTAAAGTTCTTTCCTCTCTGTATGCCAGATCCTACACTTAGCACAAGCCCAGCTCAAGTGCCACTTCTCCTACCCAGGCTTCTTTGATGATCTCAATCATCAAGATCTGAAATCCCAGATCTCTGTGACATCACGATTTAGTACTGCAGCATTCTACACTTACTCCATTTACATGCTGACAGTCCCAGCTAGAAAGAAAAGTTGAAAGCAAGCCCTGCTAACTTACTTCCTACTTCCCTATGTTTAATTTATATTTAAAATCTTCCTGTATTGCCTAGCAAAGGATCAAGCACAGAGTCCATATTCATTGATCTTTCTGGAAGCAATTAGGTTACATATATCAGTCAACAGACTTCAAAAATGTATATCCTTTGATTCATCACCTTTCTTAAGGAAAGGAGAAACACATATATATAGAATTTAAGAAAAAAAATGTCATGAAGAACCTAGGGGTGAAACAGGAATAAAGACACAGACTTACTAGAGAATGGACTTGAGGATATGGGAAGGGGGAAGGGTAAACTGTGACAAAGCGAGAGAGAGGCATGGACATATATACATTACCAAACGTAAGATAGATAGCTAGGGGGAAGCAGCCACATAGCACAGGGAGATCAGCTCGGTGCTTTGTGACCGCCTGGAGGGGTGGGATAGGGAGGGTGGGAGGGAGGGAGATGCAAGCAGGAAGAGATATGGGAACATATGTATATATATAACTGATTCATTTTGTTGTGAAGCTGAAACTAACATACCATTGTAAAGCAATTATACTCCAATAAAGATGTTAAAATAAAAAAAGAAAAAAGAAAAAGAAAAAAAAAAAGGAAAGGAGAAATTCAAACATTTATGTACAAATATTCATCATTATCCTTTATAATAGGAAAAATTGGGAACAAGCTTCTGCCAACAATAAGAGAATGTTTAAATAAATTATAAATGAAATACAGCCATTAAAAATTACATTTGAAGATTATGTAATAAGAAAATGTTTATCATGTAACAATAGGGGAAAAAGCAGTAATCAAAATTATATCTAAAATAATATTTCAATTTTGTAACATATTCACAAAGAAAAAACTGGCAAGAAACACAACAAAATGTTACCAATGGTCATTTCTGGGTGGTAGAATTACAGTCAAGTTTTATTTTCTCATTCATATTTTTTTGAACTTTCTAAACTCTTTCCAAAAATCATGCATTGCTTCTCTAATCAGAAAATAAAGGTACACCTATAAATGTTATCTATATCCATACATACATACACACACACATATTTGACTATTCTGGGAACACAACAGGGAAACCATTATTGATTGACATGATCAGAAAAAGAAGAAACTAGTTTAAAAATTAGCGTGAACCTTTTAGTTTAAAATAGAAATAATCTCTTGACAATAAGAACGAGTTACAATGGGGAATTTACCACCTGGTAAATGTCACATGGAAAAACCTAAGAAATGTTTTAAGTGTGATACTGAAGCAATGATCTGTTGAGATCCCTTTTCGGTCCTAAAAATCTACAACTCTAACTCTTGGGTTTTTTCTTTTAAAATTTTTGACTTTTTGGTCATATTTTTTAACACATTTAAGGAGAAACTTCCATATAAAGGGTTTAATATCTTTGAATTTATTTAAAAATAGACCTATTTTAATTACCAAATGAGATAAAATGATTTCTAAACTACACAAGATTATATAAACATACAGTTTTCCTATGTCTGTGGTGTAATAATTGTCTTTCCCTGGTGAGTTCCTGGAGGAAAAGGACTATGTTCATTCACCTTTGTAATCTTTGCAGCCGAGCACGGTGCCTGGGCACACAATACGCTCTCCATAGACCTGTGTGAAATTGAATATGGAATGATATGCACACCTACCACATCCACTAATTGAGATATTGCAAGGCCAAACTTTATTTTTATTTTGTCATTCAGGTGTTCCACTGGACGAACCCATCTCTCGTAGTCTTGAAATAAATCCTTAAACAAACTATCTTCATGTTTGGCAACAAAGGATGGTTCAGCTAATCCTGTATAACAAATTTTTAAAAGTTAGTGGATTGGCTTCTCTCCCACCAAATACCTCTACTTTAAAAAAGTTTTGCATTACTAATGAACCAAAGTATTATTTAGGCTATTGTCAAAGGTGATCTTAAAATGAAGATTTTAAAATGTTTGTGATCAATAAGGGACCCTCTGGTTCAGATATATTTCTTAGTTAAATCAGATTATTCACATGGAAATATGCTGAATTCCGAAAGAAGCACTCAGTACTTAATACAGAGTAATTTAAAATCTAAGTAACAAAAGCTTTTAAATTACCAGGGCTAGGGGGGTTGCTTGTCATAAAATTCCAAACCTAGCAAACAGATATATTAAGGTTTATTGATCAACTATAAATGTAAAATAAACATGCTTTAATTTACATGCTTTTAATATACAAATATATAAATATTGAACAAATTATTCAGATTTGTCATACATTTGTTTGCTATACATTTGTATACAATTACCTTAGGGCCTAAGACTTAAAAAAAAAAAAAAGATAAAATTTAAGAAGTTTTAGATGCCATAAGCCAAAGACTGGTTAGATTTATGGATCACAGTTATGTTTACACTTCTAATAAGCTTAAGCAAGCCTCTTTAAAGAAATGATTTTTCAGTGTTTTATGGACACTGGAGTCTCTATTAAGGAAATGTGGAATGTGTGAAATTCAAGGATGACATTTACTCAAGACTCATGATTTTACAAAGAAAAAACATTTATTTAAAACAAAATGTCACTGGCTTATTTATCATGAAGTATATACATAGGAATTTAGAGTAGCTAGTGTTGGCCTTTCTCTAAGCTAAAAGAAATGATTTAACAGAAAATAGCACTTTCACAAAACCTTC
The DNA here is from genome assembly GCF_000442215.2 of Lipotes vexillifer. Taxonomy (NCBI): domain Eukaryota; kingdom Metazoa; phylum Chordata; class Mammalia; order Artiodactyla; family Lipotidae; genus Lipotes; species Lipotes vexillifer. The sequence continues at coordinate 360,390 of NW_006799673.1, forward strand.
TCTTTTTGTTGTGATAGACCATGTTTTCTATTTGGAGCTATTAAAAAGTATCTGGTTACTCTAGCTAGAGGAAACCCATTCCCCGATTTTCTTTCACTGCTTATTTCTTCATTAATAGAGCAGCTTACTCCTCAGAGTTTATGTCTTGCTTCCCTGGGCAATTTAAGATATTTGATTTAATCTATAAGTATCACAGAGTTTGTGCCATGCCTCTGTAAAAGCCTCCTTATGCTGAAATGTGCAGCAATGGAGATATTTCAATTCAGTTAGAATATTATACACTAGAGAGGCATTCTTTTTAATGTTCAAAAGCTGTTAATTTCAGAGGTTCAAGTTAAAATAGCATTACTGAACCATTTCTCCTATTCTGATCCTATTTTAAAATGGAAAAAACAAAAGTTTAAGGTTGCTTAAAAGACAGAGATAACAATGTTTTTTAACAGAATCTAAGGAAACTTTGCCTTAGGAAAAAAAATACTAACTTGAATTGTCACCTCAAATTTTGTTTGAAAGAAAGTAGATAGGGTATAAATAAATAAAATGATAAATTTATCCTAACATTCTACTTAATGAGAACGCTTAAGATACTGCCTTGTGAATACCTTCTAAGTACATCCAATACTAGAAATACCATTTTCTTAGCACAACTTTACAGAAATGCCAGGTGCAAAGGTCAGTGGTATTTTAGCACAAAACTTTAATGGTGCACTCAAATTCTACTTAGAGGTCATGTTTCTTTAGCTGGTTCTAAATGTTTTAAGTTTATACTGCTCATAAACCTCAAAATATTAAGAGGGAGATGATCCAATACATTCCCTCACTTCACAAATGAGGATATATGACCAGAAAGGCCAGTGCTACAGAGCTCATCAGTGGCAGAGCTCTGAAGGCCTCCCCTCTACCTTTTGCTCTTTCCACCCTAACATCTTCCACCTTGTGACAACTTTTTAAAAGAGCTTAATATCACATGCCGAGACCTCAAGCCCACACCAGTGTTTGTTCATTCATTCATTCAACAAACATTTAACGGAATGTGCCTTGTATCAGGCACCATGCCAAATGCTGGAAATACACTGGTAATCAAAGACAGCATTCACATTTACAGCCCAGTAGTAAGGACTGGCTCCAAAAATGTGATAGTATATATAAGCTAAATTCTACAGAAACTGAATCAAACTAAAAAATTATATTTTGAAAGTTGCTGTGAGGACTTTCCTCGTGGTGCAGTGGTTAAGAATCCACCTGACAATTCAGGGGAAAAAACTTGGGGCCCTGGTTCAAGAAGATCCCACATGCCATGGAGCAACTAAGCCTGTGTGACACAACTACTGAGTCTGCACTCTAGAGTCCACTCTAGAGCCCACAACTACTGAGCTCACATGCCACAACTACTGAAGCGCACACGCCTAGAGCCTGTGCTCCGCAACGAGAAGCCACCACAATAAGAAGCCCGCACACCACAACGAAGAGCAGCCCCTGCTCACTGCAACTAGAGAAAGCCCGCGCACAGCAGTGAAGACCCAATGCAGCCAAAAATAAATAAATTTATATACAGAAGAAAAAAGTTGTTGTGAATAGTTAACATGTGCTCATCCTACTCAAAATAAATACTTTAAATCAATCACTTTCAACCTAGGTTCCTTGGAATCCAGGGGCATTTATACTGTACTGTTCTCATTTATCATACTGTTCCGCGTTATTTTTCAATTATGTCACATAAGTCTTGGGTCATCAGAGAAACCAATATCCTGGAACGTAGGAATCATTTCTTTAGTTTGGCATTCCTAAAGTATAATACTTAGTATTGATCACAGTAGTTACTTAAGAGTAGTTTTTCTTCCCTCACTACTTAAAGAGGAAATGAGGAGAGATTGGTTCAAGATGGTGGAGTAGAAGGACGTGCTCTCACTCCCTCCTGCGAGAGCACCAGAATCACAACTAACTGGTGAACAATCATGAACAGGAAGACACTGGAACTCACCAAAAAAGATACCCCACATCCAAAGACAAAGGAGAAGCCACAATGAGATGGTAGGAGGGGCGCAATCACAATAAAATCAAATCCTATAACTGCTGGATGGGTGACTCACAAAATAGAGAACACTTACATCACAGAAGTCCACCCACTGGAGTGAAGGTTCTGAGCCCCATGTCAGGCTTCCCAACCTGGAGGTCCAGCAATGGGAGGAGGAATTCCTAGAGAATCAGACTTTGAAGGCTAGCAGGACTTGATTGCAGGACTTCAACAGGACTGGGGGAAACAGAGACTGCACTCTTGGAGGGCACACACAAAGTAGTGTGCACATCAGGACCCAGGGGAAGGAGCAGTGACCCCATAGGAGACTGAACCAGACCTACCTGCTGGTGTTAGAGGGTCTCCCACAGGGGCGGGGGGTGGCTGTGGCTCACCGTGAGGACAAGTACACTGGCATCACAAGTTCTGGGAAATACTCCTTGGCATGAGCCTTCCCAGGGTCTGTCATTAGCCCCACCAAAGAGCCTATGTAGGCTCCAGTGTTGGGTTGCCTCAGGCCAAACAACCAACAGGTCGGGAACCCAGCCCCACCCATCAGCAGACAAGCAGATTAAAGTTTTACTGAGCTCTGGCCACCAGAGCAACAGCCAGCTCTACCCACCACCAGTCCCTCCCATCAGAAAACTTGCAGAAGTCTCTTAGAGAGCCTCATCCACCAGAGGGCAGTCAGCAAAAGCAAAAACAACTACAATCCTGCAGCCTGTGGAACAAAAACCACATTCACAGAAAAACAGACAAGATGAAAACACAGATGGCTATGTACCAGATGAAGGAACAAGACAAAATCCCAGAAAAACAACTAAATGAAGTGGAGATAGGCAACCTTCCAGAAAAAGAATTCAAAATAATGACAGTGAAGATGATCCTGGACCTTGGAAAAATAATGGAGGCAAAGATCGAGAAGATGCGAGAAATGTTCAACAAAGACCTAGAAGAATTAGAGAACAAACAGAGACGAACAATACAATAACTGAAATGAAAAAAACACTAGAAGGAATCAATAGCAGAATAACTGAAGCAGAAGAACAGATAAGTGAACTGGAAGACAGAATGGTGGAATTCACTGCTGCAGAACAGAATAAAGAAAAAAGAATGAAAAGAAATGAAGACAGCCTAAGAGACCTCTGGGACAATATTAAACGCAACAACATTCACATTATAGGGGTCCCAGAAGGAGAAGAGAGAGAGAAAGGACCCGAGAAAATATTTGAAGAGATTACAGTCGGAAATTTCCCTAACATGGGGAAGGAAATACCCACCCAAGTCCAGGAAGTGCAGAAAGTCCCATACAGGATAAATCCAAGGAGAAACACGCTGAGACACATAGTAATCAAACTGGCAAAAATTAAAGACAAAGAAAAACTACTGAAAGCAGCATGGGAAAAATGACAAATAACATGCAAGGGAACTCCCATAAGGTAACAGCTGATTCCTCAGCAGAAACTCTACAAGCCAGAAGGGAGTGGTATGATATACTTAAAGTGATGAAAGGGAAGAACCTACAACCAAGATTACTCTGCCAGGAAAGGATCTCATTCAGATTCCATGCAGAAATCAAAAGCTTTACAGACAAGCAAAAGCTAAGAGAATTCAGCACCACCAAAGCTCTACAACAAATGCTAAAGGAACTTCTCTAAGTGGAAAACAAAAGAGAAGAAAAGGACCTACAAAAACAAACCCCAAAAATTAAGAAAATTGTAATAGGAACATACATATCAATAATTATCTTAAACATGAATGGATTAAATGCTCCAACCAAAAGACACAGGTTTGCTGAATGGATACAAAAACAACACCCATACATATGTTGTCTACAAGAGACCCACTCCAGACCTAGGGACACATACAGACTGAAAATGAAGGGATGGAAAAAGATATTCCATGCCAATGGAAATCAAAAGAAAGCTGGAGTAGCAATACTCATATCAGATAAAATAGACTTTAAAATAAAGAATGTTACAAGAGACAAGGAAGGACACTAAATAATGATCAAGGGATCACTCCAAGAAGAAGATATAACAATTATAAATATATAGGCACCCAACATAGGAGCACCTCAATACATAAGGCAACTGCTAACAGCTATAAAAGAGGAAATCAACAGTAACACAATAATAGTGGGGGACTTTAACACCTCATTTACACCAATGGACAGATCATCCAAACAGAAAATTAATAAGGAAACACAAGCTTTAAATGACACAATAGACCAGATAGATTTAATTGATATTTATAGGACATTCCATCCAAAAACAGCAGATTACACTTCCTTCTCAAGTGTGCATGGAACATTCTCCAGGATAGATCATATCTTGGGTCACAAATCAAGCCTTAGTGAAATTAAGAAAACTGAAATCATACCAAGCAACTTTTCTGACCACAATGTTATGAGATTAGAAATGAATTACAGGGAAAAACCCGTAAAAAACACAAACACATGGAGACTAGAAAGTACATTACTAAATAACGAAGAGATCACTGAAGAAATCAAAGAGGAAATTAAAAAAATACCTAGAGACAAATGACAATGAAAACACGATGATCCAAAACCTATGAGATGCAGCAAAAGCAGTTCTAAGAGGGAAGTTTATAGCAGTACAATCCTACCTCAAGAAACAGCAAACATCTCAAATAAATCATCTAACCTTACACCTAAAGGAACTAGAGAAAGAAGAACAAACAAAACCCAAATTTAGCAGAAGGAAAGAAACCATAAAGATCAGAGCAGAAATAAATGAAATAGAAACAAAGAAAACAATAGCAAAGATCAATAAAACTAAAAGCTGGTTCTTTGAGAAGACAAACAAAATTGATAAACCTTTAGCCAGACTCATCAAGAAAAGGAGGGAGAGGACTCAAATCAATAAAATTAGAAATGAAAAAGGAGAAGTTACAACAGACATCGCAGAAATACAAAGCATCCTAAGACACTACTACAAGCAACTCTATGCCAGTAAAATGGACAACCTGGAAGAAATGGACAAATTCTTAGAAAGATATAACCTTCCAAGACTGAATCAGAAAGAAATAGAAAATATGAAGAGACCAATCACAAGTAATGAAATTGAAACTGTGATTAAAAGTCTTCCAACAAAGAAAAGTCCAGGACCAGATGGCTTCACAGGTGAATTCTACCAAACATTTAGAGAAGAGCTAACACCCATCCTTCTCAAACTCTTCCAAAAAATTGCAGAGGAAGGAACACTCCCAAACTCATTCCATGAGGCCACCATCACCCTGATACCACAACCAGACAAAGATACTACAAAAAAAGAAAATTACAGACCAATATCACTGATGAATATAGATGCAAAAATCCTCAACAAAATACTAGAAAACAGAATTCAACAACACATTAAAAGGTACATATACCATGATCAAGTGGGATTTATCCCAGGGATGCAAGGATTCTTCAATATACACAAATCAATCAATGTGAAACACCATATTAACAAAATGAAGAATAAAAACCATATGATCATCTCAATAAATGCACAAAAAGCTTTTGACAAAATTCAACACCCATTTATGATAAAAACTCTCCAGAAAGTGGGCATAGAGAGAACCTACCTCAACATAATAAAGGCCATATACGACAAACCCATAGCAAACATCATTCTCAATGGTGAAAAACTGAAAGCATTTCCTCTAAGATCAGGAACAAGATAAGGATGTCCACTCTCACCACTATTATGCAACATAGTTTTGGAAGTCCTAGCCATGGCAATCAGAGAAGAAAAAGAAATAAAAGGAATACAAATAGGAAAAGAAGAAGTAAAACTGTCACTGTCTGTAGATGACATGATACAATACACAGAGAATCCTAAAGATGCCTCCAGAAAACTACTAGAGCTAATCAATGAATTTGGTAAAGTTGCAGGATACAAAATTAATGCACAGAAATTCTCTTGCATTCCTATACACTAATGATGAAAAATCTGAAAGAGGAATTAAGGAAACACTCCCATTTACCACTGCAACAAAAAGAATAAAATGCCTGCCTAGGAATAACCTACCTCGGGAGACAAAAGACCTGTATGCAGAAAACTATAAGACACTGATGAAAGAAATTAAAGATGATACAAACAGATGGACAGATATACCATATTCTTGGATTGGAAGAATCAGTAATGTGAAAATGACTATACTACCCAAAGCAATCTACAGATTCAATGCAATCCCTATCAAACTACAAATGGCATTTTTCACAGAACTAAAACAAAAAACTTCACAAAAGACCCCGAATAGCCAAAGCAATCTTGAGAAAGAAAAACGGAGCTGGAGGAATCAGGCTCCCTGACTTCAGACTCTACTACAAAGCTGTAGTAATCAAGACAGTATGGTACTGGCACAAAAACAGAAATACAGATCAATGGAACAGGATAGGCACTGTAGATGACATGATACAATACACAGAGAATCCTAAAGATGCCTCCAGAAAACTACTAGAGCTAATCAATGAATTTGGTAAAGTTGCAGGATACAAAATTAATGCACAGAAATCTCTTGCATTCCTATACACTAATGATGAAAAATCTGAAAGTGAAATCAAGAAAACACTCCCATTTACCATTGCAACAAAAAGAATAAAATATCTAGGAATAAACCTACCTAAGGAGACAAAAGACCTGTATGCAGAAAATTATAAGACACTGATGAAAGAAATTAAAGATGATACAAACAGATGGAGAGATATACCATGTTCTTGGATTGGAAGAATCAACATTGTGAAAATGACTATACTACCCAAAGCAATCTACAGATTCAGTGCAATCCCTATCAAACTACAAATGGCATTTTTCACAGAACTAAAACAAAAAACTTCACAAAAGACCCCGAATAGCCAAAGCAATCTTGAGAAAGAAAAACGGAGCTGGAGGAATCAGGCTCCCTGACTTCAGACTCTACTACAAAGCTGTAGTAATCAAGACAGTATGGTACTGGCACAAAAACAGAAATACAGATCAATGGAACAGGATAGGAAGCTCAGAGGTAAACCCACACACATATGGTCACCTTATCTTTGATAAAAGAGGCAAACGGAGAAAAGATAGCCTCTTCAATAAGTGGTGCTGGGAAAACTGGACAGCTACATGTAAAAGAATGAAAAAAAAATGAAATTAGAACACTCCCTAACACCATACACAAAAATAAACTCAATGGGATAGGGAGGGTGGGAGGGAGGGAGACTCAAGAGTGAAGAGATATGGGAACATATGTATATGTATAACTGATTCACTTTGTTATAAAGCAGCAACTAACACACCATTGTAAAGCAATTATACCCCAATAAAGATGTTAAAAAAATAAAATATATATCAATCATAAAAAAAAAAGAAAAAAAAAGGGAAACAGAAATCGGATAAGCACATTGGAATAGGAAGAACCTCTTTGACATAAATGACAGCAAGATCTTTTTTGACCCACCTCCTAGAGTAATGGAAATAAAAACAAAAATAAGTGGGACCTAATGAAACTTAAAAGCTTTTACACAGCAAAAGGAACTACAAGCAAGACGGAAAGACAACCCTCAGAATGGGAGAAAATATTTGCAAACGAATTAATGGACAAAGGATTAATCTCCAAAATATACAAACAGCTCATGCAGCTCCATATTTAAAAAAGAAACAACCCAATCCAAAAATGGGCAGAAGACCTAAATAGACATTTCTCCAAAGAAATGTCTTAGCCATACAGATGGCCAAGAAGCACATGAAAAGCTGCTCAACATCACTAATTATTAGAGAAATGCAAATCAAAACTACAATGAGGTATCACCTCACACCAGTTCGAATGGGCATCATCAGAAAATTTACAAACAACAAATGCTGGAGAGGGTGTGGAGAAAAGGGAACCCTCTTGCACTGTTGGTGGGAATGTAAATTGGTACAGCCACTATGGAGAACAGTATGGAGGTTCCTTAAAAAATTAAAAATAGAATTACCATATGATCCAGCAATCCCACTACTGGGCATATACCCTGAGAAAACCATAATTCAAAAAGACACATGCACCCGAATGTTCACTGCAGCACTATTTACAATAGCCAGGACATGGAAGCAACCTAAATGCCCATTGACAGACGAACGATTTTAGAAGATGTGGTACATATATACAATGGAATATTACTCAGCCATAAAAAGGAATGAAATTGAGTCATTTGTAGAGCCGTCAATGGATCTAGAGACTGTCATGCAGAGTTAAGTCAGAAAGAGAAAAACAAATATTGTATATTAACACATGTATGTGGAACCTAGAAAAATGGTACAGATGAACCGGTTTGCAGGGCAGAAATTGAGACACAGATGTAGTGAACAAACGTATAGACACCAAGGGGGGAAAGTGATGGTAGTGGGTGGTGGTGTGATGAATTGGGAGGTTGGGATTGACATATATACACTAATATGGATAAAATGGATAACTAATAAGAACCTGCTATATAAAAAAATAAAGAAAAGAAAATTTAAAAAAAAGAGGGAATCAGGAGAAAGTTTTTGCAAATCATACATCTGACAAGGGACTTGTATAATAAAAGACCCAACAACCTAATCAACCCAATTTAAAAATAGATAAGTTATCTAAAAGAAGAAAGGCCAACAAGTACATGAAAAGATGTTCAAAACCTTTAGCCATCAGGAAGATGCAACTCAAAACCATGAGATATCACATCATACCCACTAAGATGCCTATAATAAATAACACAGATAATAACGAGTGTTGGTAAAAATATGGAGAAATTGGGACCCTCATACACTGCTAGTGGGGATGTAAAATCGTACTGTTGCTTTGGAAAACAGTCTGGCGGTTCCTAAAAAGTTAGAGGGTGACCAAAGACCTAGCAATTCCACTCCTAGGTACATACTCACGAGAAATGAAAACTGACGTCCATACAAAAACTTGTATATGCATGTTCATAGCAGCATTATTCATAATAGCCAAAAAGTAGAAACAATGCAAATGCCCAGCAAATGATAAATGGATAAAACATAGTATATCTAATGGAATATTATTTGGACATAAAAATGAGTGAATTACTGATGCATGCTAGAACCTAGATGAACCTTGAAAACATTATGCTAATAAAAGAAGCCTGTCACAAAAGACTACATATTATATGATTCCATTTACATGAAATATCCAGAATAGGCAAATCTATAGAAACAGAAAGCAGATTTTTGATTGTCTAGAGAGGGGGTGCTTTGGGGGGGATATGAAAATGTTCTAAAATCAACTGTGGTGATGGCTGCATGTGAATATAGTAAAATCCACTGAATTATACACTTTAAATAGATGAATTATATGGTATGGGTATGTGAATTGTATCTCAATAAAGCTGTTATTAAAAGAGAACCTCTTTATGACTAACTAATGACTGAGAAATATATGTACAAATATAGTAGTATATCAGAATTGAGAAAATATAACAAACAGTATAGGTATAACCTTCAGAAAAGCTATTTGAACAATTACCCCATAAGTTTTCTTAATAAACATAAAACTTAATGTGCAATGCCACTGCATTTATTTTCCTTATTTCTTTTTGATGTCTTATAACTTTCCCAGGAATAGTGTATTTTTTTAAAATTAAGACTTTGTTCCTCCCAACAAACAAAATCCAGGACCAAACAAGCACTTCACTGGTGAATTCTACCAAACATTTAAAGAAGAATTAATACCAGTCCTTCTCAAACGCTTCCAAAAAATAGGAAGGAACACTTCCAAACTCATTTTACAAGGCAAACATTATACCCTGATACCAAAATCAGACAAGGATGCCACAAGAAAAGAAAATAGCAGACTAATATCCCTGATGAACATAGATGCAAAAATCCTCAACAAGATATTAGCAAACCAAATTTAACAATACATTTAAACAATCATACACTATGGTCAAGCGGGATTTATTCAAGGGATGCAAGGATGATTCAATAACCAGAAGTCAATCAATGTGATACACATTAACAAAATGAAGGATAAAAATCATATGGTTGACACAGATGGAGAGAACAAATATATGGACACCAAGAGGGGAAAGCGGGGTGTTGGGGGGTGCTGGTGGGATGAATTGGGAGATTGGGATTGACATATATACACTAATATGTATAAAACAGATAACTAATAACAACCTGCTGAATAAAAATATCAAATTAAATTAAATTCAAAAAAAATCATATGGTCACCTCAATAGATGCAGAAAAGCATTTGACAAAATTTGGCATCCATTGGTGATTAAAAACTCTCAACAAAGCAGATATAGAGGGTACATACCTCAACATAATAAAGGCCATAATACAACAAGTCCATAGCTAACATCATACTCAATGGTGAAAAGCTGAAAGCTTTTCTTCTAAGATCAGGAACAAGACAAGGATGCCCATTCTCACCACTTTTATTCAACATAGTAATGGAAATCCTAGCAAGAGCAATTAACCAAGAAAAAGAGATAAAAGGCATCCAAATAGGAGAGGAAGAAGTAAAACTGTCACTATTTGCAGATGACATGATATTATACAGAGAGAAAACCCTAAAGACTCCATCAAATAACTTTTAGAATAAAGGAATTCAGTTTAAAGTTGCAGGATACAAAATGAATATACAAAACTCTGTTGCTTTTGTATACACTAATAACAAACTATCAGAAAGAGAAGTTAAGAAAACAATCCCATTTACAGTTGCATCAAAAAGAAAAAGATACCTAGGAATAAATTTAACCAAGGAGGTGACAAACCTGTAGAATGAAAGCTATAAGACATTGATGAAAGAAATTGAAGAAGACACAAATAAAGGAAGAGATATACTATGCTTATGGGTTAGAAGAATTAGTATTGTTAAAATGTCCACACTACCCAAACCAATGTACAGATTTAATACAATCTCTATCAAAATTCCAATGGCATTTTCCACAGAAATAGAATACACAATCCTAAAATTTGTATGCAAACACCAAAGACTCCAAATAGCCAAAACAATCTTGAGAAAGAACAAAGCTGATGGGATCACATTCCCTGGTTTCAAACTACATTACAAAGCTATAACAATCAAAACAGTATGGTATTGTCATACAAACAGATACATAGATCAATGGAACAGAATAGAGATCCCACAAATAAACCTACACATATATGGGCAACTGATTTATGATAAAGGAGACAAGAATATACAATGGGTTATAAAATGAATAAGTCACAGGGATGTAATATGCTGCACAGGGAACATAGTCAATACCTTTATATGGTGTGTAATCTATAAAAATATTGAATCAGTACATTGTACACCTGAAACTAATATAATACTGTAAGTCAACTATACTTCAATTTTAAAAATGTATATAGATAGATAGATATACACAATGGGGAAAGGACAGCCTCTTCAATAAGTGGTCCTGGGGAAACTGGACAGACATTTGCAAAAGAAAGAAACTGGACCACTATCTTACACCATACACAAAAATTAACACAAAATGGATTAAAGACTTGAACATAAGACCTGAAACCATAAAACTAGAGGAAAACATAGTCAGTAAGCTCCTTGACATTGGTCTTGGTGATGATTCTTTGGATTTGACACCAAAAACAAAGCCAACAAAAGTGAAAATAAGCAAGTGGAACTACATCAAACTAAAAAGCTTCTACATAGCAAAGAAAACTACCAACAAAATGAAAAGGCAACCTACAGAATGGGAGAAATTATTTGCAAATCATATATCTGATAAGGGGTTAATATCCAAAATATATAAAGAACACATACAATTCAATGGCAAAAAAAAAACCCAAACAATCCAACTAAAACATGGGCAGAGGATCTGAATAAACACTTTTACAAAGAAGACATACAGCTGGCCAACAAGTACATGAAAAGGTACTGAGAAGCACTGGTGAGGATGTAGAGAAAAGGGAACCCTTGTGCACTATTGGTGGGAATATAAATCAGTACAGCCACTATGGAAAACAGTATAGATGTTCTTCAAAAAATTAAAAATATAACTATCATGTTATCCAGCAATTCTACTTCAGGGGCTTTACCCAAGGAAAACAAAAACACTAACTCGAAAAGATATATGTAACCCATGTTCATTACTTACAATAGCCAAGATATGGAAACAACCTCAGTGTCCACCAATGGATGAATAAAGAAAATGTGATATAATACACACACACACACACACACATAATATGTGCGTGTGCACGTGTACACATACACACAATGGAATGTTATTCAACCGTCAAAAAGAAGGAAATCCTGCCATTTGCGACAACATGGATGGACCTTGAGGGCATTATGCTAAGTGAAATAAGTCAGACAAAGACAAATGATATATGATCTCACTTATATGTGGAATCTTTAAAAAAAAAAACAGGAAAAACAAAAAAAACCCCAGTTCATAGATACAGAGGAACAGGGAGTGGGGGGTGGTGGGAGAAATGGGTGAAGGGGCTCAAAAGGTAAAAAATTCCCGTTATAAAATAAGTCATGGGGATGTAATGTACAGCATGGTGACTGTAGTTAATAAAACGATGTTACATATTTGAAAGTTGCTAAGAATGAATCTTGAAAATTCTCATCACAAGAAAAAAATTTGTAACTGTGTATGGTGGCAGATGTTAACCAGACTTACTATGGTGATCATAAACAAATAAAAAAAATAATACCTTTTAGAGCAGTTTGAGGTTCATAGCAAATCTGAGGGGAAGGTACAGAGATTTTTTTTATATAGCCTCCCCCATTATCAACATCCCCACCAGAGCAGAACATTCCTTGCAACTGATGAACCTACACTGATATATCATTATTACCAAAATCTATAGTTTACATTATAATTGCCTCTTGATGTTATATATTCTATAGGTTTGGACAAATTTATGATGGCATGAACCCATCATTACAGCATCCTACAGTATTTTCACTGCCCTAAAAATCCTCTGTGCTCTGCCTATTCATCTCTCCCCTTTCAACCCCCCGCAATCACTGAATTTTTTACTGTCTCCATGGTTTTGCCTTTAACAGTCTATTTTGATAACTATTTTAATAACAGATTATGGTTCTTGAATCGTCTGAATGTTTGTTTCTTCCCAAAATTCATGTTGAAATCCTAACCTCCAAAGGTTATGGTATTGGTAGGTAGGGCCTTTGGGAGGTGCTTCAGTCATGAGGGTGGAATCCTCATGAACAGGGCTAGGGCCTTATTAAAAGGCTCCAGAGAGCTCCCTAGCACATTCTGCCATAAGAGGACACAACAAGAAGTCTGAGACCTGGAAGAGGGCCCTCATCCAACCACACTGATCTCAGACTTCCAGCCCCCAGAAGTGTGAGAAATAAATTCCTGTTGTGTATAAGCTACTCAGTGTGTGGCATTTTGCTATAGCAGCCCAAATGGACTAAGCCAGCATTTGAGTAATATCAACTGCACATTTTTTTTCTTTGTAAACCTCAACAGTACATTTTTAAAGTGTCAACAGCAAATGTACGAACATCCTTTATAAGTGAAGAGACTAAAGTTCTGAAAGGTTGTCATTTGCCCAGGATCATACAGCAAAAGGCTGGGAAGCTGACTTGTCACAGGCTTTGAAGCCAGGTTTGTCACCCAAGTCCATGGTTTTTCTATATCAAGTGATTGCACCTTTATAGCTTAAGTGCCAGTTAATCACAGAACTCTAATTGCAACCCAGATCAATCCTCTTTCTTCTTACTCAGTAGGCTTCTTGAGGTTACTGAAAATGAGAATAGGGGACTCTTTATGCATTTAAATGTTAAGCACTAACATATATAATGATATAGAGAAACATCTTTATTTTTCTTAGTCATATATGTGATCCCTCCCCTGGGAGAGGCCTTCCTGATACCAATGGTCCTAGGATAAAAGAAGAATCCTGCTGCTCTCAAACACTGGTGATAGAAATGTAAAGTGTTACTGCCTTTTGGAAAAGTAATCTTGCAATATTTTAATCTTGCAAAATTTATCAAAAAATAAAAGTATATATTCCCTCGATTCAGCAACTCCACACCTAACTCCCATAGCAATAAAAGCACCAGTACATAAGGACATATGCACAAGAATGTTTACCACAGTAAACACTGTAGCAAAAATCTGGAAACAAAACAAACAATTAGAGTATAACATATCCATTACATGAAATATTATGAAGTCATTAAAAGGCTTACAGGACAAAGGTGCCAGGACCACTCAATGTGGGAAAGAACAGTTTCTTCAACAAATAGTGCTGGGAAAACTGGTTAGCCACATGCAAAAGAATTAAGTTGGATGCTTACCTAACACCATATACAAAAATCAGCTAAAAATGAATTAAAGACCTAAATTTAAGACCCAAAACCATAAAACTCCAAGAAGAAAACATAGGGGAAAAGCTTCATGATACTGGATTTGGCAATGATTTCTTGGAAATGACACCAAAAGCACAAGCAATACAAACGAAAATAGACAAATGAGACTATATCTAACTTAAAAACTTCTGTGCATCAAAGGATGTAATCAATTTTCTAAACAAGTATATACAAAATCTTTATAAATTCACATATTTCTCCAAAAGTGTACAAGCAGTCTCAATTCATTGGGACAAAAATAAATATTTTTGTGCTCCACAGGTCACTGAATGAAGTCTTTGTACAGTTCAGGGAAGCTATGGATAGAAACTGAGCTAGGTTCGAAAAACAATACTGTGTCATGTAAAAACAATTCACAGCTGCCGAGGACAGCCACTTGCTCCCTTTCAGGGTTCCAGGTCCTCTCGCGTGGCAGAAGTCTTAAATTTGAAGTCTTTCTGTGGTCCTCACGGACAGCGCCTTGGATCTCTGTGAGGTCCTCAGTAGTGTCTCTGTGTCGGAGAAGAGGTGCCAGGATGCATGGGGTGGGGTCGCCGTCATCAAAGCAGACATGCTTGCTGTCTTCCCTGGTGCTCAGTGTCCACGTGTTTGCACGGCATCTGTGGCTTTCAGTCGGGTCGAGTTGCCCTGTGGGCAGGAGGAGGGCACGTGGGACAAGGCTGTCGAGCATTTGAGCGTTTCCTCGGGGATCAGGGCCACAAATCCTGCCAGCTGGGGAGCTGGCCGGAACGTGGCCGGGAAGATGGCCTAGTTTCCGCCATGGGGTTTAACCCTGGGTCATGACTGCTGAAGACCACTGCTTCCCGTGGTCGGCGTCCCTGCGGGTCCCCAGAAGATTATCTGGCCTAGTTGGCCTGAAGTGGCACCTGGGCTGAATTCCTTTGGCCCCTTGAGAGGAAGACAGGCTGCATCTTGCCTGTAGCCAGCTGCAGGGTGGTGTCAGCCTGCCCACGGGAGGCTCCCTTGTCCCTGGAAGCGCTGGCAGTGGTCCCAAGTGCACATCAGATGTGCTAGTAGCTGGCAGGGTCTCCAGGTCCACATATATGTCACACCCACGGCCGGGAGGCTGGTCCCTCAAGTCTATGTGCTTTGGTCAGAAGGCGGGGCTGCTGGAGAGTTGGGAGCCCGTGGCCTATTTCAACAGCCCATCGGGGTCAAAGTTCGCATGCGGCCTCTTGAAGGCAGCTGGGGTCTTTCTCCATTCAGTAGGAGGGTCTGAGGCCAGGGCTCTGTGTATAAGGTGTGGCTTTTACTGTTCGAGGCTCTGCAGAGGAGCAAAGGGACACACAGAGACCAAGACGCAGATACAGAGGCACACACAGAAACCCGCAAGCACGTCCTCGCGCGCAATCACAGACACACGCACGCGCACACACATACACCCTCTCACGCGCAGGCCCACCTACGTGCCTACCTTCCTGCCGTTGTGCTGTCAGACATGCATTCAGTTCTCCTAAGTGATAGAGGTACTTGGGAAGCAGGTGCAGGGCTCATGCCCAGGTAAATGTTTGCATGAATCATGTTCTCTGAGGACCCGGGTCCAATTCTGAAGCCTGTGTGGTTTCTGTCCACTTCTCAGGTGCACTTGCTAGGCAAGGCTGGCTGTCGGTGAAGACAAGAAGACCTTAGTGTGGTCTGAGGACTGGAGGTGGTAGGGAGACCTGGAAGAAGTGAGGTGGGTCCAGGGTGCCGAGTGTGGCTGTGGATACCTCAGGACAGTAGGCCTTCAAGCACCCCAAGATGTGCCACTGGATATTAGGGTTTCCTCAGATGGGCCCAGTGGCTGCAAGCATGGATTGACTGTTCCTCTTGCTTAGTGGCCTGGGGGCTGTGGATTCCCCAGGCTGTTGGAGTACTCGGGGGTCACTGGCTCCTCCGCGGAGCCACGTGGCCTGCCCTGTCGGGTTCTGCAGCGTCCCAGCACGTGCTCGTATCGATGATGACTCCCTTGTATGCTTTCCTTGGAAAATCTGAACAAAATGAGGGAGAACACTCTACCGTCTCCTCATCGAAACTGAGGTCCAAAAAATAAAAATAAAAACAACAATTCGCAGTTGAACTGAAACACTGTGAATGTGTTAATACCTGTCATAAAACAACAATTTATCTAATACAATATTAACCTGCTTGTCATATAACACAATGTTCATTGCAGCACTATTTACAATAGCCAGGACATGGAAGCAACCTAAGCGTCCATCAACAGATGAATGGACAAAGACGTGGCAATATATATACAATGGAATATTACTCAGCCATAAAAAGAAACGAAATTGAGTTATTTGTAGTGAGGGGGATGAACCTAGAGTCTGTCATACACAGTGAAGTCAGAAAGAGAAAAACAAATACCGTATGCTAACACATATATGGAATCTAAAAAAAAAAAAAAGGTTCTGAAGAACCTAGGGGCAGGACAGGAATAAAGACACAGGTGTAGAGAATGCATTTGAGGACGGGGGAGGGGGAAGGGTAAGCTGGGACGAAGTGAGAGAGTGGCATGGACATATATACACTACCAAATGTAAAATAGATAGCTAGTGGGAAGCAGCCACATAGCACAGGGAGATCAGCTCGGTGCTTTGTGACCACCCAGTGGGGTGGGATAGGGAGGGTGGGAGGGAGAGGCAAGAGTGAGGGGATATGGGGATATATGTATACGTATAGCTGATTCACTTTGTTATACAACAGAAACAAACACAACAATGTAAAGCAATCATATTCCAATAAAGATGTTAAAAAAAATTAACCTACTTTCTAAACAGGCTTTGATTTATAAGATGCATATATTTCCAAAACTGTTCAATATCTCTACTTATAAATTAATTCACAGGATTCATATAGTTGCTTTTTAGTTTCAAAAGGGTGTTAGCAAAAATAATACGAGGAGACCTTCAAGATGGCAGAGGAGTAAGACATGGAGATCACGTTCCTCTCCACAAATACATCAGAAATACATCTACACGTGGAACAACTCCTACAGAACACCTACTGAATGCTGGCAGAAGACCTCAGACCTCCCAAAAGGCAAGAAACTCCCCACATACCTGGGTAGGGCAAAAGAAAAAATTAATTAAAAACAGAGACAAAAGAATAGGGACGGCACCTGCACCAGTGGGAGGGAGCTGTGAAGGAGGAAAGGTCTCCACACACTAGGAAGCCCCTTCGTGGGCGGAGGCTGCGGGGGGCGGAGCGGGGAGCTTCGGGGCCGCGGAGGAGAGCGCAGCAACGGGGGTGCGGAGGGCAAAGCGGAGAGATTCCCGCACAGAGGATCGGTGCCGACCGGCACTCACCAGCCCGAGAGGCTTGTCTGCTCACCTGCCAGGGCGGGTGGGGGCTGGGAACTGAGGCTCCGGCTTTGGAGTTCAGATCCCAGGGAGAGGACTAGGGTTGCCTGCGTGAACACAGCCTGAAGGGGGCTAGTGCACCACAGCTAGCCCAGAGGGAGTCCAGGAAAAAGCCTGGAACTGCCTAAGAGGCAAGAGACCATTGTTTCGGGGTGCGCGAGAAGGGATTCAGAGCACCGCATAAATGAGCTGAAGAGATGGGCGCGAGCCGCATCTATCAGCACAGACACCAGAGACGGGCAAGAAGCGCTAAGTCTGCTGCTGCAGCCACCAAAAAGCCTGTGTGCGAGCACAGGTCACTATCCACACCGCCCCTCCCGGGAGCCTGTGCAGCCCGCCAGTGCCAGGGTCCCATGATCCAGGGACAACTTCCCCGGGAGAACACGCAGCGTGCCTCAGCCTGTTGCAACGTCACGCTGGCCTCTGCCGCCACAGGCTCGCCCCGCATTCTGTACCCCTCTCATCCCCTGGCCTGAGTAAGCCAGACCTCCCTAATCAGCTGCTACTTTAACGCCGTCCTGGCTGAGTGAAGAACAGATGACGTCAGGTGACCTAAATGCAGAAGCAGGGCGAAATCCAAGGCTGAACCCCAGGAGCTGTGAGAACTTCAGAAGAGAAAGGGAAATTTCTCCCAGCAGCCTCAGGAGCAGTGGATTAAATCTCCACAATCAACTTGATGTACCCTGCAACTGTGGAATACCTGAATAGACAACGAATCATCCCAAAATTGAGGCAGTGGACTTTGGGAGCAACTGTAGACTTGGGGGTTTGCTTTCTGCATTTAATTTGTTTCTGGTTTTATGTTTATTGTAGTTTAGTACTTAGAGTTTATTATCATTGGTAGATTTGTTTCTTGATTTGGTTGCTCTCTTCCTTTTATATATATATATATCTTTTTTTTTCCTTTTTCTCTTTTTGTGAGTGTGTATGTGTATGCTTCTTTGTGTGATTTTGTCTGTATAGCTTTGCTTTTACCATTTGTCCTAGGGTTCTGTCTGTTTTGGGGGGTCTTTTTGTCTTTTTTTAGTATATTTTTTAGCACTTGTTATTGTTGGTGGATTTGTTTTTTGGTTTGGTTGCTCTCTTCTTTATTTTTTTAATACTTTAAATTTTTTAAAATACTTTCCTAAACTTTTTATTTTAATAACTTTATTTTATTTTTTCTTTCTTTCCTTCTTTTTTCTCCCTTTTCTCCTGAGCTATCAGGCTGACAGGATCTTGGTGCTCCGGCTGGGTGTCAAGCCTGTGCCTCTGAAGTGGGAGAGCTGAGTTCAGGACATTGGTGAACCAGAGACCTTCTGGCTCCATGTAATATGAAACAGGAAAAGCTCTCCCAGAGAACCCGATCTCAACGCTAAGAACCAGCTCCACTCAATGACCAGCAAGCTACAGTGCTGGACACTCCAAGCCAAACAACTAGCAAGACAGGAACACAAGCCCACCCATGAGCAGAATTAGCAGAAAGTCATAAAAAGGTTATGGACACCCTAAAACACACCACCAGACGTGGACCTGCCCACAAGAAAGAAGAGATCCAGCCTCATCCACCAGAACACAGGCACCAGTCCCCTCCACCACGAAGCCTACACAACCCAGTGAAACAACCTTAGCCACTGTGGGCAGACACCAAAAATGACAGGAACTATGAACCTGCAGCATTCAGAAAGGAGACTCCAAACATAGTAAGTTAAGCAAAATGAGAAAACAGAAAAACACACAGCAGATGAAAGAGCAAGATAAAAACCCACCAGATCAAACAAATGAACAGGAAATAGGCAGTCTAGCTGAAAAAGATGATCCAAAATCTTGGAAATAGAATGGAAAAATACAAGAAACGTTTAACAAGGACCTAGAAGAACTAAAGAGCAAACAAACAATGATGAACAACACAATAAATGAAATTTAAAATTCTCTAGAAGGAACCAATAGCAGAATAACTGAGGCAGAAGAATGGATAAGTGACCTGGAAGATAAAATAGTGGAAATAATTACTGCAGAGCAGAATAAAGAAAAAAGAATGAAAAGAACTGAGGACAGTCTCAGAGACCTCTGGGAAAACATTAAACACACCAACATTCAAATTATACGGGTCCCAGAAGAAGAGAAAAAGAAAGGGACTGAGAAAATATTTGAAGAGATTATAGTTGAAAATTTCCCTAATATGGGAAGGGAAATAGTCAACCAAGCCCAGGAAGCACAGAGAGTCCCATACAGGATAAATCCAAGGAGAAACATGCCAAGACACATATTAATCAAACTGTCAAAAATTAAATACAAAGAAAACATATTAAAAGCAGCAAGGGAAAAACAACAAATAACACAGAAGGGAATCCCCATAAGGTTAACAACTGATCTTTCAGCAGAAACTCTGCAAGCCGGAAGGGAGCGGCAGGACATATTTAAAGTGATGAAAGGGAAAAACCTACAACCAAGATTACTCTACCCAACAAGAATCTCATTCAGAATCGACGGAGAAATTAAAACCTTTACAGACAAGCAAAAGCTGAGAGAATTCAGCACCACCAAACCAGCTTTAAACAAATGCCAAAGGAACTTCTCTAGGCAGGAAACACAAGAGAAGGAGAAGACCTACAATAACAAACCCAAAACAATTAAGAAAATGGTAATAGGAACATACATAGCAATAACTACCTTAAATGTAAATGGATTAAATGCTCCAACCAAAAGACACAGACTGGCTGAATGGATACAAAAACAAGACCCATATAAATGCTGTCTACAAGAGACCCACTTCAGACCTAGGGACACATACAGACTGAAAGTGACGGGATGGAAAAACTTACTCCATGCAAATGTAAATCAAAAGAAAGCTGGAGTAGCAATTCCCATATCAGACAAAATAGACTTTAAAACAAACACTATTACAAGAGACAAAGAAGGACACTACATAGTGATCACGGGATCAACACAAGAAGAAGTTATAACCATTGTAAATATTTACGCACCCAACATAGGAGCACCTCAATACATAAGGCAAATGCTAACAGCCATAAAAGGGGAAATCAACAGTAACACAATCATAGTAGGGAACTTTAACACCCTACTTTCATCAATGGACAGATCATCCAAAATGAAAATAAATAAGGAAACACAAGCTTTAAATGATACATTAAACAAGATGGGATTAATTGATATTTATAGGACATTCTGTCCAAGAACAACAGAATACACTTGTTTCATAAGTGCTCATGGAACATTCTCCAGGATAGATCATATCTTGGGTCACAAAACAAGCTTTGATAAATTTAAGAAAACTGAAATTGTATCAAGTATCTTTTCGGACCACAATGCTATGAGACTAGATATCAATTACAGGAAAAAATCTGTAAAAATACAAACACATGGAGGCTAAACAATACACTACTAAATAATCAAGAGACCACTAGGGAAATCAAAGAAGAAATCAATAAATACTAGAAACAAATGACAATTAAAACACAATGACCCAAAACCTAGGGAATGCAGCAAAAGCAGCTCTAAGAGGAAAGTTCATAGCAATACAATCCTACCTCAAGAAACAAGAAAAATCTCAAATAAACAACCTAACCTTACACCTAAAGCAATTAGAGAAAGAAGAACAAAAAACCCTCAAAGTTAGCAGAAGAAATAAAAAAGATCAGATCAGAAATAAATGAAAAAGGAATGAAGGAAACAATAGCAAAGATCAACAGAATTAAAAGCTGGTTCTTTGAGAAGATAAACAAAATTGATAAACCATTAGCCAGGGGGGATCAGGGGAAGATGGCGGAGGAGTAAGACGCGGAGATCACCTTCCTCCCCACAGATACACCAGAAATACATCTACATGTGGAACAACTCCTACAGAACACCTACTGAATGCTGGCAGAAGACCTCAGACCTCCCTAAAGGCAAGAAACTCCCCACGTACCTGGGTAGGGCAAAAGAAAAAAAATTAAAAACAGAGACAAAAGAATAGGGACGGCACCTGCACCAGTGGGAGGGAGCTGTGAAGGAGGAAAGGTCTCCACACACTAGGAAGCCCCTTCGCGGGCAGAGACTGCGGGAGGCGGAGCGGGGAGCTTCGGAGCCGCGGAGGAGAGCGCAGCAACAGGGGTGCGGAGGGCAAAGCGGAGAGATTCCCGCACAGAGGATCGGTGCCGACCGGCACTCACCAGCCCGAGAGGCTTGTGTGCTC
>NW_006799673.1:382348-386281 GCF_000442215.2 Lipotes vexillifer
CGGCTTGAACATAGCCCGAAGGGGTTAGTGCACCACGGCTAGCTGGGAGGGAGTCTGGGGAAAAGTCTGCACCTGCCGAGGAGGCAAGAGACTTTTTCTTCCCTCTTTGTTTCCTGGTGCGCGAGGAGAGGGGTTTAAGAGCGCTTCTTAAAGAACTCCAGAAACGGGCGCGAGCCGCGGCTAAAAGGGCGGACCCCAGAGACGGGCGCGAGCCACGGCTAAAGACACGAACCTCAGAGACGGGCGCGAGCCTTGGCTAAAAGCGCGGACCCCAGAGACTGGCGGGAGACGCTAAGGCTGCTGCTGACGCCACCAAGGGGTCTGTGTGCAAGCACACGTCACTATCCATCCACCTCTTCCGGGGAGCCTGTGCAGCCCGCCACTGCCAGGTTCCCAGGATCCAGGGACAACTTCCCCGGGAGAACGGACGGTGCGCCTCAGGCTGGTGCAACGTTACGCCGACCGCTGCCGCCACAGGCCCGCCCCGCACTCCGTGCCCCTCCCTTCCTCCCGGCCTGAGAGCGCCAGAGCCCCGGAGTCAGCGGCTCCTTTAACCACGTCCTGTCTGACCAAGAAACAGACGCCCTCCAGCGACCTACACGCAGAGGCAGGGCCAAATCGAAAGCTGAGCCCCTGTGAGCTGTGAGAACAAAGAAGAGAAAGGGAAATCTCTCCCAGCAGCCTCAGAAGCAGCAGATTAAATCTCCACAATCAACTTGATGTACCCTGCATCTGTGGAATACCTGAATAGACAACGAATCATCCCAAATTGAGGAGGTGGACTTTGAGAGCAAGATTTATGATTTTTTTCTTGTCTGTATAGGTTTGCTTCCACCATTTGTCCTAGCGTTCTATCCGTCCATTGTTTTTTTTTTTAATTTTTTTCTTAATAATTAATTTTAATTTAAAGAACTCTATTATACTTTACCTTCTTTCTATCTTTCCTTCCTTCCTTCCCTTTTTGAGACAACGAATCGTCCCAAATTGAGGAGGTGGACTTGGAGAGCAAGTTTTATGATTTTTTCCACTTTACCTCTTTTTGTGAGGGTATATGTGTATGCTTCTATGTAAGATTTTGTCTCTATAACTTTGCTTCCACCATTTGTCCTAAGGTTCTATCCTTCCCTTTTTTTTTTTCCTCTAAATAATTATTTTTTTAATTCAATAACTTTATTATACTTTATTTTATTTTACTGTATCTTCTTTCTTTCTGTATTTTTTCCTTCCTTCCCTCATTCCTTCCTTCCTTCCCTCCTCCCTCCCTCCCTCCTTTCTTTCCTTCTTGCCTTCTTCCTTTCTTTTCTTCTTTCTTTCTTTCTTCCTTCCCTCCTTCCTTCCTTCCCTCCTTTCTCCCTCCCTCCCTCCGTTCATTCTTTCTTTCTTCCTACTTCTACTAATTGTCTCTACTTTCTCTCCCTTTTAATCTGAGCCGTGTGGATGAAAGGCTTTTGGTGCTCCAGCCAGGAGTCAGGACTCTGCTTCTGAGGTGGGAGAGCCAACTTCAGGACACTGGTCAACAAGAGACCTCCCAGCTCCACATAATATCAAACGGCGAAAATCTCCCAGAGACCTTCATCTAAACACCAGCACCCAGCTTCACTCAACGACCAGCAAACTACAGTGCTGGACAACCTATGCCAACCATATAGCAAAACAGGAACACAACCCCACCCACTAGCAGAGAGGCTGCCTAAAATCATAATAAGTCCACAGACACCCCAAAACACACCACCAGACGTGGACCTGCCCACTAGAGAGACAAGATCTAGCCTCATACACCACAACACAGCCACTAGTCCCCTCCACCAGGAAGCCTACACAACGCACTGAACCAACCTTAGCCACTGGAGACAGACATCAAAAACAACGGGAGCTACGAACTTGCAGCCTGCAAAAAGGTGAACCCAATCACAGTAAGATAAGCAAAATGAGAAGACAGAAAAACACACAGCAGATGAAGGAGCAGGATAAAAACCCACCAGACCTAACAAATGAAGAGGAAATAGGCAGTCTACCTGAAAAAGAGTTCAGAATAATGATAGTAAAGATGATCCAAAATCTTGGAAATAGAATGGACAAAATGCAAGAAGCAGTTAACAAGGACCTAGAAGAAATAAAGATGAAACAGACAATGATGAACAACACAATAAATGAAATGAAAAATACTCTAGATGGGATCAATAGCAGAATAAATGAGGCAGAAGAACGGATAAGTGACCTGGAAGATAAAATAGTGGAAATAACTACTGCAGAGCAGAATAAAGAAAAAAGAATGAAAAGAACTGAGGACAGTCTCAGAGACCTCTGGGACAACATTAAACGCACCAACATTCGAATTATAGGGGTTCCAGAAGAAGAAGAGAAAAAGAAAGGGACTGAGAAAATATTTGAAGAGATTATAGTTGAAAACTTCCCTAATATGGGAAAGGAAATCGTTAATCAAGTCCAGGAAGCACAGAGAGTCCCATACAGGATAAATTCAAGGAGAAATACGCCAAGACACATATTAATCAAACTGTCAAAAACTAAATACAAAGAAAGCATATTAAAAGCAGCAAGGGAAAAACAACAAATAACACACAAGGGAATCCCCATAAGGTTAACAGCTGATCTCTCAGCAGAAACTCTACAAGCCAGAAGGGACTGGCAGGACCTATTTAAAGTGATGAAGTAGAAAAACCTACAACCAAGATTACTCTACCCAGCAAGGAGCTCATTCAGATTTGATGGAGAAATTAAAACCTTTACAGACAAGCAAAAGCTGAGAGAGTTCAGCACCACCAAACCAGCTTTACAAAAAATGCTAAAGGAACTTCTCTAGGAAAGAAACACAAGAGAAGGAGAAGACCTAAAATAACAAACCCAAAACAATTAAGAAAATGGAAATAGGAACATACATATCGATAATTACCTTAAATGTAAATGGACTAAATGCTCCCACCAAAAGACACAGATTGGCTGAATGGATACAAAAACAAGACCCATATATATGCTGTCTACAAGAGACCCACTTCAGACCTAGGGACACATACAGAATGAAAGTAATGGGATGGAAAAAGATATTCCATGCAAATGGAAACCAAAAGAAAGCTGGAGCAGCAATTCTCATATCAGACAAAATAGACTTTAAAATAAAGACTATTAGAAGAGACAAAGAAGGACACTAGATAATAATCAAGGGATCGATCCAAGAAGATATAAGAATTGTAAATATTTATGCACCCAACATAGGAGCACCTCAATACATAAAGCAAATGCTAACAGCCATAAAAGGGAAAATCGACAGTAACACATTCATAGTAGGGGACTTTAACACCCCACTTTCACCAATGGACAGATCATCCAAAATGAAAATAAATAAGGAAACACAAGCTTTAAAGGATACATTAAACAAGATGGACTTAATTGATATTTATATGATATTCCATCCAAAAACAACAGAATACACATTTTCCTCAAGGGCTCATGGAACATTCTCCAGGATAGATCATATCTTGGGTCACAAATCAAGCCTTGGTAAATTTAAGAAAGTTGAAATTGTATCAAGTATCTTTTCCGACCACAACGCTATGAGACTAGATATCAATTACAGGAAAAGATCTGTAAAAAATACAAACGCATGGAGGCTAAACAATACACTACTTAATAATGAAGTGATCACTGAAGAAATCAAAGAGGAAATAAAAAAATACCTAGAAACAAATGGAAATGGGGACATGACGACCCAAAACCTATGGGATGCAGCAAAAGCAGTCCTAAGCGGGAAGTTTATCACAATACAATCCTACCTTAAGAAACAGGAAACATCTCAAATAAACAACCTAACCTTGCACCTAAAGCAATTAGAGAAAGAAGAACAAAAAAACCCCAAAGTTAGAAGGAACAAAATCATAAAAATCAGATCAGAAATAAATGAAAAAGAAATGAAGGAAA
>NW_006799673.1:389636-400526 GCF_000442215.2 Lipotes vexillifer
CACCTAGAGGGGTGGGATAGGGAGGGTGGGAGGGAGGGAGACGCAAGAGGGAAGACATATGGGAACACATGTATATGTATAACTGATTCACTTTGTTTTAAAGCAGAAACTAACACACCATTGTAAAGCAATTATACCCCAATAAAGATGTTAAAAAATAAAAAATATAAAAAAACATTAAAAAGACACAGACCTACTAGAGAATGGACTTGAGAATATGGGGAGGGGTAAGGGTAAGCTGCGACAAAGCGAGAGAGAGGCATGGACATATACACACTACCAAATGTAAGGTAGATAGCTAGTGGGAAGCAGCCGCATAGCACAGGGAGATCAGCTCGGTGCTTTGTGACCACCTGGAGGTGTGGGAGGAGGGAGACGCAAGAGGGAAGAGATATGGGAACATATGTATATGTATAACTGATTCACTTTGTTATAAAGCAGAAACTAACACACCATTGTAAAGCAATTATACTCTAATAAAGATGTAAAAAAAAATCTACAAACAATAAATGCTGGAGAGGGTGTGGAGACAAGGGAACCCTCTTGCACTGTTGGTGGGAAGCAAATTGATACAGCCACTATGGAGAACAGTATGGAGGTTCCTTAAGAAACTAAAAATAGAACTACCATACAACCCAGCAATCCCACTACTGGGCATATACCCTGAGAAAACCATAATTCAAAAAGAGTCATATACCACAGTATTCATTGCAGCTCTATTTACAATAGCCAGGACATGGAAGCAACCTAACTGTCCATCAACAGATGAAGGGATAAAGAAGATATGGCACATATATACAATGAAATATTACTCAGCCATAAAAAGAAATGAAACTGGGTTATTTGTAGTGAGGTGGGTGGACCTACAGTCTGTCATACAGAGTGACGTAAGTCAGAAAGAGAAACAAATACTGTATGCTAACACATATATATGGAATCTAAAAAGAAGAAAATGGTTCTGAAGAACCTAGGGCAGGACAGGAATAAAGATGCAGACGTAGAGAATGGAAGTGAGGACACTGGAAGGGGAAGGGGAAGCTGGAATGAAGTGAGAGTGGCATGTGCATACATACACTACCAAATGTAAAACAGATAGCTAGTGGGAAGTAGCCACATAGCACAGGGAGATCAGCTCAGTGCTTTGTGACCACCTAAAGGTGTGGGATAGGGAGGAAGGTGGGAGGGAAATGGAAGAGGGAGGAGATATGGGGATATATGTATATGTATAGCTGATTCACTTTGTTATAAAGCAGAAACTAACACACCATTGTAAAGCAATTATACTCCAATAAAGATGTTAAAAAATAATAATACGAAACGGTCTCTTTGCAATTAACCTTTGGAAAGGGACAAAATATTTGAAAGTCATATATCTGATAAGGAGATAATATCCAGAATATGTAAAGAACCCCTACAACTCAACAAGAACAAACCCCACAAATAACCAAATTAAAAAATCGGCCAAGGACTTGAATAAACATTTCTCCAAAGATGACATTAAAATGACAAGCATATGAAAAGATGTTCAACATCACTAATCATTAGAGAAAGGTAAATGAAAAATCACAAGATGGGGACTTCTCTGGTGGCACAGTGGTTAAGAATCTGCCTGCCAATGCAGGGGACACGGGTTTGATCCCTGTTAAGAGAAGATCCAACATGCTGTGGAGCAACTAAGCCCATGTGCCACAACTACTGAAGCCTGTGGGCTCTAGGGCCCGTGTGCCGTAACTACTGAGCCCGCATGCTGCAACTACTGAAGCCCACGCGCCTAAAGCCCGTGCTCTGCAACAAGAGAAGCCACCACAATGAGAAGCCTGCGCACTGCAACAAAAAGTGGCCCCTGCTTGCCCCAACTAGAGAAAGCCCATGTGCAGCAATGAAGACTCAACACAGCCAAAAAAAAAAGATAGCTACACCATCTTTAAAAGAAAAAAAAATCACAAGATATCCCCTCAAACCCAGTAAGATGGCTACTATTAAAGAAACAGAAAATAGCAAGTGCTGGCAAGGATGTAGAGAAGTTAGAACCCTTGTACAGCATTGGTAGGAATGTAAAATGGTACAGCCGCTGTGGAAAACAATATGTCAGTTCCTCAAAAAATTAAAAATAGAATTACATATGATCCAAAAATTCTAATTCTGAGTTACATATGATTACATATGATCCAAAAATTCTAATTCCCAAAGAACTGAAATCAGGATTTTAAAGAGATATATTAGCACACCCATGTACATAGCAGCTTTATTTACAAGAGGTATAAGCAACACAAATGTCCATCTATAGATGAATGGGTAAACAAAATGTGATATATACACAGAATGGAATATTATTCAGCCTTAAAAAGGAAGAAAATTCTGATACAGGCTACAACATGGGTGCACCTTGAGGATATTATGCTGAGTGAAATAGGCTAGTCACAAAAAGACAAATACTGCATAATTCCATTTACATTAGGTATCTAAAGTAGTCAAACTCACAGAAATAGAAAGTAGAATGTGGTTCCCCAGGCCTGGGGGAAGAAAGAAATGGAAAGTTGTTCAATGGGCATAGAGCTTCAGCTCTGCCGGATGAAAAAGTTCTGGCGATCTGCTGCCAAACATTGTGAATATACTTAATATTACTGAACTTAAAAATGGTTAAGATGGTAAATTTTATGCTATGTATTTTTTAAACCACCATTAAAGTTTTTAATTATTAAATAAAACTACAATTGAAACTATCACCCACAGAGATGGCATCTGAAATTTCAACAACAAAACAAGGAGTTTGTAATAAGTTGCATCAAATAAAAACTTGAACTGAACAAAACACAGCAAAAGGCTTCAGGATTTTCATGAGGTATTGTTAAAGGGAAAAAAGGAATAGAAAAGAGACTATAATGTAATTCTACTTTTGTAAAATAATCAATTATTAAAATCTATCTATATCTATCTACCTATATAATTATATAGGCCTGAGGAAAATTATGGCATTTTGCATACTAAATCAACAAGGGTAATTAACAAGGGTTATACGGGGGGATATTGATGTGGGTTAGGGAAGGAAGGAGAGAGAAGAGATGGGAAAGGGAGAGTACAAAAAAGGAAAGGGGGAAAATACCAAACTCAATGAAAAAAATAATTCTCAAGTAGCCACACTCCTCAGATAGGCTACAAGTTTCTTATACTTTCCCACATTTCAGTGTGTGTTCAGCACACAGGAAGACTGCTGACATTAGGTAAAGTTTTGAAATTACTTAGTTATTGGAATAAAAGTGAAAAAATATATATATATATATATTTTTTTTTTTTTTTGGTAGAGGGAAGGATTATTTATTTATTTATTTATTTTTGGCTGTGCTGGGTCTTTGTTTCTGTGCGAGGGCTTTCTCTAGTTGCGGCAAGCGGGGGCCACTCTTCATCGCGGTGCGCGGGCCTTTCACTATCGCGGCCTCTTTTGTTGTGGGGCACAGGCTCCAGACGCACAGGCTCAGTAGTTGTGGCTCACGGGCCTAGTTGCTCTGCGGCATGTGGGATCTTCCCATACCAGGGCTCGAACCCGTGTCCCCTGCATTGGCAGGCAGATTCTCAACCACTGCGCCACCAGGGAAGCCCCATGAAAAAATATTTTTACATAAGAACTGGATCTTAGTAGTAAAGTGGATGGTGCTATCATCTTTTACCATCTATCTTTATGATTGGTGCTTGAGCCACAGGTCAGGCTCCTTGGTTAACTGATTTTTTTTTTTTTCGGTACGCGGGCCTCTCACTGTTGTGGCCTCTCTCGTTGCGGAGCAACAGGCTCCGGATGCGCAGGCTCAGAGGTCATGGCTCACGGGCCCAGCCACTCTGCAACATGTGGGATCTTCCCGGACCGGGGCACGAACCCGTGTTCCCTGCTTCGGCAGGCAGACTCTCAACCACTGCACCACCAGGGAAGCCTGGTTAACTGATTTCTTATTTTTCATTTCTACTAGTTAAGAAAATCCTAGCTCTCAGGAATGGCAGCAAGCATTGGTAGATCCGGAAATTCAACTTAAACAGGGACCTGGGGACTTCCCTGGTGGTCCAGTAAAGACTCTACACTCCCAATGCAGGGGACCCAGGTTCGACCCCTGGTCAGGGAACTAGACCCCACATGCCACAACTAAAAGATCCTGCATGCTGCAATGAAGTTCTTGCACATGGCAAAGAAGATCCCGTGTGCCACAACTAAGACAAGGCACAGCCAAATAAATAAATAAATATTAAAAAAACAAAAAACAGGGAATTGAAAAAAGACCTTGAGTGCTGCATCATATGGGCTTTATACGGGCTTCTATCCAAGTGTCCTTCAAGCCCAGTCCCTTCACCCTGAATCCTACTGACTCTTTCTCTTGTCCATCTCTTCTGTCTTTTCCTCCTCCGCAAGCCCAAGGAATTATTTCCTCCTATCAAGGAAAAGCTGTGCTCTAACATTATGTAGCCTATGCTAAGTTGCCCTCTACGGTCCAAGTTTTTGAAACTGAAAAAGGCAAAAATGAACTCCTAGACCCACTGTCTGCTGGCATATCACGTTCCTTCTCTGAAGTATGAGCACAGAATTAGCTAGCTTGAGCAGGTAGGGGGAAGAGCCAAGAGGTAAAAGGAAAAGCCAGGAACAACATAAAGAGGGTGTTAAAATTTCAAAAATATTATCTTGTCACATTGACATCCTCAAAACTAAATTTGATAGATCACTTCTAACTATTCAAGATATGACTGTACCAAGGAGCTATGCTACCTGAGAACATCTGAAATCAGAAAAAATGGCATTATTAATGTCATGAAAAAAATGTTTCTCTCAAATCCCACAAGTTTAAGAACTCATGTGTGCACTTTTCCCCTTGAGAACCAGGACAGTGCAATGCAGAAAAGCAGAGGCTTACACAGAGTGCCCATTTCTTCATGCACCAGGCTGAAAGACACGCCTGTGCCTGTGATCTGCTCTTATTCACAACTGTTTAATATCTCCTTCAACACTGAACTGAGATCAGGAAGCATGCTGTCCCCACCAGCTGCTCTCTGTGAAAGAAAGTGCAGGACCCAGCCACACCGTGCACACCGCTTACTTGCAGAGCTACACCCTTCCCTGCTGCCCAGAGTTGGTGCTGTCAGAGCTGTTCTCAACACACTTTTCCAGTCTACATCAGAGATCACAAAAGGATCCAAAAGAAATTTAAAATCTCTTCTTCTGTAACCTGAGTCCCCAGGGATAAAAATAAAATGCCACCCGGCACACCTCCCTCATATGTACCAGGCATAAACCAGAGGATGATTCGTGCTCTGCATTTAGTGGTTTTGTCTAACTAAGAAGCAAAATACCAGAAAGCACACAAGTGATAGTAATAGCTCTTCCACTTGGCCTGCTATTAATACCATGAGACAGGGCGTCCCTGGTGGCGCAGTGGTTGAGAGTCCGCCTGCTGATGCAGGGGACACGGGTTCGTGCCCTGGTCCGGGAGGATCCCACATGCCGCGCAGCGGCTGGGCCCGTTAGCCATGGCCGCTGAGCCTGCATCCAGAGCCCGTGCTCCGCAACGGGAGAGGCCACAACAGTGAGAGGCCCGCGTACCGCAAAAAAAAAATACCATGCGACATCTAGCACTGTCATTTATTAATTAATTAATTTATTTATAATAAATTTATTTATTTATAATAAATTTATTTATTTATTTATTTTTGGCTGCACTGGGTCTTTGTTGCTGTGTGCGGGCTTTCTCTAGTTGCGGCGAGCGGGGGTTACTATTTGTCACGGTGCGCGGACTTCTCATCGTGGTGGCTTCTCTTGTTGCAGAGCACGGGCTCTAGGTGCCCGGGCTTCAGTGGTTGTGGCTTGCGGGCTCTAGAGTGCAGGCTCAGTGCTTGGGGCGCACAGGCCTAGCTGCTTTGCACCATGTGGGATCTTCCCAGACCAGGGCTCGAACCCGTGTCCCCTGCACTGGCAGGCGGATTTCCAACCACTGTGCCACCAGAGAAGTCCCTAGCACTGTCATTTAATAAAGGGACTTTAGTAATAGTCACTCTACTTTCTCTTCTAGCAGAATAACTTGTGCCTGGCTTCACAAGCTGCTTACCACTAGCAGGCCTTAAAGCCCTTTTGGGCGCGTGGAACTCATTCTACTCTGAATGTCGTCTCTGGGATCTTGGCCCCTTCAGCAACAAAATTCATCAATTTTGTACTGTAAAGTTATTTTATATTTATTCAAGAAAATAACTGGTTCACCAGAGAGGCTGTTATCCTTTGAAAATGTCACAAATGCTTTCCGGGCTGCCATTATTTGACAAAGTTTCACAATAAAATAACCCCTGGGTACTGGGGAATGGATTACTGATAGGGTGAAATCTGATTGCCAGCGAATCATTGTTTTGCTTTCCTTTGGGGGAAATATATGTGAAATCACCATATCTGCAGATACATTTGTCCCAACACATGTAGAATTATACTCTGTACACACACTACATTATAGCAGAATTCTGAATCGTACATTACTATTCATCATCACTATTTTCGAGCCACTGATCCATTTTTTAAAAATGGAATACAATGCAATAGCTAATGTCAATAACTACCCTTAAATTACATGAAGCCTGGCGAAACTCCACAACGTTAACATGTTAGCAAGGACAATTAGTTACATACACATTCTTTAAAAATGCAAACATTAAGAACACAATGGCACACACATCTTTAAAAAAACGCAATTAATCTTACATTTCAAGTATGTAAAATGTATGCAAAAAATATTATTCCAGTGCTGACCACCTGATAGACCTCAGGGATGCTTTGCGTTTTCAGGACACACTTTCAGAAACACCAATCAAGCATAGTCTTTCAGAAACTACTGGCTTAAGCACATCTAATCCTTACTTTGGCAGGGAATTTTTTGGGGGTACCCAACAATTACATTTAGTAATTTTTCAGGAGGCTTATAAAATTGCACTCAACAATGCAGATTCTAGAAATTCTACTATAGTTCTCCATTTATTTACAACAGAGAATCCCAAAAGGTCATTTCGAAGGGTACAACAACTAAAATAAGCTTAAGGGAAAAGAGAGATTGCTTTCATGGAATCTGCACCTCCTATACAGACCTCTCCTCTCGGTCCACACCGGAATACCCATTTCCCAAAAAAATTTCAAGTCATTTAGTGAAACCACACATAGTTTCAAAAAAATGTAATCTCGCTCATTAATTTTAGTATGAAGAGGAAGGGACATGGAACCACAAAGCTGAAAGCTTTAATTTGAATACTCAGCACCACTAGTTACCTGTTAACCTCCACATGTCACAGTTCTCTTCTATATGAAATCAACATGCGCAAAACCAAATTCATGATCTTCCCCAAAATGGTCCCCTGATGGTATTCCCCATCACAGTGAGTGGTCCCAGCATCTGCCTAGTTCCACAACTTAAAAACCTAGGAGTCATCTTTCATACCACCTACATTGCCAATCCACAAGGAAACTATTGATCTTACCTCCTAAATATTTCTCACATCCATCCATTTCTTAACAGCCTCATGGCCACCATCCTAGCACATGCTATCTGCATCTCATCAGCTACACAAGTGATCTTTTCAAAACACAAATCTGATATTACGCCCTGGCTTAAAATCCTTCTGTAGCATTCCATTAAGATAGACCAAAATCCTTAAGGCCAAACGCTACCCGATCTGTCCCCTGTAGCCTCTCCCCTTTGCTCTCTCCAGCTACACAGCCAGTTCAGCTTCTCAAACACACAACACTATTCCCTCCTGTAAGGAGTGCTCTTCTTGCCTTCTGAGATGTCCTCCCTCCCCTTCACCTATAGCTATAACTCCTACTCATCCTTCAAATCTCAACTTCTTCAGGACTCTGTCCTGCCCCCAAAGTCTCCATTAGGTTCCTCTGCAGAGAACCATGTTCCTTATCTGGGGTGTAATTATACAATCTTGGATGTATCTGATTAAAGTCTGTCTTTCCCACTGTGGTGGAAACTAATGGCAGCAGGTACTGTGTTTTATTCACCATCATAACCCCATCACCTAACAACATACTGGCACATAGTAGATGCTCCATTTGTTGAATGAATATATGAATGGGTAAAGGAGTCAGTACCATCTGATGATTCCCATTTATCTCTAATAATTCAGAATTTCTTCATTGGTTGTGAAAGCAACTGTCACAAGAGATACACAATTTTGTTGTTAAGGATTACGAGTCACTCGACAGCTTCCTGAAGTTAGAAAGACCTTGTCTTACTCAGATTTGAATACGAAGAGAGTTAATATAACATACTGGCTAAGAACTCAGGATTTTAAGTCCACAGGTTGGGTTCTATCTAGCCTCTAATACTTACTGTCTGACCTGAAGGCAAGTTACCTAACCTCTTGGCATATTAGTCTTTTCATCGGTAAAACTGGTCTAAAACAATACCTACCTAATAAGGTTATTGTGAGGATTAAATAAAATTGTTCCTATAAATGCCCCCACAGGGTCATTCTTATTAGTCCATAAATGATTGCTAAAGTAATGATAACTGATAGACCTCAAAAGGCAAACACACAAAAATATTACCACAAAAGCAATCACTGCCTGCAGAGCTACTGATTTCTACCTAAAACTTCCACGATAGCCCAAGAAAGATCATCTACCTACAGATTACTCTAGACAACAGGACCTTGCAAAAAAAAAGAAAGAAGAACATGTCTGTGGCATCGGGCACTCTCAACACAGTGCAATGACAGTTCAGTGAATAGCTCTCCTCAAGTCTATATCCTTTACAGCTAATAATAATTAGAATACCAACCTACTAACAGCACATAAATCACATATCTCAGAAAAACAAAGAGAACCAAGCTGTGAAGCACACTGAAAATAGGACAAGAACAACAACAAAAATAATTAATGGGCAATTCTTCTGAAGTAGTTAGAAATACAAGAGAAAAACTTAATTGAATACATAAAACAAATATATATACTGCCATTAACTCTCTGAGAAATTTAAATTTGGGTTTTACAAATCCATTTGTAACTCCAAGTATCATTACTCTGGTATTGTCTCAAGTTTGAGGAATTAAAAGAATGACTTATCGAAGAAATTTCACTTTTAAGTCACTTACTGAAACCACATATATTTTCAAAGAAATGTAACCTTGATCCTTAATTTTAGTATGGTGATTAAGTAACGGCACAAAACCGCAAAGCTGAAAACCATAATTTGAACACTCGGCACCACTAAATAGGTGTTAAATTCCATATGTCCCCATTTTCTTTTCTTTTTCTTTAATATTTACTTATTTATTTATTTGGTTGCACTGGGTCTGAGTTGCAGCTTGCGGGCTCCTTAGTTGCGTCCAGTGGGCTCGTTAGATGTGGCATGCAAACTCTTAGTTCTGGCATGCATGTGGGATCTAGTTCCCTGACCAGGGATCGAACCTGGGCCCCTTGTATTGGGAGCGCAAAGTCTTAACCACTGCGCCACCAGGGAAGTCCCCCCATTTTCTAATTTACAGAAATAAGGATATCTGTTGGCAAAATGCTGAAAACTGTTAAATGGCAAGAACTCTTCAGTTTGTTATACCTGAGGAAATTTGTGTATGTTTGAGTTTTTCCACTATAAAACATTAATAAAAAGGATAACTTCTGCTTTGCTGCCTCACTGTTATGCGGAAAAAATGAAAAAGTACATTATCTCACTATGTCAGGTAGTGTCTAAGGTAGTTTAAAACTCTTTTTAAAGTTTGTTCCACTAAATTCGGTAGGTAGCTAAATAGATAAGGATTTTAAAAACCAATTCTAGGAAGATAAGACACAATAGTGTCCTCTATTGGCATTCTTCCATGAAGAATCATGATTTTCTTATCAAAAAGTATTGAAAAAAGTCAGCCAAGGTGTTCTGCAGCTAAATATGAATAACAGTAGTCCTTTGCCAATCTTTAGAATAAAGATAAATTAACAGACAACACCTGCTATAATTTTAAGTTTTTTCCATAAATTCTTCTTAAATCTTTAGCATCTGCTACAACCTGAGTATATTAGAGCCTAACATGTAATATCTAGTTTAGCTCATTCATTCATTCAACAATTGTTGAGTGCCTGCTTCCCATGCCAGCCTCTGTTAGGTGCTAGAGGTAAAGCAGAAAACTCTGGTGCCTGCCTTCCTGGGGACAAGTTTGCATATTTATTTACTTTCATCATATCATAATTATAAACTGTATGGCTAGGCCGAGAACACCCCACAATGTGAAGGGCACCCCCTGCATATGTGAACATGGCTGCAGCCCTGAAGTCTAACAAAGAATTTCTCAACTCAACACTATTGACAGTTTGGGCTAGATAGTTCTTTGTAACAGCGGGCTGTCCCATGCACTACAGGATGTTTGGCAGCATCCCTGGCTTCCATCCACTGCATATGCCACCCCCTCAATGTGACAACCCAAAACATGGCCAAACATCACCAAATATCCCCTGGTGGCGGGGAGGGAGGGACGCACAAAACTGCCCCTGATTGAGAGTCACTGGTCTAACAACAGTAGCTAGTAAGCAGCAGATGTAGAAGTAGAACCCAGATTTGTTTCTGTTCTCAGAATAATACTTTAGGGACTTCCCTGGCCATCCAGTGGTTAGGACTTCGCCTTCCAATGCAGGGGGTGCGGGTTCAATCCCTGGTTGGGGAGCTAAGATCCCACTTGCCTCGTGGCCAAAAAACCAAAACATAAAAAACAGAAGCAATGTTTTAACAAATTCAGTAAAGACTTTCTAAATGGTCCACATTTTTAAAAATCTTAAGAAAAGTAATACTTTAATGACAAAAGTAATGTATGATCATTGTCAAGATTCCAACCAGGGCTTCCCTGGTGGCGCAGTGGTTGGGAGTCCGCCTGCCGATGCAGGGGATGCGGGTT
>NW_006799673.1:400748-401340 GCF_000442215.2 Lipotes vexillifer
AAAAAAAGATTCCAACCAAAAGCACATTAAGAGTAGGAAATCTCCCTCTCCTCCTCATCTCCCTTCCTGCAAGGCTAACCACTGTTAAGTCTGTTGTGTACAGACTTAACAGACTTAAAATACACACACACACACACACACACACACACACACACACAGGAAGAACAAATGTTTTCTTTTTAACTTCTGTGGCTTGCTTCTGTCATTCAATTCTCTAGGTCAATGTACATCCATCCATCTCACTCTTTCTTCATAAGCCGCAAAGCGGTCTGGGTTATGGGTGTATCACAATTTATGTAAGCTTTCACCACTGGTAGGCATTTATACAGTCTTTAGTCTTTGGTTATTTCTAACCATGCTACAGTGGAAAAATGCTGTAGTTAACATCCTTGTACAAGGACTTCTATGACACCAACTCGCAGGAGTAGAACTGCTGAGTCAAGGTATACATGTCGTAAATTTTGCTGGTTACTGCCAACAGCTTTCCCTTTCTCCTTTACAGGTCGCCATAGGAAGAAATAACATAATGTATCTAAAAGGTTTGTAACAGTGACATATATTATATATACTCAATTCATAATTAAGGCATTCC
>NW_006799673.1:401350-407853 GCF_000442215.2 Lipotes vexillifer
GCACAGGCTCCGGACGCGCAGGCTCAGCGGCCATGGCTCACGGGCCCAGCCGCTCCGCGGCATGTGGTATCTTCCTGGACCGGGGCACGAACCCGTGTCACCTGCATCGGCAGGCGGACTCTCAATCACTGCGCCACCAGGGAAGCCCTGCTTGTATGTTTTTTAAGTTAACAAAGTGTCTTGTATACCTTTTTAAAAGATCCTTTCTGCAGCAGTGCTAGGAGGGCTATTTTAAGCAATAGCAAGATAAAAAAGTGAACATAACCAATCATTTTGTAAATGAGAAGAAATGCATACTATATCCAACATTTTCAATGTGGCAAATAGGTATGCTTACCAGTCACTATTTTAAGTGTTACAGATGAAATGCAGAGGGTTTTTTTTTTTCACTCTAGGATTTTCATTATATTTTCTATTGATTTTTATCACAGAATTATCGGATAAAGTTTCTCTGTAACTGATACGCTTTAGCAAACCTAATTTAACATCTTGCCCTCTCAGAACACTTGCAGTAAGAAAATGACCTTAGGCAGTGTTAAATTTAGGTCCAGTCAATAGTTTTCAAGAAGAGACAACTTGCACACTTTAAAAGTTTAAGCATCATCAGATTGAATAAATGCAGAGTTCACTATTGTAATTTTACACCTCTCAACAGGCAATAAATATGTATTATGAGCTAGTATATTTACAGTGTCATGATCTAAAACACCCGATGGAACATGAAGTTGCCTCAGTTCACTATAGCCTGTGGGACCTTGACTAAGACTCTTGCAGGGCTTCCCTGGAGGCGCAGTGGTTAAGAATCCACCTGCCAATGCAGGGGACACGGGTTCGAGCCGTGGTCCAGGAAGATCCCACATGCCGCAGAGCAACGAAGCCCATGAGCCACAACTACTGAAGCCCGCGCACCTAGAGCCTGTGCTCCACAACAAGAGAAGCCACCACACTGAGAAGCCTGTGTACCGCAACAAAGAGTAGCCGCCGCTCACCACAACTAGAGAAAGCCCACACACAGCAATGAAGACCTAACGCAGCCAAAAATAAATAAGATGAAATAAACTTAAAAAAAAAAAAAGGCTCTTGCAAATTTCCTCCTTAGGATTGTCCAAATATGAATGAATAGTGGGGACTGGAAGGAAACATGGAAATGGGAAGACAGCTCTATTTGTTAGGCTGGTGGGATAGTGCTTAGTTTCTATTGGCCTTATCCTGTTTGGGCTATAGTTCATTGTAAATTCTCTGTTTCCATAGTTACTATCACTGGATCCTCTTAAAAATCCATCCAATTCATATGAGTGGGAAACTGTCTACAACCTTGCTACTCAAAGTGTGGTACTCTGACCAGCAGCATCTATATCACTCGGGGCCTTGTGAGAAATGCAGAACCTCAGGCCCCACCTCTGAACCAGTGCCTGGTTCATCCCCAGAGGATTCCTGTGCACATTCAAGTTTGAGGAGCCCTGGTCTACAAGACTTAGAGCAGTGATTCTCAAGGGTGGGGGAAGAGGGAGACAATTTTGTCCCCAAAGGCCCATTTGACAATATCTGGAGGTATTTTTTGGTGGCTGCTACTGGCATCTCGTGGATAGAGGCCAAGCTTCCTGCCAAACAACCTACAAGGCAAAGGACAATCTCCCATAACAAAGAAATATCCAGCCCCAAATGTCAGAGGTTGAGAAGAGCTGACTGAGAGGAAAAGCAGTTTTGCCCAACTCCATATATACACTGTTGATCGTAAAATAAAAAGAAATATCAGAAGCTCATATTGTCCTTTTTGTCAGAATTCAAATATTCATATTTAATTCCTATTTTTATTGGTAAAACGCTATATTTTATAATTCTTCTTTAGAAGAAAAGAACATGAGGTCACTGAATTAAACACAGAAGAAATAATATCATCCTTCCCCAAAATGGAAACAGAACATTTAAATTAAAATTTTAGTCACAGAGCAGACTAGTTTTATATTGTCATTATAAAACGATACCTATGCTGTTCTGGAGAGCAGTTTTCTAAAGAAACAAATTGTAAACTTTTTTCGAAAACTATTCCAGTATTTACCAACTCTCATTGTCAAGACATGCTTATTTAATATTAAACTTAAAATTACATCTGAAAGAATTTAATTGCAATTCTTAGGGGAGAAAAATAATGCTTTTAGAAGAAAAATGTTTTGTACTTAAATTACTGTGCTAAAAACTCATATCCTAATTATAAAAATTACTTACTAGATCTAATTTGTAGATTATAGGTTAAAAAAAAACCTATTCTGAGAAATGACTGAAAACCTTTTTGAAGTTCCATCCATAAGCTACATTTACAAACTCGTCTGAAACGTTTCAGGAGATACACAAACAAAACCCTATCTTCCAGGTGCTTAGTCTAGCTCATAAAGCATACTTAGTATTTGCAAGGAAACAAAAATAATTTTTAATTTCAAATTAAACTGCATGAAAAGTTTATATCCTTACATAAGGCATCCAGATACTCTTTTGGATATAATCATAACAAAAGTAGAGAGGACAGTCGCTATATGTGTATTTCTATTAGCTTCTTAAGATGTTAATGAAAATGACTAAAGGTGAGAAGAAAAAGAATCTTTCATAGCTCTCATTTTCTATGAAATAATTATTTTATTTTCCTTTGAATGAAACAGAACTCAGCCCCTACATATACTAATAATAAAGTTTCAACCATTGAAAATGTCACACAACTACACAGCTAAGAAATATAACTGACTAATGACTATCTAATTTCCATAAATCACTCTTGTAATCATGGTCAGGTCAGTTTAAAAGGCTCATATTATCTTAATATACTAGGTTAATTATCTATACTTTAATACAGACAAAATTGCCTCCTGAGTATCTTTCACAGCTCTGTAACCTTCCACCAGCCAAATAAGTATGGCTGCTGGCAGACTAGACATTTTCTTTTCCTAGAGATTGGCGCACAGAAAACCACAAAGAAGAGTTATTAAGATCCTGAGATGAATATGAAAACAATAAAATGTAAATATAAAATTAATTATAGTTGGAAGGACCTGAAATCCATCTACTACCACCTTCTAATTTTAAAAATGGAGAACTAAAGGTTCAGCAAGGTCAAGCAATATGCCCGAGGAAACACAGCAAATTAATGGCAGGTCTCCCAATTCCAGACAGTACTTCAGCAGTTTTACACAAAAGCATATTAACAATTAGGAGCAAGTGTGCAATTCCATCATTCTTTCAACTTTGCTCTTCAAATGATCACTTACTAAGAGCATCAGAATCTTGGCATTTTAGAGTCTGAGAGGGAAGCTTTTCATGATTCCTCCTCTTACAGATGAGGAAACTGATATCCAGATAGATCTTACTGTTCCATTCATTCATCCACAAACATTTACTGAACTGCTGCAATACGCTAGGTTTTAGAGATACAAAGATACACATAAGATCACAGTTCTTAAGGAGCTCATGTGGGACCAAGAGAAAAAAATATATAAATGTAATCCAACAAGATGGTTATTATAAGAGAGGTATTCACTAAGAAGAGTGGGGGCAGGAAGGAATTAATCAGCTCTGTTTGGATATAACACTGTACACCAAGCATGAACAGATAGCTATTTACACCATTTAATCTTGGCTACAATGTTTTATATTAAAACAGATGAAAAAAGTTCCACTTTCACCAAAAGCAGTAGAAACTACTGTTTGCTAGAGTGCCAGGCAGAGTGCCTGGCATTTCACACGTATTATTTAATCCTGAAAATGACTCAGAGGTAAGCAGTATTATCCCCATTTTTCAAAGAAGGAGGACTGCTGAGACAAGCTTGTCCAAGTCAAGATACACCAGAGTCATAATTTGAACCCAGGTTCACACACATTCCTTTCTTTCTGTTAAACTATGAATCTCTCTGCACAGGATTTATTTGTTTAAATCATCCTTCACGTTCTTTCTCTACAGTCTTCGTTAAGCAATACACCCTGCAATAAATAATTCTAGCCTTCAAGATTATCACTTCCTAGAATCAGGAATCAGAGTTTAAAAACCTTAAGGAAGGAAAGACAAGAAAAGGTTCTGCTTATACCCAAATAAAGTTTCCTCACTCATAAAAACTGAAATACTGGTGTAGTGAACTCCAGCTTTTACCTCTTGCTTAAAGGAGTCTTACTTTTTCTATGTTTAGATCACACTATAGGTGCTCCATAAGCAGTAGTATTTTTCTTCAAGGTGTTGAGAGGGCAGACTCAAACTTTCTGAAGCTTTGAATTTTATAAAGAACTAAGCATTTTCTTTTGTTGTTTCTATTCCTGTCCACAACATTTTGAAATAGAGAAGGCTGGGAAAAAGCTCTATTCCAAGATGCTAAGGAGGAATTTAGGATGAAAATGGTTAGCCCGCTGCCCAGCCTTCTACAGCTAACATGTTTCATCTTCGGGCAAAAGGGAAGATTTCAAATGCTAAGGGGCGAGTAGGGAAGGAGGACGGGGCCAAGGGGTAGAAGATCAAATCCTAATCCCTAGTATTAAGTCCAAGGAGCCTTCACAGTTGCCTGTGAATAAAGTAACCACGTGGGAAGCCCAGCTGAAACCA
This sequence comes from Lipotes vexillifer, assembly GCF_000442215.2. Classification (NCBI taxonomy): domain Eukaryota; kingdom Metazoa; phylum Chordata; class Mammalia; order Artiodactyla; family Lipotidae; genus Lipotes; species Lipotes vexillifer. Next base: position 405,927 of record NW_006799673.1, read on the forward strand.
AGAAAGGAAAGCCCTGCTGGATAACGACGGCATCTTTTATTGAAAAAGTTGTATCGAAGTACACACTAAGTCACCCAGCAGTCCCCAGTGATGCGGGTCATGGAACAAAATTCAAAGAGGCCTTTTCTCTGCATTTAAATGAACACATCTGATCATTTAAACTGAAACCTCACCCCAAGCCCTCAGGAGAAAAATATAACCGCCCTCTGTATAACAAGATTTTCGGTGCGGGCCGCAGCCTCGCGGCTCTCTGGGCACCGGCGTGGAGCTGCCCCGGCCTCCCCGCGGTCCCCGCCCGGCGCCCCCCGGCGGCCCTGAGCCCCACCGCCCGCTCCGAGGACGAACCCACGGACCGCCCTCCGTCGCCCAGGCTCACCTCCGGGCACGCCGCTTCCCGCGCCCTCCGGACCCCAGCGCCCGGCGACCAGCTGAAAAACAAGGAGGAAGTGGAGCGGGCGGGGCCCGAGGCTGAGGACCCTGCGCTCCGACCCCCGCGCAGCCATCGCCCGGGACCCGCGCGGGAATGCAGGGAGCCGCCTCGCGACGGCCGCGTGGGGAACGCGGACTCGAGGGACCGAGCCGGGAGTGTGGGTTGGAGCCAAAGGCTAGCAGCGGCTGCGGAGGGGCTGACCGGCTCCTCAGCTGGAGCCGAGGTAGCCTCCACCGCCCGCTGGATTTGGGCGGGCTCTGGGCGCGAGAAGAGGCTCGGGAAGCCTAGCCCCGCCCAAACCCCGCCCCCGCTCACCTCTTGTTCCGCCCATCCCCGCCTCGTCGTCTCTGGCCCCGCCCCTCCTACTCATAGCCCCGCCTCCGTTCCGCCCAGTCGTTCCTCAGGCCCGGGTTTTGGCCCCACACTATCCATTCTAGCTCCGCCTTTTTCACACCTGGCCCCTCCTCACCACTCTGGCCCCGCCTCCAGGCCCGACACCTGGCGGGTGAGATGTTGGAGCTCAGAGTCCCAGGAAGGGCAAGGCCAGAGGATGGCATCACAGGCGGGTCCTTAGTCTAACCACAGAGTGACCTTGGGCAAGCCGCTGCATACCTATGATAACTACTATTAATGGCTGCTCCGTGCCCAGCACCAAGAGGGGAACCAGACAGACAGACCGCTCTCAGCAGACAGAAAACCAGTAAACATAAATAAAGTTACTGAGTTGTGATGAGAGACGCAAAGGAAACAGGCGGGAGGCTGAAACATAGTGGAAGGGCACTTACTCCTAGGCTCCTGGCTGAAGCTCTCTCCACTCAACACTGCTGCCCACTAAATTCCTCCTTGCGAGGTAAATACCAGTCACAGCTTGCTGCCTCAAAAGGCTGTTATGAGAGCCAAGTGACTGGGCAAGTCACCCTCCCTCTCTGGGCCTGTTTCTTCATCCTTAAAAGGAGGAGGATAAGCTAGAGGACTTGGAAGGTCCAGCTCTGACACTCATTCAAGCCATCCACAGAAATGATTTGCAGGTGTCTCAAATGTGGACAACGCCCTCCATGCTGCCATCAGTTAACGTTAGCAAATATTAGTGACTCCATCTGCCGCTGCTGACACTAGCAACTCCGATGGTGATTGATAATGATTGCTAGAATTCCATCTCAAATCGCACTAGATCGTACATTTCATCCCTTCTATTCATAATTGATTAGAAAGCTTCATTTGGCTGAAGAGATTCAGGCAAATCATCTTTAAACTTCAATGACAGTGCGTTTCTCTGATTCTTCACAGAAAGCTTTACGGATTTGACACCTCTAAGACTCCTTGTAAGCAGAAATATCACTCCAAGCTCCAGACTCTGAATCTGTTTAAAAACTAAGCCTGGTTGCAAAGAATCCGAAGGCGAAAATTAGTTAAGACATTTTTCCCCAACTAAGTACCACCAGGAAAATGGAAACAATATCCATTAAAACTAGTCTGCTTAAGCTGGACTTAGGGAAA
>NW_006799673.1:408070-449568 GCF_000442215.2 Lipotes vexillifer
AGGGAAAGAAAGGGTCCACAGAAAATGATAACCAGGTTGTCACTAATTACACTTCTACATAGGAAGGAAAGACAGTATTTATTGTCCCTTATTTCTATTTTGCTCTGAAGAATTTATGGGGCATGTAGACACTTATGCAATTCACCCTAACAGTATTTGGAGAAAGTAAAGTGTTATTCTGCTTCTACAGCTAGGGGATTTGAAACTGAGTGGTTGAATAACTGTTGAAGGTCACAGCACCTGTCAGTGGAAAAAATAGAATTAAATGGCTGTTAGCTGAGCCATGGCAAGCATAATTGGGACTCCTAGGTCTCCCCAGAGTGTTATATCAATAACCATGAGAACGGACTTGCCTGGTGGTGGAGTGGTTAGGAATCCGCCTGCCAATGCAGGGGACACGTGTTTGAGCTGTGGTCCAGGAAGATCCCACATGCTATGGAGCAACTAAAACCATGTGCCACAACTACTGAGCCCACGTGCCTAGAGCCCATGCTCCACAACAGGAGAAGCCACTGCAATAAGAAGCCCGCCCACCGCAACAAAGAGTAGCCCCTGCTCACCGCAACTAGAGAAAGCCTGCGCACAGCAATGAAGACCCAGTGCAGCCAAAAATAAACAAATAAATAAATAATTTTTAAAAAATGATTAAAGGGGTAAAATTATTTTTAAAAATGACCATGAGAACAACAGTTATTTACATAATCTGTGAAAAAATAATACTTGTTGTTACTGTTCTTAAGTGAAAGGCAAAGTGTGTAATTTGTTGGGCACTTTAAAATCCAAGCAAATAATTATAGAATATAATGTATGCATCTTGGATGGTTTTTTCTAGAATGATACACCAATTACTCTCAGTTGCTGGATATGGTGGCAGCACCTGACTCTGATAACAGGCGTTTTCACACTGCTAGGAAACGCTGGCTGATCAAATGACAATGGAAACTGGTGCTGTTGCTGTGGCCACCACCTACAAAGGTTCCCCAAAGTAGCATCTGTCTACCAACTTTCTGAGATTTGACCAAAGGGACTGTCATATCATACAGTCTACAGTGCACCCATATCCCAGACACCACATTTCCTCTGAAGATTATGTAATTTTTGTTACACTTTCCTGCCTTCACCCATCCTACTCCTCCCTTTCCCTGAATATCCAAACCCACCCTTTCTTCAAGACCCATTTCAAATGCCGCTTGCCCCTTGAAGCCTAGCTTGGTTCCCCCACCAGACACAGCCTCTCCCTTCTCTGAACTTCCAGAACACTTTTATTTCTCTCACAGCACTTACCACGTTCCATCTTTTGGTCCATTTCTCTATACATCTTATGTTCTCTACTAGATAATGAGGTCCTAGGCTTAGAGTCTATGTCTTATTCATCTTTATAATACTCACTAGCCAGTCAGTGCCTTGCCATAGAAAGTGGAATATAATAATTATCATATTAACCTTGCTAGGTAGTGGGAGAATATAATAATCTAAGCACTTTTTAATATACTAGCACATTTAAACTCCAGCAGTATTAGAAGTGTGGTACTTTTATTACCCTTGTTTTGTTTTGACCTCTCCTTCTCACTGCTCTTGGCAGGTTCCTCTTCTTTCACCCAGACTCCGCATGTTAGGAATTCCACAGGCTGAAATCTGGGACCTATCTCTTTCTCTGTACACTCTGCCCCTGCCTCCACCCTACTCCCCCCACTTCTGTGATCTTATCCATTTCCCTGGCGTTAAATACCTTCCACATACTGGCAATGACCAGATTCACACTCAGGTGCTAATCTCAACTCTGTGTCTCTGTGTATGTGACATCATCATCACTTGGACATGTCAGTTAATTATGTCCCCAAAGTCTCCCCATCTCAATCCATGGTACCACCATCCAACTAATTATTCAAGCGAAAAACCTGGAGGTCATCATTGGTTCTTCCCTCTGCTTCACGCACCAAGTCTAATTCAACCTTAAGTGCTGTTTACCTTGAATCTATCTGGAATCCATATCTTAATCCTCCTCTCCTACTACTATAGTCAAGTCCATGCTTATCTCTAGCTTAGACTCCACCTGCACTCTCCAGCACATTCTGAGGGCAGCCTGAGTGATCGTCTTAAAACACAAACAAAATCCCAAGTCCTTGCCACCCATTAGAGTGGCCCCTGCTGCCTGCACTGACATGTCCCCCCCACCCCACATGCACACACTGTGCTCCTGGGTCACTGGCCCCTTTCAGTCTCTGGAACCAGCCAGCATGGTCCTGCCTTGACATGAACTGCTCCCTCTGCCTGCCCTGTTCCCTCCCCAGCCCTCCTCCTCCCCCGCCTTGCCTAATTCCTACTCCTCCTTCAGGACTGAGCTTATTTGTCACCTCTGGAGAGACAAACCAACCTAAGCTGGGTCTTCCACTCCCTCTGTCTATTACTCTGTATCAGTGTGCCCTGTCCCCTCCCCTCACCACATTTGTCACAATTTTTAATGACATAATTTTAGTGTGCCTGATTCCCCCTATAGAAAATTAGCTCCAGATGGGCAACAGCTGTGTCTGGTATCCACCAGTGAGTGCCCAGTATATGGAGCACACAGTTGATGCTCAAAATGTTTGTTGGATGAATAAATGAATGTTAAGTAGTTTGCCCAAGATCTCTGAGCTAGTGAGGTAAAAAATGGTGAGCAGGGATTCAAACCCAGGTGGCCTGACTTCAAACTAAACTGAATCTCTCTCTGTAGACCCCGTCCCTAATCTTTAAACCAGAGCCTTAAAACCTGACTTGCAGGACATAAAGCTGGTAAAGCAAGCATTCAGCTGCAGGGCCCAAGTGTTCAATAGCTGGCAGCTATTATTATTTGTGTGGCAGTTATTCTCTGATGTGCTTTTGCACTTACGAAACCCTTAAGCAAAGGGAAGTTGGTGCTTTGGAGTTAAAAAAGAGCACATGAGAAGGGAATTAGGGGGCCAAATAAATAAGAGGAATCAAAAATAAACATTGTCGTTTGCAAGTGGTATGACCTAATGAGTTGTCTTTTATGTCAATGTTGTTGCTCACTTTTCTTTTTTATAACGGGGTCAACTGAGCTAAATTCAGAGCTAGGCAGATTCTCTGAATCTTCCATTCAGCATTTCCATTATGGCTTGGTGATAAATTCTGCTGTGAGCCTTGGAGAGCCAAACTGAAAAGGTAATTAAAGATAAAAATGGATGCTGTCAATTTTATTGTTGAAGTTAAATGAATTTTCACAGATTAAAGGGAAAAAAGCAAGTATTGATAGGATATTAAAATCCAATTCTTCAAAAGAAATGATATAAAAATAAAAGGTCCCTTTCAGGGGCTATTTCAATGGCTGTGATCAAAATGTAAAAGAGCAGACATTTTAATGCAGAGAGCTGTAAAAGAAAATTAATTGGCCACATTTGTATTAGATTGTAATAGCTAAATAGTAGCACATAAAATCAAATATCACAAAAAGTACAAACCATGTATAAAACTGAGCTGTCTCAATAGAATTTAATAATAGCATATATGCGTAATGTATACACCACAATGTCACAGACCCAATTAACAATAGAAAAACACAAGAGAACAAAGAAATGGCAGTTCACCACAAAACAAAATAAATTATAATGTGTCCTGAACAAATACCAGCTCTTGTTATAAATGAAGATATTGTTTTCCATCTTAAGAAAGTACACTGTAATATCCCATGCCCTCTAAATGTTGAAAACTTTTATATCTGGAAGTGATGAATCATATCGTGAAAGAATTTTTTTAAAGCCAAATATGAACAATACTCTATTGTGTACTTGTAACTTGCAAAAGGATAGATCTTAAATCTTCTCCACACACACACACAAAATGGTAACTATGTAGAGGTAATGGATATGTTAATTAGCTTGATTGTGGTGATCATTTTACAATGTATATGCATATTAAACATCAAATTTGTATACATCAATGACAGCTCCATAAAACTGCTAAAATATAATTTCTACAGTAAAAAAAACACAAATATGGATTTCTGTAGATAAATTCCTTCAGCAGATTTGTAATCACTATGCAAAAGCTCAACATTTGTGTATTAGATCAACACAATTTATTAGAAATATGTAAATATTGATTGCATTAAATGAAATGTTCTTCATAGGTGACATACTATTATAAATTTTAAAAAGAAACTTATGCCCTTACTTAATGACCACAAAACACAATTGCAAATGCTTGACTCTGTGCAAAAGGTAGAATTTAAATATTCTTATCAAATATATAGCCTATATCTCACTCTCTTTCTATTCTAGAAATGAGAGGTATTTATAGACACTTCCACATATACCAAAAACAAATCCAAAGGACAAATTATACTGCAGGTATAGACCACAAATGCTCCAGAAATTTGTAGCTATCCACCAGGAGAATCGTCCTCTTAGAATTTAATTCATTGATTGCCAATTTAATTGTCCCTAGACTATTCCCACCTCAATCAAGGGATATTAAGAAATTATGATCCTCAAAAGCACTCAAAAAATTCAAAATTAAATATATTTCTCTTCCGTTTGTAATTTGTAAGCTGCCATGTAAGGCATTTAGGGATGTGAGCATAAATTAAAACCAAAATGGAGCTGTTTCTCTACTATGTTTGGGACTCTGCTCTAATTATCTGTTCCTCTAATTTATTTAGCAAGGTTCACTTTCTCATCTGTCTAGTGATTACTAATTGATGTCAAGTTTTCTATATGCATAAGAAGACCAGATGAGCAACGTTTTAGCAATACAAAAAACTCCCTCTGAAAGTTAATATATGGCACTGATTGTTCCAGAGAATCGATTTTCTTTAACCTAATTCTAAGCCACCTGATCCAAGTCTCTCAAAATTGGAAATCGTTTGGTAATTTCCAGTTCCACAGCTGTCTCACATGAGACACAATCTCTCCTTGCTCTTCTATAACACGCTTGGTTAATAATCTTATTTATTTTCTGCTTTCCTCCCCTACACACAGTAAGTTCCATGAAAGCAGAGACATTACCTATCTTGTTCACTTTATCATCCTGAGAACTTGACAAATAGCTGATTCTCAAATAATTGTTGAATGAATAGCTAGGAGGTGACAGAGCAAGGATTCACACTGGTGTTTATCTGATATCAAAGACCAAAGACTGCACTCCCCAATATGTCAAGAACTTTCTGTGTTTCCCAATCTACTATCTCGCAGAGTGTTGGAGAGATCAAATGGGCATCAAAAGCACAACAAGCAATTTCAACTCTGCTTCTCCAGTGACTGAGAAGATCTGATGTAACCAAGGATCAAATATATCCTTTTTCTTACAGGTGACCTCAAGTATTCTTTAGCTTTCAACAAATTGAAAACACTCTAGAAGTTAAGGGGAAAAGGGCTGGAGAGGGACAAGTGGGGGAGGCTCCCATAGAAGCCCAGGCCAGGGATGACAGCAATGGCTTGCACTGCAGTGGTGGCACTGGAGCTGTGTGACTTGGCACAAGTGACTCACCTCTTCTGAGCTTTGGTTTTCTCAGCTACATAAATAGAAAGTTTGCCTCTAAATCACTGGGCACATTGTAGGCCCTCAGTGCTACAATTACACTAAATGTTTTAGAAGGTTATGATGAGAATTAGCACTGATAAATATACAGTAACTGACACATTTGTGTACTCAACAAATGATAGCTTCTACTCTGTTGTATTGAGAAACAGGGTGTTCTAAGGCTGCAAAATGCTTTAGAAGAGCAATGAAAAGGAAAAAACTTATTTTAAATTCTCATTTAAGACTATTTAAAAATAGCTTTTCTACCTACTGTATACCTCAGGGAACTCTACTCAATGCTCTGTGGTGACCAAACTGGGAAGGAAATCCAAAAAAGAGGGGGCATATGTATACATATAGCTGATTCACTTTGCTTTACAGTATAAACTAACACAACATTGTAAAGCAACTATACTCCAATAAAAATTAATTTAAAATAAATAAATAAACCTCACATTAAACCTAAAATAAATAAATAAATAAAAGAGCTCTTCTGTAATTTGCCAGAGGTCTACCAGTACACTTATTCTGCAGCTAAACTGGGCCAGTGAAATAAGTTAGCAGTGGCTATCTCTGGGCAATATAGTAAGGGCAATTATTATTTAATTTGTTGTGTATTTTCCAAAGTGAGCATGTACTGCTTTTGTGATCGGGAAAAGCAAGTTGTTAGATTGTTTAGGACTCAGAAGACAGTTTACCCCGGATTCTCTCGTTCTGTATTCTCTCAAAGTCATTCGGACTGACGTTTTCAGAGAATGTTGTTATATAAGGCTCTTGGGTACAGAATCAAAGACATGGCCTTTCCTAGTGTTAGGCATAAAGGAACTCAGAGAAGACATTCTTCCTGCCAGGATGAAAGGAAGGCAAAATCCTCTCCAACTGTGAGACCTACTTCAAGGATAACTAATGAATTCATATATGTACATTTACTCAAGGAGTCAATCCAGTTCCCATTTTTATTGGGCTCTTACAGGAGAAAATAGCAGAAAGTAGACTCCTTTTAAAATCTGAATTGTTAATATGAATGTATAGTATAAATATGGATTAAAAATTAACCAAGATATGACCCATCAATTCCACTACTAGGTATATAGAGAAAGAGAAATTAAAACACATGTCCACACAAAAACATATACATGAGTATTCAAAGCAGCAATACTCATAATAACCAAAAAACAGAAACAACCCTAATGTCCCCAAACTGATGAATAGATAAAATGTGGTATAATCACACAATGGAATATTATTCAGTAATAAAAGGAGATGAATTCATGCTATTATTTCTCTCATCTAGTAAACAAAGAAATGAAATACCAATACACACTACAACGTGGATGAACCCTTGAAAACATTACACTAAGTGAAAGAGGCCAGTCACAGAGGACCACTTAGTGTATGATTCCATTTACATGAAATTCCCAGAATAGGCAACTCTGTATAGACAGAAAGTAGATTAGTGGTTGTGTAGGGCTGAGGAGGGACCTGGGGGTGATGGCAAATTGGTACAAGATTTCTTTCCCAGATGATGAAAATGTTCTAAGATTGTGCTGATAGTTGTACGACTCTGTGACTATGCTAAAAGTCATTGACGTGTACCCTTTAAATGAGTGAATTGTATGGTCTATGAATTATATCTCGATAAAGCTGTTACCAAAAAATAAATAAGTAAATAAACCAAGAAAGGCAAATAACTATCTTATTTCATGTCATTCTGAATTCATTCATTTTCTTTCCCCCCCATTAATCAGTTCATTAGAAATATTTTAAATTCAACTATTTTGTGAAGATATGAGTTCTGGAAAGGAAAGGTAACATCGGAAGAATTATCAGAAGCTATTTAAAGCAGCTATAAGATGGTCTTTCTCTCTTTTTTTTCTCCAGTTGAGTCATACCTTCAAACTTTTTCTTTGAAAGTTTAGGGAAGACTCATTTTTTTTTAATACTGGAAAAAAAATCAGGCTCTCTTCCTCCCCCCAAATATCTTGGACAAATCACATCTGTTTAAAATTTATTCTTGTACTTACTGGTTTTGCAAAAGAAGGCATCGTCTTACACAGTATTTGTAATTAAAAGCAAATCATTTGTTTAAAAAAAGGGCAGTTTGCAAAAAAATGGTTTTGTTTTTTTATAATTCTCATTAAAACAATATCTAGCCAAAAAAAAAAAAGAATGGACAATTCCCAGTTAGCCTGAACAATGGAATTAAAGTTGCATGATTAACTTAAATAGTGCCTTTTAAAAATAGATACCAATTATATATTTAAAATTGCGCATGATAGGGGCTTCCCTGGTGGCGCAGTGGTTAAGAATCTGCCGGTCAATGCAGGGGACACGGGTTCGAGCCCTGGTCCGGGAAGTTCCCACATGCCATGGAGCAACTATGACCAGGCACCACAGCTACCGAGCCTGCACTCTAGAGCCTGCGAGCCACAACTACTGAGCCCACACGCCACAACTACTGAAGCCCAAGTGCCTAGAGCCCATGCTCCACAACAAGAAAAGTCACCACAATGAGAAGACTGCACACCACAACGAAGAGTAGCCCCCGCTCACCACAACTAGAGAAAGCCCGCGTGCAGCAATGAAGACCCGATGTGGCCAAAAATAAAATAAAAAATAAAATAAAATAAAATAAATTCAAACAATAAATAAAATTGCACATGATAAAAGTGATAAAACCACAAATTTACTAGAAGTATGTTATAGACTTTGGCATGGGGAATATCTTTATATGCATGATATTAACAACAAGAACTATAAATGATTGACAGTTTTGCCTGCATAAGCACAAAAAGCCTTCAGTATATCTGCATTAAAAATGAATTTTTTAGAAGTTAAATGCTCTGATAGAAAACTGAGCAAAGGAGATGGGCAGTGCACAAAAGAATACAAATGAAATATCTGGGAGAAAAAGAAAAAGAAAAAGAAAGCATTTGACATGGTTTTACTCACTGTGTAATGTGCAATATTGCTTGCAGAATTCTTCCCTCCCAGGGTTATTGGTTTTAAGCCAAAACAGCAATAAGAAAAAAGACGTTAGGAAATTTTAAGAGTAGTTCATCATATTCACTTAATGTCTTTTTAAATTAGATTGTAACAACTTATCTGAGTTAGAGACCCTAGTCATCCTCTACTCCCTCTCTCTCACCCCTCACTGTGTGGGAGCCTCCCTGCTCTCTGTTCTTAGACCCTCATCCTTCCTTGCCTGACTATTTACGTAGCCTCCTATCTGGTTTTCCTGCCTTATGTCTCTTCCTACTTAATCCTTCTTCTGGACTCCAAGAGTTCTAGTGTTAATTGTTTCTCTCATTTACTAAGAATCCCAGCAGCCTCTGCATTGTATTGAGCACAAACTCCAAGATCTGTGAGGCTGTCTTCTCTCCTTAGCATACGTGTCCAACCTCATCTCTTGTCCCTCTTCTTCCCCTAACGAGCTATGCTCTAGCTCTGCTCGGCGACTGATTTCCCATAAAAATGTGAAGCTTTCCCACTGCCAGGCCTTTACACGAGCAGTTCCTTCTGCCTTTCCTCCCTAACCTCAGTGTACAGCCACCTGGAGTCTAGCACATCCTCCACATTGTTAAGTAGTTGATGACAGCCCTGCCTTTCCTGCAAGACTGCACTTTAAGAACTGAGGATGAGGGGAGGGGTAAATTGGGTATTTGAGATGAACATATACACACTACTATATATAAAATTGATAAACATCAAGGACCTAGTGTATAGCACAGGGAATTATATTCAATGCCTTGTAATAACCTATAATGGAAAAGAATCTGAAATAGAATATATGTATGTGTGTAACTGAATCACTTTGCTGTACACCTGAATCATTATAAATCAATTGTACTTCAATTAAAAAAAAAAGAACTGAGGACACGTCTTACTCATCCATGAATCCACATTACCCAAAATTACCAGGAACATGGTAAATATAAAGAAATAAAGAAATGAATCCACTTTCTGATTTGTTTCCAGAATGTAGAATATTTTTGCACTGCTAAAACAAATACTTTCATGGAACTTTCAAAGTGCTGGACTGTAGAAATTCCAGAGTCATGTTTTCTGATTGAGAAAAACACCAGCAATAAAATTATATGCAGGAACATGATTTTTTTCCACGATTTATTTTTTAAAACGTGATTTGTGACTCACCAAAATGAAATCAGCTTAAGATTTTGATTTTAAAGTTTGACTCAAGATTTGAAACTTTTAGCTTTTTGGTTTCCTATTCGTTTCTGTTAAGGTGCTCTTGTACCCGTAGTGCCCCTGTGAGAACGCACAAGTTTTGCCCAGGTGAGAGGATGAAATGCCTGCTGTAGGTGGAGGAGTGCCCCTGTTCAGGTGAGGATTGCTAAGCTTATATTTGGGATGAGTCATCAGGAACCAGAGGGCTCTGAAATCTAGGACTAAAAATACACCACAGAACAGAGGAAAAAGAAGCTGGGTGAGAATCTAGGCTAGCAGTCAGCCCGAGAGCAGGAAAAAACCCAGTTATAGAATAGCCCCTGCTGCAACCCCACCTTCTACTTTTCCCTCACAGTATGAAATTATTTCAACAAAAGGGTGAATATGTCAAAATTTGCCCATCTTTTGGGTGAAGTTCTGAAGACTTGCTTCTAATGTGGTGGTAAAATATGCTGTCTTACCCACTACAGTCTTTGAAGTTGTCACAACTTTAAGCACGTGTTGAAGGGGTGATCAGAATATGGAAAACCCACCAGTTGTACTGACCTGGATGGAAAAGAGGTGTATTTTAGGATTTCACTCCACCATATCAAGAGCCACTATTCACTCCTTCATCAATATTTATTTGTTGCCTAATAGGTACCAGTTTCTGTTCTCGGTACTGGAACATAGCTGTTGAATAAAACAAAGTCCTTGATCTGGAAGCTTATATTCCAGTGGGGTAGACAGACAGTAAACAGGCCAGATGGTGTTGAGTGCTATGGAGGAAGCTCAGCAGGGAGAAGGAGAATGTGAGTGTGTGGGGAATAGACTGCTCTTCTGCAGTAAGTAGCCAAATAAGGTGACATTGAAAGAGAGACCTGCACGAGATGAGTGGGCCATACTGATGTTCCCAGGGGAAGAGTATTCCCAGGTCAGAGGGAATGGCAAGTGCAAAGACCCTGGGATGGAAGAGGGCTTGTTGTTTCAAGGAACAAGGGGGCTCATCTAATGAACACAGAGGGAAGGGAGCACAAGGTGGAAGAGAAGGTAGCAGAGGGGCCAGAGTATGGGGCACCTTGTAAACCAGTGTAAAGAATCTGGCTTTTACTGAGCAAGAAGGTAGAATTTCGAGCAAACCAGTAGCACAATCTTACATTTTGAAAGGCTGCTGTGTTGAGAATTGGCTGAAGGGAAGGAAGCAGATGGAGGCTGCAGCAATAGTCCAAGTGAGAGAGAATGGTGGCATGGATCAGCGTACCTGCAGTGGTAAATGGTTGGATCCTAAATACATTCTGGAGATAAAGCCAACAGGATTTATCAGTTCACTTCTCCATCGACCTCTACTTCTGTGCATAGCCAGACTGAATTTTAAAATGGCCAGAGCCATTTTACAACATTTTACAGTCAACCCTCATTACGTACAGATTCTGCATTTGCAAGTTTGCCTTTAACCCCAAAACCAATACTCACAGTGCTCTCCTGGTCACTGTGGACACGCACAGAGCCATGGAAATATTTGTTGCCTGATGCCCATTTTCCCAGCTCAAGTCAAACAAGGGGCCACTCTGCCTTCTTGCTTCAGCTCATACTGTAAACAAGTGTTCTTTTGGTCACTTTTGTGCTATGCTTTTTGAATTTTTGTGCTTTTTGTTGGTGATTTCACTTTCTAAAATGTCCCTTCAGTATAGTGCTTGCTAGTGTTCCTAAACACAAGGCAGCTGTGATGTGCCTTACATAGAAAATATATGCATTAGATAAGCTTCATTTAGGTATGAGTTAAAGTGCTGTTGGCCATGAGTTCAATATTAATGAAGTACCAACGTACATTAAATGTCTCTAAACAGAAACACACATAAAACAAGGTTATGTATTGATCTGTTGATGAAAGTGTTGTAACCAGAGGCTCAAAGGAACCTAACCTGTTATTTTACTAGGAGCAATGGCTCAGAATTTGCTAATTCAGCATTCATGCTGACTTTACAGAACATGGCTACCACAAACAAGAATCAACCATATAAAGAGAAATTTAGAAGATTCAAAAAGCACTATGTCAAAGGGGCTTGGAAATAGCTTGAACACCACCACGGGCAGAAAACTCCAAGACACTGCTATTCCTTAAGAGCACTTAATTAGGGATTAGGCTGGGACCCCATATCTGATTGACAACACTGCTATGGCTCAACGCACTGGTTCTCATCCCTGCTGTCCATTAGATCACCCGGGGAGATTTCGAGCAATGGTAATGCCAGGGTCCACTGCAGAGGTTGCTTTAATTGGTATGGGGTATAGCCTGGGTACAAAGAAATTTAAAAGCTTTTCAGGTGATTCCAATATGCAGCAAAGCACTTCTCAAACTTCAGCATGAATTAGAAACACATGCAGAGCTTGGTAAAACAGATTGCTGGGCTCTATGCCAAGGTTTTCATTCAGGCCTGGGATGGGACGCTAGAATTTGCATTTCTAGCAAACACCCAGGTGACGCTCCACAGACCACACTTTTAAGTAGCACTGCCCTACAGCACTTCCATCAGAGGATTCTATTCTAAGTGACAGCATCCTAAGCAAGGCTCAGCGGTGGAGCTCCCTTTGGCCAAACTGAACTATTCTCATCTTTTGCTTCTTTTTCCTCTGTAGCCTTAGTTTCTCTTGCATAACCTTCCACATGGCTTGGGCTGCCGACTGGGAGAGCTGGTCCTAATGCAGGACCCTCAGTATTCTTTCCTCATATCCACACATCAAGTCTGGCTTGGCTCAGCCCACATGTTCATTCTCAAACCCATCCCTGGAGACAGACATGGTAATCTGGCCAGACTGAGTGATGTGCTCACCTTTGTGAAAGGAGTGGGATTATCTGATTGACAGACCTACCAGGACCACCTGGAGTAGAGGGACAGAAAACCAGAGTGGAAAACCCGTAGCTTACAGGAATGATGAGCTCAAGGCAGTGGTCACCTCTCGGGGGTAGAGAGAAACAGAGAAGAATGAGACCTGAAAGGGACACACAGGGGGCTTCAAAAGTACTGATTAGTTTATTTCTGAAGCTGGGTAGTGGATACACAGGGCTTTCATTTTAATTCTACCTTTCGCGTTTTACCATGTTTGCACGTATGTATGTGCGCGCACACACACACACAATTTTTAAGTCCAGTATGAACATCCATCAATATCAAAGGTTGGCGAACGACTCTTATTTCACTAGATAGGCTGCTGATAGGGTAATATCAGATGAGGCCTAGGAGAAAGGCAGCTCTCTGTTTTGCTCAAATTGGGCTACAGGTTCTCCAAGATGGTAGGGGAACAACAAATAGAAAAACTTCACTGCACAGTTCCCAACTTTCTTTTTTTATGTTTACATTTCTGTCCATTTTAACATCTTATTTCAAAGTAACTGGGACTTCCCTGGTGGCGCAGTGGTTAAGAATCTGCCTGCCAATGCAGGGTACACGGGTTCAATCCCTGGTCCGAGAAGATCCCACATGCTGCGGAGCAGCTAAGTCTGTGTGCCACAACTACTGAGCCTGTGCTCTAGAGCCCGCGAGCCACAACTACTGAGCCCACGTGCCACAACTACTGAAGCCTGTGGCCTAGGGCCCATGCTCTGCAACAAGAGAAGCCACCGCAATGAGAAGCCGCAATGAGAAGTTCATGCACCACAATGAAGAGCAGCCCCCACTCGGTGCCAACGAGAGAAAGCCCGCACGCAGCAATGAAGACGCAACACAGCCAAAAAAAAAGTAACTGCAAGAGTAGCCACAGTATACATAAAGCGTGAAAAGACCACAGCCCTATTAATCCTGGTATCTTTAACAGTTATTGCTAGAGAATGTTTTCCTTCACCATTTCCATTCTTTCCAAGTTTTATTCAAAAAAAAGAGGGGGAGGGTGATTAAGATGTCCATAAAGAGTAATCATCATTACAATATTCACCTGGACAGCAATAATAAGGACCCAATTCAGTTGGTACCATCCTATTTTCCCACTAGACAAGTTAAAAAAAAAAGTCAAAGCTTTCTCAATGTGGAAGAATAGGACAGCTTTTACACCGAAATGGTGCCCCAAATGAGTTATAAAAATCGCTGATTTTGTCTTCTATTTATCCTTTTCTTTCTGTTCTTTTTCTTTCTTCTCACGCTCAGCTTTCGCTTCTTCTTCCTCGTGTTTTTTGATCAACTGTTCCACTTCCTTTTGTTTGAGAACTCTGATGACTGTCTTTCCATTCTCTCTTGTTAGTGTGGCGATTTCCACTGGAAGCAAACACACACACTTGTAATACAGGCAGCCATACTTAGCCAAAACACTTAATAAGCAACCACAGTTTAATCTCTTCATACCATTTGAGCCTTAGTACACCACTTTTCCAAGTTTTCTGCTGAATATAATTCATGGATACTTTCATGGAAACAAAATACCTTCAATATTATAATGTTTTTATGAATATTTTTACTTTAATATCATCTTTATCCTCATCCATACTAACTTTCTGAGCTGTTACTTTTGTGGAAAAAGTACAACCAGCCAATTGCTCTGGCTGGCCTGACCAGAAAGAACCAGTTTCCTCGTTAGAACCTCTGAAGGCTCAGCCAAAATCTTTAACCAGTACTTACACTTATTTTTCATGAACTTTTCAAATCTCTTTTCAAAACAAAGGCATGAAAAGCAGCTCCCATGACTATGGATGAGAAAAGCAGACTAATGCCAACAGGAGGAGAAATTTTGGGAAGGGAAATTGAGTAGTGCCTCCTTGAAATTGGGTAGAAGTAGACAAGAGGACAGTCTGCAAGTAAATGGCATTTTTTGAAGCAACACCAGGAGCTAAGTTATCCTAAACTAAATCAATACGTTAATTTACCACAATTTTTGAAAAACATTATTTACAAATATTGTTTTATATGGTCATATAACTTTAGTTAAATAAAGCATTTACAATTGCAAACATGGGCTTAACATAAGAGATCAGTAGATTAAGAAGAACAGAGGGTACAACTCATGCAAATGATATACCTGATAAAGGACACCAAACATATATAACCATATAATTACTTTCATATTCTTTATTATATGTACACACGAGCACAGATATCATTGTCAAGAAGTCGATAAGATAAAATAGCATGGATCAGATTTAACTATGAATATTGAGAACATTCAGGCTCAAGTCCTTAAGCTTGTTATGTAGTGTGGGATGGTGGCTCCAGAACTTTTCAGTGTTGACCTTGGTCAAGTCTTAGGAAATAGCTGTAAGGTCACCTAACTTATAAGGCTGCTGTTTCAGTGCACTATGATAACATGTTAAAGGCCTACTCAATCAATTCCCTCACTAAGCAAACAAATTAGAGGAGTGGACATAAATTACCTTTTTCAGCAGAGAGCTTACTAACATCCATGGTCTTATTTAGGACTTTGATAGCTAAAGCAAGAGCTGACTTCAAACTCATTTCTCCTTCTTTGTAATCTTGTTTTAACATTGACACAGCTGCCTATAAAACATAAGAAAGAATCAACATAGAGAATTTCCTTTAAATTTTTGCGATTTTTAGGAACATGAATAATGCCTGAATTATTATTGGCATTATAACCAACATAAACAATTTTAACGGCAGGGAGGGCTGACATGGGATAGGGGTGCAAAGGAGGGATGCTGATGATCTATGAATGAATCCCAGGTATCCATGATAGAGTTCAGGGGGTCTGTGAACTAGTATGTGGGAGACGGGGGAACTAGATCTTATTTTCACAGCTTCTAACTGAAAATTAGCACTTCCTTTCATTATTACTGTAGGCAATAAACCCTAGTAGTATTAGGAGTACCTGTGACTTCATCACCAACAGAAATCACAGATACTTTCATATCACATTAAGGCTGTTGCAGCTACCTTAAAATGTTGTTTACACTCATCACTACTTTAAAACTATGGCAGTTACTAGACCCTTTGCTACATTCTACAGCAACACAAAAATACTCACAGCGCTATTATTTCCAATGCATGTAGCTTTCCATCCTCCATAATTTCCGCTAGGGTCACTCTGATAGAGCTGAAAGCCATAGTGCTTATCCCAGCCAATGTAAAGCAATGAAACACCAAAGGGACGTTTTCCTTTAACAGAGAAAAAAAAAAGCTAAACATACCAACAATCTAAATTTAGTATCACTATGGTTACTTGAGCTCAGTGGCTAACCCCTCTTCTGTGAAGTTAAGCATTCATAAACTGTTCCATGTTCTGGCCACCATAGATAAGCTCCATCAAAAATTCCACTTTTGTTTCTAGGATTTGGATGCAGCCAGGAGAGGGAATAAAGACAAAGAGGACCAGTGCTAAATTTCATCATTATGTAAAAAGCAATTTGTTTCCTGATTTGAAAATGTTATTTTGGCCTTCCAATAGTCTATTAATAAAATGTTTGACAGTCTACATAGTGGAAGCCAGTTAGCTCATGAAGTGAGAATGTATGAAAAGTGTCTACTTATTTCATTTTCAATTTCATTTTACCATCTCAAAGAGGTTATTACTCACAAAACGTTTTATCTTTTGGGAATAAAATTTCCAAAAGTTTCAGTACCTCCAAACTGCGTATAAGCTTGTTTGATATCACACAGTGCTGTGACCAACTGCTCACAAGGAATTGGCTCCTGATACTGCAATAAATACCTAGAATAAAGAAACTGGCATATGAATAGTTTTCTCTAAAACACTCTATATACACACTCTAAGCAAAATACCCTCTGAAAAGAAATCTCTGTCATGGGGTCAACATAATAGTCACTTATAAATAATCTAAAGGGGGAGAGTAGAGGGCATGGCAACATCTTAATAATCATACAGTAACTAATATTTTGCAAGTTTGGTTAAAGAAAAAAACACTGTAATTTGCAATTAATAGGTTTTTAATGACTTTAATCTTTACAAAAATGAGTTCTTAGAAACATCGAAACTAATTTTACATATCATCAATTATAGTATTTATGACCATACCTTTGAGCAATGAGCCTCAGTTCATTAGTCAGAACATTAGCATCAGAAGTTATGCCTGCCACACTACAGGCCATATCCCTTGAGAAAAAGAAAGACATTTATCTGTAAGCAGAAAAGATGTTTACCAGGTGTATTTTACAACTTTTAGAAAGTACTAAGCTCTATTAGAAATTCACCATGCTTCCTCTCAGCTGCTACACCCTTCAGACAAAACCTATGTGTGTTTTATCTTTGTAGGAAACTTTCAACTTGATGTCATTCAACACATAAGATAAACAAATGCACACTTAAGTTCTTCACAACAGATGTATTTACCATCATCACCCTGTGAACAGGGCAAGAGAATAAACACTAGGAAGCTAGGGTAAATCCCAAGAAGATTCAACCACAAAGAAGAAAAAGGTTTTGCCAGACAGGAAGACAGACTACCCCACGCTCTTGGGTAGTGAAGTACTCTCACCTCCTAAGGCCTAACTTGATGGGGGTGAGGGTGAGGGGACCTGAAGGGCAGGATATTTTATGAGCCTGCCTAGGAAGCTCAGGGCTAGGCTTACAGGGAGGGTGCATTTCCTTTCTCTACCCCCCCGTTCCCTGAAAGCTGCCCCGGCTCTCCTACAGCCTCGACACCCTCTGGCACTGTGCCTAATCAAGCCTGCAAGCTGCTGAGGGGCCCAACAGTGACTGTGGAGGGATGACACTTTCTTGAGTGAGTGTATCAAAAGGCCCTATAACCAGAATTCACCTGGCTCAACACTGAAGGGAAAGTCTCCAATGAGCAAATCCAGCTCTCTGCTAGCTGCAAAGCCCTGAACACCCAACTGTAACAGAAACTTCACTAAGTGTACAGAAAAGTCTAAACTTTTCCCAGACCTTCAGGAGGCCTGTTCTTCAGTAAGATTCAGTATAATTCAAAATAATTCCTGAGTAACCATTATAAACAATACCTTGAGGGCCTCCTATATGCCAAACACTGTGCTAGTTTATCTCATTCATTTTATTTTATTTCATTAAATTGCCACAACCACTCTAGTAGGCTCTGAAGCCCAGAGAAGTTAAACAATGGGTGTGAAGTCACAGCTTTCATATTCTTTCATATTCTTTGGTGACTATAAAAGTCCCAGTTACTTTCATATTCTTTGCATTGGTGGAGCCCAGATTTAACCCAAAGCTGTGTGACTACCAAGCTTGTACTCTTATCACTATACAACGCTGTTTCTCCACTAAGTACTTGACCCTGCACTTAAAAAGAATAACATATGGTCCTGGGCCTCAAGGAAGTTTCAAGGAAATAAGTTAAAAGGAAAAAATTTCAGAAGTAAAAACAGAACAACTGTTCAATTCTATCATGTCACATGGAACAGCCCTCCCAAAATATGATGAGATGTTTGCCCTAAGATTTCACTTACTCATTCAGTTTATAAATTTTTTCAGAAAAAAAGACTTCATCAAGAAGCTTGTGGATGTTACGTCTCTCTGCTGCAAGCAGAACACCATCATTTGCTAAAATTCCCAAACAGGTGCCTGCGTGTCCTATAGCTTCCATGGCATATTCAACTTGGTACAAGCGACCTACAAGACAAAAGCAGTGAGAAACCAAGACTCTCTTCCTTGTTCTTGCACCACTGGTTCAAGAGAAATCAGCAACAACACTGGAGGGCTACAGACAGGAGTCCCACTTTTACTCATAGTCCTATGATGTACATAATCAACCTGGTGATAATCACTTCAAACTACAGAAAGGATGAACAACTTAGTATTTTAAAAAGTTTGTAGATTCCCCACCCACCCCTAAAATTCAAACACTTAAAATTTTTATTTTTATTTGAGACAGATCAAACAATTTATATTTTACCTTCTGGAGAAAATATAGTGGTCCTGGAGTCATATCTTCGAGACTGCAAAGGAAAAACATACAAGTGATTCCTACCCACTTTTAGTAAGCCAGCTCCTGTAAACCCACAAATCATTTTACAGAACACATCCTGGTATACAAAATTCAGAGAGTGGGAGGAAACTGGTAAGACATCATTCCATTTCAATTTTCTCATGCAAGTCTGTAAGCTGAGTACAAGCAATACAATTTATCAGGCAATGGCTTACTGGAATGTGTATTAACTCACCATGTTTTCTGAACTTTATGATAATTCCTGTAAAAACAAAATAGGATAATTATTAAAACGAAACTTACAATTTAAAAAGCATTTCTTGACTTGAAAAAAAAAAGTCTTCTTCACTTCTCTTCATTCAGCCAACATTTACGGTGCACCAGGCACTATGCCAAATGCTGGAATGCCAGCATGGGTAAGAGCAATCCCTTTCCTAAAGAGCGTACAGTCTGGTGGCCAGGTGAGGGAGAAGACACAGAAGGACAATTATAAAGCAATATGGAAACAGAGGCACTAAGTGGGAAGAGGGTTGGAGAAAATCAAGAAAGTATTTTTTGCGAAACACATACAGAAAATGAGCCCAAATTAGAGATGGGAGAGGCAGAAATAAGGCTGAGAACATTTAGGTCTAAGAGGAAGAACAGGGGAAGAAAGAAGGGAAAGGCATTCCAGGGAGAGGAGAAAGCTTGAGCAAAAGGCACTGAGGCAGGATAGCTTAATGGGCGAGAGAAATTGCTGAAGTTAAAAAAAAATATGAAAAAACTAAAGAACTAAGCAAGTACCCAGACCATGTACAGCTTTGAATGCCAAGCTAAGAGGCTTAGGCTTTCTCCAGAGAATGATACGGGGTCCTGAACTATGAAGGGGAGGAGCGGGATGGTAATCTTTGGCATCATTACTATTACTGCAAAAGACAACACTGGGGCTCAGCGTGATTTGGTGGAAAAGCCAAACTTCGGCCTCCAGAGCCAATTTTCCCAAATTCTAGAATATCGGTAATTAAAAATGGAAAGATAAAAGCAGGGATCAGGTCCCGAAGGCCAGCGTGCCCAGGTAAAAACTATGAATGCTATCTCTTAAGCAATGGGGCTCCAAAGAATGATGCTGGGCCAAAGAGCCACAGGAGCTGGCCGGCATTTTAGAAAGATCGCTCTGGCTGGTGAAGACTGGGGCAGGGTAACCAGTTATGAGGTTGCTGCAACACGCAGGTGAAAGGTAAGGCTGGCCCTGAGCAGAGAGCCAGGAGACCACAGAGAGGAGACCGCCGGGGCTTCTGATTCGCGAGAGAACACAACTTTCTCATCTCCACGCCAGACGCAGGACCGAGGCCCGAGGCGAGTTCACCTGCACCTCCCCTCCCGCAGGTTCACTTTCACTACGGACTCTTACGGTGACGGAGGCAGCCCTACAACTGTGTCCTGCTCACCGGCCCCGCGCCCGCCCCGCCGCTCGAGCGTCCCCAGCCCCGTGGTGCCTGCTCAGTGCAGAGAAGCCCGACGGCGGCCGTCCGGAGCCAGTCCCGCGGCCGGTCCATCACCAAGGAGCCGGTGCAGAGTCATCGTGTCCACGGTTCCTCGGCGGCCGCTGCAGGCCGGGACCAGCTCTGCCGCGACGCTCAGGATCCCCGCCCGCGGAGAGAGCGGCCAAGCTTCCGCGAGTGCGCAGGGGGCAAAGGCTCACCGAGGGGAGACGCTGAAGAGCCTACACGGAGCTCTTTCTCCGCGAGAGAAATCGCACCACCGCTGCCTGAGTATCCTCAGCTAATATGGCCCCCGCACATGCGCAGAGCCACCGGCGGGGGCGGGGCAGCCGAGGACGCGGAACTCCTTCTGGGGGGCGGAGCGAGCGCCAGTCGTCTCGTGGGAGCTGCGGAGTTGAGGTTCGGAGGCACTGCTAGGGACCCTCAGCCCGATGAGGGGGCAGTAGAACACGGGGAGCGGGGCAGGAAGACCCTGGCCAAGGAGGAAGTGGAATTATAGCTAATGTCCCTTTTCCACTGTTTGCGCTTTATTTTCACTTTCGCTTTCTATTCAGCACTAAGTCATTGGCCCTGGAGAGCACTGGTGCGGGACCGCCTGTTAATTGCTTACCTTTCCTGCCTTGTTCTCAAAACGGACCCAAGCACGTCAGACGTTACCGTTCACTCTGCCTTTTCTCATCATCTCCCTTCTTGAATCTGTCTTCCACTTTTATTGCTGATACATGCATTTGGGGGCATATAAAGCATATTAGGATGGGGTTTACACCTTTGGGAGAACTTTCACCTTAGTCTCCTCCTCTTGTCTTTCACCTCGTTAGAAAGGATTCCCCTGACCAACCTAGTTAAAGCAATACCCTACCATCACCGTACACACACGTTATCTTCTATACAGAAATTGTCATGTTTATTTATGTGTTCATTATCCATCTCTCCTTTCCACTCTTTTTTTCATCTGGCTTCAGTCTCTATGTAAACTATCTACTATTCATGTTTTAAGTTTCTCCGAGCTAGACGCTTGACTAGGTCTGAATTAATGTGTAGTCATTTGCTCATAGTCTCCTCGAAGAAGAGGTCCACAGGGTAGGGACTTTGTGCTCTTCTTGTTGGGCAAAAAATTATTATTGAGGGATCTGGGCTTTGAAAAGGAGGTAACCTGGGAATGAGTTGTGGTTTGAGGTCTCTCCTTTCATTTCTGCTTCCCAGGCACATAGGGAGGTGAGCCAAGGCAAAATGGCAAGGGCCACAGCCAGACAGGTGGTGTTCTGAAAGCATCCTTAGGTGGCAGTGTAACTTATGTAATCTCTCTGAGGATCCCTGCCACCTTAGTTCATTCTGATGAATTAAGCATTAAGAGTTTTAAATGAGAGGTAGAATTTATCAGGTCAAAAGAAGAGGGATCAGTTGAGAGAAAAGAGCAGAAGTAAAAATGAGTTTAACAAGTTTGGGTGACAGAGTAGCTCAGTCTGGCCAGAGTGAAGAGACGTCAATAAAGGGAGGAAGGGAGGAAAGGTATTTTTAGGCCAAACTGTAGAATGCCTTCAATGCCAGAATTTTTTCCCTGTAGGTAGTGGGAAAAGAGGATTAAAGTGATGTTTTAGGATGATGAAGCCTCATGATCTCCCATCCCACATGTTCCTCCTACAATGTGGCATGGATGCTTCCCATTGAGAGGTTTTGTGTCTCTGTCCCCTGAATCTGGGTGGGCCTGTGACTGCAACGGAAGTAACATCATATGACTTCCAAACGCAGGTCGTAAAAAATAAATTTCTGTCTCGTTCTCTTGGGAAGGTGTTTCTTGGAACCCTAGCACCATGCCATGAGCGAGCAGAGACCAAATGGAGAGAGATTCCACCAACAGCCCGGATGAGGTTCCAGCATGACTGGCCAGATTTGTGAGTGAGGATTCCTCTAGATGATTTTAGTCCCCCATCATTGAATCTCCCCCAGCACTGAGGTCTTCCCAGCTGAGGCCCCAGGCATTGTGGAGCAGAGACAAGCTGTCCCAGGGCCTGTCTGAATTCGCGACCTGAAGAATCCATAAGATATAAAAAATTGAGCTTTCAGTCTACTAAGTTTTTGGTTAGATTGTCACACAGCAATATATTGTAATGAGAGTTTTTATCTGGCCCTAATATGAAGGTTGTAAGGTGGAGAGATTAAGGATAATAACACCAGAAAGTAAAGTTCTGTTGCAGTCTAGAGGGGATAAAAGCCCAGACAGAAAAAGATACTTGCAAGAGTAGAGTCTTTGCTGGAGGTATGGTATTGATTCCCAAATCTAGAACTGGTTTTCCTCCTCATTGGTGGAAAGAACCAAAAACCAGCACTTGTAGACGTGCGTTCATTCTAACAGTTCATCAGACGGTTCTCTATTAAGGCTGTGCTAGGGGCCTGGCACCAAGCTAGGTTCTGAAGATAATGAAATAAATATTATTCAGTGTATGCCACCAAAGAGTTTATAAACTACACTGACCAGATTGATTGGAGATAAGCTAGGGCAAACACCAAATAGTAAACTAGCAATGCAAGGCAGCCCGTATTTAAATATCTGAAGAGTTGGTCAGCAATATTTGCATTAAGACAATTCATTGGAAGAGAATCCATGTTAGCAGAAGGAGCAAGCAAGCAGGAACTCTGTAGAGTTTCATGGTATAAGAAAATGAACATTGGCCTGGGAGTGAAATGCAAGTTTTAGTTCATTTTTCTAGTCCCCAGTTTCCTGAATGGTCAAGGCAGATAAAAATCACAACCCCTTAAAGTTGAGAAGCATAAGTGCTTTCCTGTGAATGATCTCATTTGATCCTCCTAACGCAGGTGTGTGTGTGAGCCCATAGAGAGGAGGGGAGGGGAGAAAAGAGGAGAGGAGAAAGTGGTATGGGTCACAGGCTCTTGGAGCAAATTGCTTCAACTTTTAAAGCATCTATTTCCTCATCTGAAAATGGGGATTGATCACAACAGTACTATTTACATTCCCACCAACAGTGCAGGAGGGATCCCTTTTCACCACACCCTTTCCAGCATTTATTGTTTCTAGATTTTTTGATGATGGTCATTCTGACTGGCGTGAGGTGATACCTCATTGTAGTTTTTATTTGCATTTCTCTAATAATTAGTGATGTCGAGCATCTTCTCATGTGCCTCTTGGCCGTCTGTGGCGAAAGAAACGGAAGGACAGCTTCAGGGCTAACAGCACATTTTGGCTTCTGTAAGAAAGTTGCTTTGCTTGCTTGCTTGGGGCAGGAAGAACCGGGTTCCTGATGGGCTGATTCAAAATTAAACAGCTCCCTCCCGCCTTGGGAACTTCCCATCCTGTGAAGGGTATAAAGGCCTCGCCCGACTGTTAGTCGGGGTCTCACTCATTTCTCTCCGAGTGGGACCCTGTCCGGACAGTTTGTGTAAGCTTCTGTACTGGTACTTGTATAAATCCTTTGCTAATCTTTCTACTTGGTGTTGGTGATTCTCGGGTGTCCTTGGTTGGGACACGGGTCGCATTTACTGGGGAACTCGACTCCAGGCGTGTGGCTCCCGGACTGCAACACATCTGTATGTCTTCCTTGGTGAAATGTCTATTTAGGCCTTCCGCCCATTTTTTAATTGGATTTTTTTTTTTTTTTTATATTGAGCTCCGTGAGCTGTTTGTATATTTTGGAGATTAATCCTTTGTCTGTTGTTTCATTCGCAAATATTTTCTCCCATTCTGAGGGGTGTCTTTTTGGCTTGTTTATGGTTTCCTTTGCTGTGCAAAAGCCTTTAAGTTTACTTAAGTCCCATATATACACTACTGAATGTAAACTAGTTAGCTAGTGAGAAACAGCAGCATAGCACAGGGAGATCAGCTTGGCGCTTTGCGATGACCTAGAGGGGTGGGGTAGGGAGGGTGGGAGGGAGGCTCAAGAGGGAGGGGATATGGGGACACATGTATGCATATGGCTGATTTACTTTGGTGTACAACAGAAACTAACACAGTATTGTGAAGCAATTATACTCCAATAAAGATCTATTAAAAAATCATAACAATACTTCTCTCACGGTTTTTTTTGTGGAGATTAAATGAGATAATGCATGTAAAGTCCTGTGATATAATATGAAATATATGTTTGGTCTCTGTCCCCGGTTCTGGCACAAAGCTTCTAAAACTCTTGTCATTTCCTGAGTGGTAGGGGAGAGAGGAGCTTCTTTTTTATTCATAAGAAGCCCCTTTCAGCTACACCTGAATTTATGCTAATGAAGTGAGTCTTGGAGGATGGGGGCTGATTATTAGAGGAACCAACCAAGTGACTAGAGGGCTGGAACTTTCAGCCTCACCCCCCACCTTCTGGGGAGCGGAGATGATTTGATCAACCAGTGGTCAATGATCTGATCAACCGAAGCCAGCATAAAAGCCCTAACCAAAGAGGTTCAAGAGCTTCTGGCTTGGTGAGCAGATCTACATGCTGGGAGCATGGTGCACCCCCAGCTCCACAGAGACAGAAGCTTCTGTGCTCAGGATCCTTCTGGATCTCACCTTATGTATTTCTTCCTCTGTCTGTTCATTTATTATTATACCCTTAAAATAAACTAATAAACAGAAGTAAGCATTTCCCCGAGTTCTTTGGGCTGTACTAGCAAATTATAGAACCTGAGGAGGGAGTCATGGGAACCCCCAACTTACAGCCAGTTGGTCAGAAGTACAACCTAGGACTTGAGGCTGGCATCTGAAGTGGAGGCAGTTTTGTGGGACTGAGCCCTTAACCTAGGGGTCTGCTCTAGCTCCAAACAGTTGGTGTCAGGATTGCTTAATGCGAAGGAAAACTCCACATGTTTAGCATCAGAAGTGTTGTGAGAGTAGAGAGAGTTTTCTTTTAAATACTTAGTACTCAATAAATATTTGTTTTTATTATTTATTGTTAAACAGTAAGGCAGGAAGGACAGGGATTTGATCATCATTTACTGATCTAAAATTCTGATTCCTAAGAATCAGATCACTGATGGAATATGAGAGAGGCAAAAAGAAAACTTCTCCAATATTTTGAGTTTGGCTAACCTGGTTCATTCATTTAGTATTTAAGTCTTTTCTATGTGCCAAGCCCTGTGCTAAGAGCTTTGCAATTAATTTCTAAGAAGTCCTCACAACTAACTCTGTGAGGTACTACAGGCACTATAAGATAGGTACAGCTTCACCTTTACAGATGAGGAAATTAAGGTGCAGAGAAGTTAAAGGTGAATGTGAGAATGATACAAGAGTGAAACAAGAAAATTCAGAGAGAGACCTAGTTTGGGGAGTATAGGTAGCTCTATAGGTAGGTCATTAGATGGAGAGATATAGAATCAATGTGTTCTCATGTATATCGAAAGAGATAACTACTGAGAAGGTGTTTGGCCAGGGTTCTAGACTTGAGTCATCTCTAGAGAATGGAGGGTTAAAATGACAAGAAGTAAACAGCTATTTACTATATCATACTAAGGGGGACATGAAGAGAAATCAGTGAAGGAAATATAGTGGTATAATTAGAGTCAAGTACATGTGAGCTATGTTCTTCAATATTACCTATTCATATGAGAAGAAACATAAATTGTAGAGAATTTTAAAATATCCACTTAGGGTCTTTCTTAGTATCGATATGAAAGTTATTTCGGTACTTCAGGAGTTAGCGGCCTTGCCTGGGTGTGTTATTTGCTTCCTTGCAGTTCCAGTGAGTTCTGGCATCTATCTCTGGAGTTAGTTTCAACTGCTCTCTCAAACAAGTTAAAGCTTTCTCTTATGAATACCATCTGTGTTTCCTCCTAAGGCAGTATGTGTGCCTTATTTTCTCCAGCCTTATACATTAATTTTGTAAATATTTTTAAAGACCATGGGAAAGGCACTATACCAGGTGTAAAAAGGGATGAAAGACAAAAAAAGTTTTACATGGTTTCTGACCTCAAATAGCTCTTAGGCTAGATGACTACACAGCCATCATCCATGATACCAAGTGATGTGCCATACAGAAGACAGGGTACAATGGGATTCTGGACAACAAAGAGATGGGAGAAGGCTTCATAGAATTGGTGATATGTTAACTAGGTCTGTGTGTTACATCCACTTATTTAAAATATGTGAATATGTCTATACATATATATTCCTTTCAAAGTTTAAAAAAATCATTGATCTCAGGGCTGCAACAGACCTTGAGAGATTATCTGATTCAGAATATCACTCTACATGTTTGATACACAAGGCAAGTGAGACCCACAGAAAGACATGCTTGTTCATGTAGTACTTTCTTAGGTTTAAAAAATGGTCATGAAATTGCTAGAAGACCTTAGTGGTTTCATGTGCATTGCAATGTTTCATCAATTCATCTTTAACTATGCAGGGAAACCCTTTATGGAATTAGATTTCGTCCTATTGGTTTTTAATTACCCAAGTTAGTGTGCATTTTTATCTGGTCACATGGAGATCTCAGATTCATAGGACTTGGCAGTTTCAAACCAGATTTCTTCTACAGCTTTCTGGCCCATGTCAAACATTTGCTGTAAGTGCTTCCACCCAGTTTTTGCAGTAATCATGAGATACTCTTTGTTCTCTGGGTATAGCTGGCAAGAGTATGCAGCTAAGACAAGTGACTGACAAAAACGACTGCAAACAAGTAGAAACAAAGCATCCCTCTCCACAGGTGTCAGTGGGACTACACTTTCAAACCCTGCAAGGACATGACCTCCTACTTGTATAGGAGTCTTACTTTCAATCATCATGTACATGATGGTGATTGCCACTTCAAACACATAGTAGCCATAGCTCATGTCATCAAAATCTAAAATCCCAGACACTTGATATACAGCATCTCCAAAGGTTGACTTGCTGGACTCTATTAAAATGTTATGGTCGTTAAGATCTCCATGATTGATACCTGAAAGGAGAAAAATCAAGCCAAGTAAAAACACTTGTTCAATACCCTAGTTCATTCTCTTTCCATTTCTCTTCCTCAGGTATGGACATTCAGATAATTTGATAAGCAGTCAGAGATAAAGAGCTAATCCCTCTTTTTCTTGAAATAAAATAATTTCCTCTGAAAAGGATAAAAGCAGTTAATTTTGGTGGTTGTTTTTGCTTTTGCTTCTCATCAATACAAGGCCAGAAGATGGAGACTGTAGTCATTGTGAACACCTTATTTGGGCTATGAGCCAAGTAAAGGGAAAACAGCTGTACACACACACACACACACACACACACCTACGTGTGTGTGCGTATTCATATTATTATAAGAAGCAAAGAGTCCTAGAATGAACCAGATGTGCCTTTATTTTAACCTAGGATTTCTAAAAGAAATTTCTGATGACAAGGTAATTCCAAATGTCCCCAGTCTTTTGATTACTGGGATAGGTGGTGTTATTTTAAGACAGTACCACTCAAAGTGGGGGGCCTGTGGCTAGTGCTGGCCCACAAACTGTTATTAGTCTGCATCAAATAAAAACGGAAATTGAGACTGTTTAGATAATTTCATAGTGATTTTTCATCAAAGAGTATGACAGGGGCCTTATCTCATTAACAGTATAGGCCAGTTTGGGTGTTGTCAGATGTGCATGGTAAGTCATATGTGGTGTGAGCCGTGAACTAATCTTGAATAGTAGGGCCATGTATCAGGCTGCAGTGGGTTGGGAGAAAACCCCAAACTTTTACCATGGATAGTTTGAGAAGCACTGATTTAAACCACTGAGTGAGGGGACTTCCCTGGTGGTGCAGTGGTTAAGAATCTGCCTGCCAATGCAGGGGACACAGGTTTGAGCCCTGGTCCAGGAAGATCCCACATGCCACGTAGCAACTAAATCTGTGTGCCACAACTACTGAGCCTGTGCTCTAGAGCTCGTGAGCCACAACTACTGAAGCCTGCACGCCTAGAGCTCATGCTCCACAAGAGAAGCCACCGCAATGAGAAGACAACCCACTGCAACGATGAGTAGCCCCTGCTCGCTGCAACTAGAGAAAGCCCGTGTGCAGCAATGAATACCCAACGCAGCCAAAAATAAATAAATTTATTTAATAAATAAATAAATAAAACTCTGAGTGAGGATTAGGAGGAGATGGGGATGTCCATGCCTACTGAAGCAGTGAGTCATGTACTTTATAATAAGTACATGATATAAAGTCCACAATATTAGCTTCTAAATATAATGCTGATTTCTTCTATATGAGTTAGTATTATGTAATTCATGTTAAGTGATATGGCACAGTTGGTGGCCTGTAAAAGCAATGAATATTACTGTAAACTACATGCTTCTGCTTTTGGGGTTCATCATACAATTGATGCCATGTCACAGTTTCACTGGCAATATTTTTTCTTCCTAGAGGTTCATAAAGTAATTGGATATCTTGTACAGTCAAATGGCGTTTTAGAATCAATGAAATGTTACTTCACTAATGCAATCTGTATATGCAAGAACCTCTCTTATTTTGTTGCTTCTCTTCACATGTCCAATGGCCTATTAAGAAATGATACAGCTACTCAATGCTTGGAATAAAATGACAAAAGTTGTTGAATTTGAGAATTAACGAAAGAAAAGAAAGAGTTCTGATCCAGATGGCACAGTGAATTCATGCTTTGATAACTCCAATATACATAGCAATGATAAAAGTAAAAAGAGAAAACAATAAATATACAGCCAGCCTCAAAACCAAGATAGATTTATACACTAAAAACAGAATAGAAATGCCAAGCACAAGCAGTGCAGTGAGCAGGAATAAAGCCACAGGCTTGTCTATTGTGCTCCAGATCAGCAGTGTGCTTTCCCCCTTTGGGAGAAGGAACTTAAAATGCTACCTGCTGGTTGGGAAACAGACTCACCACATGAAGCTGGAGGCAGTGATGAGGGCTTCCCAGCTCTTAAAAGGATGACAAAATCTGCTACAACCCACTGTTTAGACTACTGCAGGTCCAAGGAGGCAGAAGGACAAAAATATAGCCTTGAAACCAAATGCCAAACCAGGCTGCTGTGTGACTATATTCTGTCCCTGATCATTCTAGTTACTGAAGTCTTTGGTTCAGTGTCTAGTCAGTTTCTTGTTCTTGCTTATGGAAACTTATTTCCCTGTGTGCTGATGTAGAGTATGTTCTCTGGCCACAAGGCAGTTACTCTAGAAAAATAATCAAGAAGAACTTCTAAAACTGAAAAATGGAATGAAAAAATTAAAAACACAATGGTTGGGTTTAAGAGATTAGACGTAGCTAAAGAGAGAATTGGTAAACTAGAAAATTGTCGAAAATGCAGCACGGGCAGAGAAAAAGATTAACACACACACACACACACACACACACACACACGTGTGCGGGTGCGTGCGAGAAGGTAATATACACAGAGGATTCAGTGAGAAGGTCTAACATGAGCTTAATTGGAGTCTCAAAAGGAGAAGAAAGAGAGAAAGGTGCAGAGGCAAGAATTTTCCATAAATGGTGAAAGACCATGTCCACACAGATTTGAGAAACCTGAGTAGATCAAGAAAAAAAAATTATTTTAAGAAAACATCTGAAAAGCATCCCAAAGGAGAAAAAGACAAAAGCAACAGACTGACAGCTGGCCTCTCAGCAGCAATGGAAGCTAGAAGAGAGTGGTATTCTAAAATTCTAAACCCATGAAATCTAAAATTCTGTAGGCTGTGAAAATCTCCTTCAGGAACGAAGACAAAATAAAAAACATTTTCAGACAAAATCAGAGAGAGTTCACCATTAGAGAACTGCATTAAAGGAAATTCAGAAGGTTGTATTTCAGGCAGGAATAAAATAACTCCAGACAGAAGGTTTGGGGTGCTGGAAGATAAAAAGGGAATATATAAGTAAATCTAAATAAACCAGACTCTAAAACAAAAATAATAATGTCTTATGTGGTGAAAATATAGAATTAAAGTTTACTAAAACAGTAGCATATGAGTCAGGAGAGAGATAAATGGAATGAAAGTATTTTAAGGTCCTTGTATTGTCTTGAATAATATCAGACTTTCATAAGTTAAAGTCACATGTTAGAATTCCTAAGGTAATCATTCAAAGAATAGAGAGTATATAATTTTCAAACTGCTGGACAGAGAGAAAAAAAAAAGACAAAAATAATTAGCACAAAAACAATTCACTCAAAAGAAGGGCAAAAAGGAAAAGAAAAAATGGAAAAGAGAAAAAATCAAGAGAACAAAAATATGATGGGATAGCTATATAATGTCAGATGGAGTAGACATTAAGGCAGAAAACAATGGCAGAGATAAAGAAGGATACTTTATATTGATAAAAGATACAATTTCCTAGTAAGACAACAATTCAAATTTTATATGCATGTTGCCTTGAAATATATAAAGCAAAATTTGACAGAAATAAAAATAGACAATCCACAATCAGACTGGGATATTTTATATATACTTTTCTTAATAATTATTAGAACAAGCAGACAAAAAGATAACTCAATAGTATAGAAAACTTAAACAACATGATTAACAAATTTGACCTACTGGACATATATATAACTCTGTACCCAGCACCTACTGAATACATTCTTTTTAGCACACAGGGACCATTTTTTAAAAATTACCAAATGCTTCATTATAAAGTAAATCTTAACAAATTTCAGAGTACTAAAATCATATAGAGCTGCTCTGTCCCACATAGTAGCCACTTGCCACAAGTTACCATTTAAATTCATTAAGATTAAATAAAATAAAAAATCCAGTTCCTTAGTTGCACTAGTCATTCAAGTGCTCAGTAGCCACACAAAAGCTAGTGTGTTAGACATCACAAATACAGAACATTTCCAACATTGAAGAAAATTCTACTTGACAGCACTGATACAAAATATGTTCTCTGACCATAATGCAATTACAGTAGAAGTCAACAGTAAAAGGACAATCAAAAATTTCATCATATATATCTTTTATTGATCTATATCAATGGAGAGGTAGACCAATGTTCATGGATTATCTTACTCGATCTTATAATATAAATATATATACCCATTTTCTCCAAATGTGTACATAGATTCAATTCTAGCCAAAATCTAGCCAAAATCTCAACAAAATTTGTCTTTAAACATGACACGCTGATTCCAAAATTGATGTGGTAATGTAAAGGACCAAAAATACTCAAGACCCTCTTATAGAAGAACAAGAAGGTGGGAGGACATGTTCTACCAGATATGAAGACTTAAAAAGTTAAAGAAATTAAGATACTATGGTAATCTTTAGGTATGCTCAAAAATATTCCAGCTATCTTCCTTCTAGGAACATGCTGGGTTGCAATTCCCTGCTTCCCCAAAAGTTGTATGCGGCCGTGCGGCTTTTTTTGGTCACTTACATATGAACAGAAATGACAACACTTCAGGGCAGAAGCTTTAAGATCCAGCGTACAATTTACTACATTTTCTTTCCCCATAGCAACATTCCAGTTGATGAAAGTTCCATCAGTCTAAATCCCAAAGTGAGAAA
Source organism: Lipotes vexillifer (assembly GCF_000442215.2). NCBI lineage: Eukaryota > Metazoa > Chordata > Mammalia > Artiodactyla > Lipotidae > Lipotes > Lipotes vexillifer. Next base: position 439,512 of record NW_006799673.1, read on the forward strand.
ACACAGAGCCCTAGTCAATCCATGATAGACCTGCAGCTTGAGTTGGAACTAAACCTTTATTATTATAGTCCACAAGAATTTGGGGGTTATTTGTTACTGCAGCATGACCTAGCCTAGCTGATACACAGTGTGGTATGGGTGCAGAGACTGACAAATAGACCAATAGAGTAAAATACAGTCCAAAGACATATTTGATTTACAACAGAGGTAGTACTGGAAAACAAAAGGAAAAACATGGCTTTTCAATAAATGGTGAGACAGTTTATCAGCCATAAGAAAAAGTCACACCATATATAAAAATAAATTCCAGATGGATTATAGGCCTATTAAGGAAGGCAAAAAACTAAAACTTTAGGAAGATAATATAGGGTAATATCTCATGACCACAGGTAGGGAAAATTTTTTTCAGAAAACACTGACCATGAGGTAAAAGACTGATATATTTGAAACCAATAAATTAAGGATTATTCATCAAAACATATCATGAAGAGAGTGAAAAGACAAGCCACAGAATGGAACAAAATATTTGTAACACATATAACCAACCAGGGGCTTGTATCCAGAAAATATTTTTTTTTTTTGCGGTATGCGGGCCTCTCACTGTTGTGGCCTCTCCCATTGCGGAGCACAGGCTCCGGACGTGCAGGCTCAGCAGCCATGGCTCATGGGCCCAGCCGCTCCGCGGTATGTGGGATCTTCCCGGACCAGGGCACGAACCTGCGTCCCCTGCATCGGCAGGCGGACTCTCAACCACTGCGCCACCAGGGAAGCCCACCAGAAAATATTTTGAACTTCTAAAATCAATGAGAAAAAAATCCCAATAGAAAAACAGGCAAAAGACTTGAATAGGCACTTCACAAAAGAATATATCCAAATGGCCAATAATTGGGAAATGTATATTAAAACCACAACAAGCACCATTACACACACATCAGACTGGCAAAAATTAAAGTCTGATAGTACCAAGGTTGTAGAGGAATATAAATTTTATTCTCTGCTAGAAGTGGTACAAAGTCATACAACCACCTTGGCATTAATAATGCCGCCTTGTTTGGCATTATCTCTGAAGTTGAAAATGGACATGAACTATGACTCAGCAAGCCTACCCCTGAGCTCATGAAGTCATATACTCAAGGAACTCATGAACATGTATAGCAAGAGACACAAGAATATTCACAGAGCACTGTTCTTAACAGACCCAAACTAGAAAGAACTCAAATATCTTTGAAAAGTAGAATAGCTAACGTGTGGTATATTTATGAATCACATGCTCTACAGTAATAAAATTTAAAAATAAGCTATAGCCACATGCAACAACATGGATAATCTTCCGGAAGTAATATTAAGAAAAAATAAAAAAGGGAAGACACAAGTGAATATACACTGCAGGGAGAGGGGACAGGGAGACCAGTTAGGAGGCTACAGCAATAATCCATTTGAGAAATGATGGTATTTTGGACCAAGTGGTGGTAGTAAATGGGGGGAACAGGGTTAGAAGTAGGGTATTCTTTGAAGTTAGAACTGATAGAATTTGACTGGATGTGAAGTGTGGGAGAAAGAACAAAGTCAAGCTGATGACTTGTAGGTTTTTGGTCAGATTAAGCGAATGGTGGATACTATTTTAATGGAATGAAGATGGCTGGGAGGGGGAAACAGGTTTGAGGGGAAAAAAAATCAACTCCTTTTTTTTTTTTTTTAACCACATTGTGTTTACACAAAGTAAGTGCTATTGGACTGAACTGTGCCCGCTCACCCCGCCCCCCCGCCTCGAGTTCCCTGCAAATCTATGTTGAAGCCCTAACCCTCAGTGCAATGGTATTTGGAGATGAGGCCTTTGGGAAATAATTAGGTTTAGGGGAGATCCTGAGTGTGGGGCCTTCATGATGGGATTAGTGTCTTCATGAGAAGAGATACTGGAGAGCTTGCTGGCTCTCTCCACCATGTGAGGAGGACACAGAGAGAAGAGAGTCCTTACTAGAACCTGACCGTGCTGGCACCCTGATCTCAGACATCTAGTCTCCAGAGCTATGAGAAACACATTTCTGTTGTTTAAGCCACCCAGTCATTTGTGTTTTTTTAATGGCAGCCTGAGCTGACTATTACAGAAAGCAGAGGACAAAAAGGATGTTCAAAGCCTATCCTTGGCTTTACTAGAAATGCCCCCTCAGTGCCTTGCCCTTTGACCAGTACATCATTCTGGGTCAGAAGGTTTGTTACACCCTAAAGAAATTGTTGTGCATGTGCATAAGGAGATATGCCCTAGATTGCTCATTGCAGCATCATTTATACAGAAAAAAAAAAAGGAACCAACTAAAATTCCATTAACAAGAGAATAGACCCAAAAAAATTACATTAAAATAAATTATGGAACACACACACACACACAGACACACACACACACACACACACACACACACTATGGAATATTATTCAGCAGTTAAAGCTAACCAACTAGATGAACTAGAACTACACATATTAAATGGATCAATCTGAAAAACAATGTTGAATAAAAAAGCAGGTTGCAGAATGATAATATACAGTGTGATGCCATTTATCTAAAGTTTGAAAGCATGCAAAATACTACTGTAGGTAATTTATGAATATATACATATATAGTAATATTAAAACATGTATGCAAATTTAGTAGGGAGGGGAGAGGTAGAATCATGTAAAGTTTAGAGGGGGCTTCAAATGTAGCAATTTTAAGGGATTAGAGGGGGCTTCAAATGTAGCAATTTTAAGGGAAGTGAAAGTATTATTCTTTAAAAGCAACAGGAGCAAATCTGACAAAGTTTTAAGATTTGATAAAGCTAAGTTGTACCTCCATACTTTGCTGATGGTTTGAAATTTGACAATTTAAAAATCAAGAAAAATTCTGATTTGAATGGGGGGATACTCACATTCTCGAAAATGACTTAATTTGGTCATTACTTCATCCTTGAATAGCTGAACAACCTGTTCGACAATCTCTCGATTCCGATTCTGGCCCAAGGCATACAGGTATTTCTCCAAAAGAGGAACATTTTTCAGATTCCAGATGAAGTTCTCCCGATGAAGACTACTTAACTTTGGGTGATGGAATTTCTAAATCAAAAGCAAAGAAACTCTTAGACTTTTAACAGCACAACCACTATGGAGAGGTCCGCACCCTCCAAAGGGTGGGCTGGGTGTGCCTTAGGGGAAAAGCTGGCATTCTCTCATGCTCACTGACTTGCTCCATTTACCTTCATCCACAAAGTGGTAATAACATCATATTTCTAGAGGATCTCATAGTTCTGAGAACACATTCCCATCTTCCCTGATTCTCACAACTGGGCAAAGATAGGTGTCACCATCTGCAGCCTACCAAAGGAATGGAGGCAGCTCTAAGGAACTCTGTGCTGGGCCCCCTGCTCCCTCTCTGACTTCACCTTCAACAACTTTTTTTCACTCTCTTCTAACCACATTGACACTGGCCTCCCTGCTGTTCAAGGAACATGCCAGGCACGTTCCCACCCTTTTACGTTTGCTGTTTCCTCCTCCTGGGGACCCCAGGAATCCGTATGGCTAATGCCCTCGTTTCCACCAGGTCTTTACTCAAAAATCACCTTCTGGGGGAGGGTTCCTTGACCACTCCATCTAAAATTTCAACCCTCTCTCCAATATTTCATATCCCTCCTCTATGCTTATTTTATCTTTGTAAGCACTTGGCACAAAATGCTGTCTAACAGTCACCATGATTCCCTTACTTACTTTGTTATCCTTGCTAGAATGTAAGCTCCATGAGGGTCAGGAGCTTGTTTTGGGCCTGTTTTGTTCACTTCTGTATCCCCACGTCTAGAACAGTGCCTGGCACATAGAAGGCACTGCTCAAGCAATATCTATTGAATAAATGAATGTTCTTAGCATAGACAATTCTAGAATTGGAAAGGCCTTTAGATGTTGACCACTCTATCTAAAGTTCTAAATGACTTTGACCATCATTGCACGAATGAAGAAAAGTTCAGAGAAGGATGATGACTTGCCACTATGGGGCTGAGGGAGGACCTGGGTCTGCAGACTCCAGTCCAGACCCCTTTCACACAGTGAGTGCCTGAAGGGGTCTTGGTGTCCACCCAGTGGAGTAGCTTTCAAATTTTTTTTGACCATGACTTGCAGTAAGAAATACGTTTTACATTGCAACCTGGTATACAGGTAACACACACCTAGGGGAAAAAAGTTTCTGTAACAATACTTACAACCTTACATGTGCTGTATTCTGAGATTTTTCACTTTATTCTATTTTTTTAAAAATGTTCCTCTAAATTGATTTTAACACCCACTCTCATGACTTGGAGTTTGAAAACCTCCCCCTGATCCTCCTGTTACCGTTATGAGGTCCTTGCTAAGTGGTCATGTAGCCTCTGTTTGAATACTTCCTGCAGGAGGTACTTTTTACCCTTATTGAGATGGCTCTGTGTTCTCTCTTTTGCAGAGCTAAAATCTGCCTCTCCCATAGTGTCTATGCAATGGGTTCCAACTGTGACCTCTGAAGCCACGGGAACAGGATTAGTTCTCCCCCACATGACTGTCCTCTTGATATCTGAAGACAGCACTTCTGCCCCACAGTCTCTTATGTAGAGTAAACCTTTCTAGTTCCTTCAGTTGTCCCTCACATGACATGGTTTTGAATCTCCTGACCATCTACTGTGTTAAATGTCACTGTGGATCACAAAAATACTCTACACAGTAAAGCACTGAAAACACCATTAGGAGTTGTGACTTCTGGGGAGTAGGACTGGAAAGGAACTATAATGAAAATGATGGTAGAGAGAAAAAAGGTTCATTTTACACCTTTCAGTACTGCTTCAGTACTGATACTTTTACCATGTGCATATATTACTTTTATTCTTAAAGAAGGCAAAATATAACACTCTTGTCGGGTTTGCAATAGAGCAACTGTCCATTCAGGGAAGGCTCTGAGTCAGTTTCTAAAATGGTAGCACTGTTACCCCGTGCATCCCACTCTGGTATGGAGTAGTGGGAAGAATACTTGGGATCTGGACTTGGAATCAGACAGATCTGGGTTTCAGCTGGCTTTATCACTTAATATCTCAGATCTTAGTTTCCTTAACAGTAAGATCAGGTATCAATACCAACCTCACAGGGAATGTAAATTGGTGTAGCCACTATGGAAAACAGCATGGAGGTTCCTCAAAAAACTAAAGAGTTGCCATATGATCCAGCAATCCCACTCCAGGTCATATGCCCAGACAAAACTATAATTTGAAAAAGATACATGCACCCCTGTGTTCATAGCAGCACTATCTACAATAGCCAACCTAAACGCAACCTAAAGCCAACCTAGGAAGCAACCTAAATGTCCATCAACAGATGAATGGATAAAGAAGATGTGATACATGTATACAATGGAGTATTACTCAGCCATAAAAAGAATGAAATAGTGCCATTTTCAGCAACATGAATGGACCTAGAGATTATCATACTAAGTGAAGTAAGTCAGAAAGAGAAAGACAAATAGCATACGATATTACTTACATGTGGAATCTAAAATATAACACAAGTGAACATATCTACAAAACATTAACAGACTCACAGATAGAGAGGGCAGACTTGTGGTTGCCAAGGCGAAGGGGAGGTGGGGGAAGGAAGGACTGAGAGTTTGGGATTAGCAGATGCAAACTATTATATATAGGATGGATAAACAGCAAGGTCCCACTGTATAGCACAGGGAACTATATTCGATATCCTGTAATAAACCATAATGGAAAAGAATATGAAAAAGAATATACATACACAAGTATAACTGAATCACTTTGCTGTACAGCAGAAATTAACACAACATTGCAAATCAACTATACTTCAATAAAATAAAATTAAAAAAATACCAACCTCAGGGCTTCCCTGGTGGCGCAGTGGCTGAGAGTCCGCCTGCCAATGCAGGGGACACGGGTTCGTGCCCCGGTCCGGGAAGATCCCACATGCCGTGGAGCGGCTGGGCCCGTGAGCTGTGGCCGCTGAGCCTGCGTGTCCGGAGCCTGTGCTCCTCAACGGGAGAGGCCACAACAGTAAGAGGCCCGCGTGCCGCAAAAAAAAAAAAAAAAAAAAAAAATACCAACCTCATAGTCATCTGTTGATAAACTAAGACATGAAATAAAGATTTCATACATAATAGGTTCTCAATAAATGTTTGTTGAATGTGAACCTTGCAGCTTATGTGCCTGACTTCTCTGGCCTTTCCATCCTTTGGCTCCTTAGCACACCAACCTGAGTTTCTGATACTTTAATCACTACCCTTTATTAGCCTATCTAAACCTACCTCTTTTCAGCTTCCTCACTCTACCTCTCACACCAATTCCCATTTCTCAAGCACCTTGTTTCCTCTGCTACGAAGCTCTGACCACACTCATACTCATAAGCCCACCCTATATTTTCTTCTTTCTTATACTTAAATGAATCTCCTAAGATTGACCTCCAGCCCATTTGTGAACCAAGCAGCAACCAAATTCCAGTACAGATCAGTTGGTCCCTTCACTTGTGAACACTCAATAATGGCAACAACCAGAACTGTGTTGTACTCTGGGCTCCTTGTACTCTGGGCCCCCCAGGCCTGCCCAGCCACTGGAAGCTTCAATGGCCCAGCCACATCCCCAGCAGAGCAGTCACAGCCTCTGCCACACCCCTGGGATTAAAATTCTGCACCTGTGTGGTATCTTGTGCAGACTCCATGGTTCCTAGTGCTTATACAGAAATTAAAAACTTACCACCTGCAAAGGCAGGGGGGAGGTTAGGTGAGGGGATGAACAATGGGAATAAAGCATGATAAAATGCATTATAATACCTAGTGGGGAATGCTTCCCTTGGTTTCCTCTAGGACTCCCCTGTCCCCTGCGAGACAACTTAAGTTGCACAGCAGAGCGGCAGGTGGTTAACTACACAGCAGAACTCACTGTCAGCAATAATGTGGTGCTATCTCCCCCTGAGAACTGTATTTTCCATTTCAGAATTTAGCAGCAAAAGTTGAAACCTCAATGGCAACGGGCATATTAATAAAGGCCACGGGTAGTGTAGAAGGAAAGATCAGTAATAAAGAAGTCCTCTGTAACAGACACTCATCTCAACAGCTCATTTTGTAGATTTGATTCTGAGGATGGTAGAGAGACTTTCCTGAGCCTTCCAATCCATTCAAAGGTCTTTCTAAATAAAAGTAATATATGAAGAAAATTTCCTAAATGTACACTTAATTAGGAGAGGCTACTTCAATCCAAATTATATTAATGTTCAGAAATTGATGTTTTTAATGGATGTCCACAAATGGATTTGCCCCAAATTAATTGAAAACTATTACGACAGAAATGCTTAAACATTTACTAACCAAACCCTCAGTAAATATCTATTGAATAAACAAACAGAGTGCAAGGTGAAATGGCAATTATTGTCAACATAGAGAAAAGTCTTTCAATTGGCAAACATTTACTGAGCACTAACTATGGGTTAGTGTGGTCTCGGACTCACAGAATGTATAGTTTAGTGACTCATTTTGGGGTGATGGGATTACTATTAACTTTAAATTTTTTTGTATGTTAATCTGACTTTCTTTAATGAGTCACTGAAAGGACTTTTAATCAAAAAAGAGTTATTTCTATTTGGGGATAAAAAGGTAAATAAATACTAAATATTTAGAGTGTAATATATATTTCAGTTTTTGGCCAAGAGGGAGTAACAGGGTTTACCCTCCTGGTTGAAATAGTTACAACACTGGACAAAATATATAAAACAATAGTTTTAAAGTTACTAGACATCAGGCAATGAAGGACAGGGATCCCTGAGAGATGGAGAACAAATGAGGTGAGTTTGTTTCGGATTTTGGCCTTGATAGAGGTGGAAGTGCAGGGAGGGGAGACCCAGGCAGAGCCCAGGGAACTCTCTGAGTTGAGGAGGGAGAGCATCTAGGAAGACCAAAGCTGCTAGAGTTTTCAGGATAGATGACCAGAAAACACGTTGCTACAGAGAGAGAGAGAGCACTCTAGAGATCTGGAGAATGTTCCTTTTGAGAATCTGGCAGATCAGTGTATGAGTATGAGGAAGCTACTCAATGCTGGTGAAAGAACCACCTGAAAGGATTAGAGGGAATAGTACTTGGATACACAGGGTCAGGAATAGCACCTGTTCCCACCAATCATACTCATAGTTCATGGGACATTGGGTAGAGAACTCAGAGGGTCTTGCATTAGTGGCGGGAAATAATTGTCCCTAGACTAAACCCAGCCCTGGTCCCACCCAGCAAGCATTGAAAACAAGACACAAAAGCACCAAACTGCTTCAACTGCATCCACTCAAGGAAGCTCAATGAACACCAAGCAAAGAAACATGACCAAAACTATACCAAGACACATCATGATCAAAGTGCTCAAAAGTAGAGATAGAGAAAATCTTAAGGACACACACACACACACACACACACACACACACACACACAGAGGACATATTACGTTTAGAGGAACCATCTGACAGCAGATTTCTTGTCAGAAACAATGCAAGAGAAGAAAGTAGTGCAATGTGTTTAAAGCATGTTGGAAAAGACAGTCAACCTAGAAGTTTATGTCCAATGAAAATATCTTTCAAAAATGAAGGTGAGGGCTTCCCTGGTGGCGCAGTGGTTGAGAGTCCGCCTGCCGATGCAGGGGACACGGGTTTGTGCCCCGGTCCAGGAAGATCCCACATGCCGTGGAGCGGCTAGGCCCGTGAGCCATGGCTGCTGAGCCTGCGCGTCTGGAGCCTGTGCTCTGCAACGGGAGAGGCCACAACAGTGAAAGGCCAAAGTACCACAAAAAAAAAAAGAAGGTGAAACAAAGACATAAGAAAGCTGAAAAAATTCATTACCAGCAGCCCCACACTGCAAGAAATGTTAAAGGAAGTCCTTTAGGTAGAAGGAAATAATATGGATCTACAAAAAGTATGAAGAGCACTGGAAAAGGTAACGATATAGGCAAATATATCATTTTTTCCTAATTAAATCTCTTTAGAAGATAATTGAAAGTTTAAACAAAAATAATAACAATGTATAAGTAAAAGGTATGACAACAATAGAATAAGGACAGGAAGGAAGAAACAGAAGTATACTATGTCAGGTGCATATACCATACATGAAGTGATATAACTTGAAGATAGGCTGTGATGTTAAAGATGTATGCTATAAACCCTAAAGTAACCACTAAAATAAACAGAGTTACAGCTATAAGCCAACAAAGCAGATTAAATGAAATAAAAAAATACACGAACCAAAAGAAGGCAGAAAAAAAAGCAAATTCGAGAATAAAGAATAGATGTGACAAATAGAAAACAAACATCAAGATGATAGGCTTAAACCTAACCATATAAAAAATCATATTAAATGTAAATGGTCTAAATGTCCCAACTGGAGGTCACAGATGATCAGATTGGATAAAAAAGCAAGACTCATGTATACGCTGCCTACAAGAAATACACTTCTACTATAAAGTACCAAAGAATTTTTCCCTTGTTCCCAGAAGACCATAAATATCAAGTCTCTGAAGGTAGAGAGAATTAAAAATATCTCCTAAAGCTTATTGTTAAAGTGTTCTCAGCCCTGTCTCATCTCTCACTTAACTCTCCTTAAGGCTCTACCTTACTCTTTTCTCTAAAGCACCAACCAGATAGAAAAAAAAACTGTGGACAAAATCAGGGAGTGGGAGCAGGCAGGCTGATCCCACCGGATACTAATGGAGCACATGTGAAATGCATAGAGGCTGATCTTGCTTTCCTGTACAGCAGGAAGCCTTAGCTTCCACAGATCTCGACACTTTCTAGACCCCATCTCTGATATTTCCCCCCTTCCCCTCCCTCTGGTCCTTTGTTCCAGGTTGTGGAGGCAACCATTTGATTGCTATCAGAGGAGAACCCTGCCTAATTTAGAATGGAGTTGTGTCCCAGCAGACCCAGGTTATAGTCCATGTCCTGCTCAGTCCTATCCTCTCTCACACCCTTAACATTAAATCAGTCACCAAATTTGGTTGGCTCTGTCTCTCTTTTTTTTTTTTTTTTTTTTTTTTTTTTT
>NW_006799673.1:449651-456341 GCF_000442215.2 Lipotes vexillifer
GATACGCGGGCCCCTCTCACTGTTGTGGCCTCTCCCGTTGCGGAGCGCAGGCTCAGCGGCCATGGCTCACAGGCCCAGCCGCTCCGAGGCATGTGGGATCCTCCCGGACCGGGGCACGAACCCATGTTCCCTGCATCGGCAGGCAGACTCTCAACTACTGCGCTACCAGGGAAGCCCTGGTTGGCTCTGTCTCTTAAATATATCTTGAACCTTTTCTTGGTACAAGCCCTCAATCAGCTTTTTCCTGATTACTGCATTAGCTTCCTAGATGCATTCCCTGCCTCCATTCTGGCTTTCTGCCAATCTACCTATCATGTTGGCCCTCAGAGGACTATAAATTAGAATTTTTTTTCCTGTTTAAAAACCCTCCAAGTCTCCCTACTGAGCAAGCAAATAAGATGAAGTCCAAACTCCTTAGTGTCATATATGATAACATATTTTATAATCTGACTCCACCCTATGTTTCCAACTTTATCCCCTGTCTCTCTCAGGTTTAACCCCTATACTCCAGCCACAGTGAATTATTCAGAGGTTCTAGAACATAGTCATTGTACTGCCATGATTTTTTCATGCTCTTTCCTTTCACTGAGCACCCTTCCTCCTTTTCTCTGACTGACTGATGGATTTGAAACTTTTAAGAACTAGCTCAAAAGTTTTTTTTTAGTTAAATTTTTTTTTATGAAGCCCTCCTTGAATACCTACTATGTGTTTGACACTGCTAGACATGAAGCATAAAAGATGAGTAATTAAGATGTAGACCAATTTCTTAAGAAGGTCATTTCTTCTTATGTAGCATATGTAACAGGAAGCACAAGCAACAAAATGACAATACCATACATGATAGACTGTTACCCTGATGGCTCCCTATGAACCATACCTCCTGGTGTGCATGCCCTTGTGCAGCTTCTCCTGGTTGACTTTGGGATTAGACATGTCACTTGCTTTGGCCAATGGAATGTGAGCTAGCATGATTCAAGCAGAGGCTTGATGAGCATTTGTACACTGGGGCTTGTCCTCTTGGCACTCTCTCTTGGAAGCCAGCAGCTGTGTTGTAAGGATGCTCAAGGCCATCCTGGAGGATGAGACACCAGGTGAAGAGAAGAGGACACATGGAGAGGATCTGAAGCACCGCAGCTGAACTCCCAGCTGAATATAGCTGCATGAGTGACCCCAATTAACACCAAGAAGAGCAGAGAGGCCAGTCAACCCACAGAATCATATGGGTTGACAAGATGTACAAGTTCCGATGAAGCAAAGAGAAGGAAGTGATCCTCTTTGTACAGCCTGGGAAGAGAAAGAAGGGTCCAGGGAAGATTTCACAGAGGAGGTGGTGCCTGAGCTGTGTGTTGAAGGATAAGTAGGAATTTTTTTAGAGCAGGGGAAAATGTATTACTGGTTAAGAAGATGGCATATGCAAAGGTGCAGATGCATGAAAGAGAAAGGCACATTCAGGGAATGACGGGAAGTTCTATTCTGGTGGTAAGAGAAGCATGAAAGGGGAGATATGGACAATGAGACTGAGCAGGGGAGACGCAGGGATGAGGCCACACAGTGCCTTGTCTGAAAGAAACGCTGAGGACCTTGGCCTTTACTTTGAAGTCAGTGAGAGGCCACCAAAAGGTTTTAACTATAGAACTGACATAGTCAGATCTGTAATTTAAAAAAGTAACTCTGAACTGGTATAAAGAATACATTGAAGGAGAAAAACACCTGAATGCAGGGAGGGATAGTCGAGGCAGGAATGGAAAGAAGAAGATGGATTGTAGAGACATTTGAGAGGTAGACTGGCTAGGATTTAGTGAGTAATTGGAAATGTTTTACTCATACAAACTGTTCTTTACTTTTTCAAGAAAGTGTCTATCTGTCCCCCTGGAACACACTCCTCTAGGACAGGGGAATCTTTACCTTCCCTGCAGTGCCTGCCATAGAAGAGGTACTCAGTGAACATTTGTTGAGTAAATGAAGATGTGTCGGTAGGTCTGGAAAATATTTGTCAAACAAGGTACCATTTCTATAGGACCTTACACCTTACATCCTTAACACAAGTCATTTCAATCCATTTGTAACACAGCTATTGCTTCATATAGAGGTCTGGCTATGTCTTATCTGGATGAAAACTTCAGGTTTTAATTTGTGAATGCAGACTCTTTTCAGTGAGCAGCATAAAGAATACCATGGATTTCTAAAGATGTAGGTAATCTTGCTAGTAGACTAGTAAAGTACAGACCTGGGCAGAAAGAAATCTTTTACTGTCTTAAAATGTATGCATCTACTACCCTGTTTCCTTCATAACACATGTTAAGATGCGCCATATAAAAAGAGAGTCTGACCCTAGGTGTATTTAAAATAAAATAAATCAAAACCAACAAATAAACAATTCTTATAAGCAAAAATAAAACTCCAGATCTTACCTCCAGTGTTTTATCCAATTTGGCAGCTACTCTTCCAATTTCATATAATAGCTGTGGGCTGATGGGAATCTCAGCTATAGGCCTTCCTGGTAGATAAGTCAGCAGCCTCACCAAGTAGCTTTTGATTTCAGAGCCACTATCTAGATGGATAGAAGTATATATCCTGTCAATTGTTCTTGAAAAAAAAAAAGAGTAGAAGCTATTCTGCCTTTCCAATTACTATTGCAAAGAATAATACAGAACAAGAGAAAAAACACGCTAACCTAGGACAAGTCAGCAGGATTCTGTGAAGCAGGGCCGAGTGGATCAAGCAAGCAGGTACAACAGACAGACATTAGGACACTGGGACCAGCCATTTACATACTAACATAACTGTGGCCCCAAGTCTGCTGGCCTTACCTCTAAACATAAATCACCTGCTCTGGTAACTGAAGGCCTAAAAAACATTTTTTATAAATTCAAAGTCGAGGAAGGTATGATAAAGAAATGAGTGTTTCAGAATCACAGGCTTCTTTAGGGACAAACTGCTACTTGGAGAACTCTATTAGATACATCTTAAAAAAAAAAAGAAAGATACATCTTAGCATTTAGAATTGAGAGGAACCAAGTTTCACAGATGAGATTTCCTTAAGAATTTAAGTTGTGTAGCCAAGGTCACATGTACAGTAATTACAGAGCTGGGATCTAAAATTCCTGATTCTGTGTTCTTTCTACAAGATCACAGCACTGAAATATACAGCTGATCTGATGAATAAAAATATTTAATTATTTTCCTAATAAAAAATAAAAGTTCCCTTAGTTTCCACATGTCCCCTTAGTTGTTCATCCATCAGATCCTTCCCAGGCAGAAGAGTTACACCAGACCCAGGCTCTAACCACTTCTGAATCACAGCCCCAGTCTCTACTTGGGTGATGCTGTGGCTTCTCCCAACTGCTGAAAAAGTAACCCTGTCTACACTTGGAATGACGTACCTGTTCTTGATATTTCTACTTGTAGTCAAAATGCAGTAATGCACATGGACAGGTGACGACCAGTGGTAGTCTCGTACCTACTGATATGAGAGAGGTTAAGTTGTCTTCTTTAGTACGACACACGGAGGCCGTTGGAAATCCAGCCACTCTCAGAAATATGATGATGTGACTCTGCACTTCAATCAGGTCTGGAGTTTTGCTTGACTCGCTGTTGCTTATTTTGAGGACATACTCATTTGGGCCATCTGTAGTGTCTTTGGTTCTTAAAATGCATACATGAAAGTTTTGGTCATCATAGCTAGGAAGTGGCTGGATCTTGGAAACTTTTAATCCAAATACTGATTCCACTAATGCAGAGGCTTGTACCTCACTGAAAGTGGGTTTGGTAAGAGCCTGTGATTGCTGACCACCTCCACTTGACATTATTTCTAAGGAAAAAAAAAAACCCAAACAAATAAACTAGAAAGGGGACATATAATGAATATACTTATTTAAAATATTTTTCTTAAGACAGATCAATAATGTTTCCCAGTACTGATTCTGTATTTCTCTTGATTATGAATTTTCACTCATAAAGTTAAAACAATCAAATGAGTGTATGAGATAAAAAAGCAGTGAATAAAAATCCTTGTACCATAAATGATTTCTAAACTCACCTCTCAAGCAAAAGGTATGTTTCCAGGGACAGAATGAAGACCAGGAAAGCACCTTGGTATCACCAATTCCTCCACCCCTCCCAGTACCATGAACTTTATTTAAAGGGGGAAGTTAGGTCCTGAGAGGTTAGTGTCTTGCCCAAAGTTATATATAAAGTTACAGTGAGAACTCAGCACTCTAGACTCCTAATCCATAATTATGTACTTTGGACCATATTACCATCAGTTTTGGTTTAAAATATAAATTTAAATACAGTGATCTTACTTTTCTGTGTTAAATTATAAAGGTCATCATCTAGCTTATTGCACATATTTTGAAGGGTGGACTGATGTGCAAAGCATCACGTGAAGCACTGTGGGAGACAGGAAATGCACTTAGAGGGCTCTGAAAAGTTAACTCATGGTCACAGATATCCCAAATAATAAAAAACATAAAAGCTGTTCAAAACAAGTTATAAGGCAGTAAGTGATAAACTGATAGAATGCCAAAGAAAACACTGAATTGAGTATAAACCTGAAATGACTGAATTATCACTGAAGTGACTTAGTTTACCTTAAATTGTAAAGAATAAAATTTCTACTGTTAAGCAGAATAGGGGCTTAAAATAAAAATTAAGGGGGCTTCCCTGGTGGCGCCGTGGTTGAGAGTCTGCCTGCCAATGCGGGGGACACGGGTTCGAGCCCTGATGGGAAGATCCCACATGCCGCGGAGGAACTAGGCCCGTGAGCCACAACTACTGAGCCTGCCCGTCTGGAGCCTGTGCTCCGCAACAAGAGAGGCCGCGATAGTGAGAGGCCCGTGCACCGCGATGAAGAGTGGCCCCCGCTTGCCATAACAAGAGAAAGCCCTCGCACAGAAACGAAGACCCAACACAGCCATAAATAAATAAATAAATTAATTAATTAAAAAAAAATTAAGGTCGCTTACAAAAAGTAAAGGTGCTTCTGAGCTTATGCCCTATGAAATTAATATCTACAAAAACTGTGGTAGAAATTCAGGGGAGACAAATTACTACAGCCTAAGGATATTCTTGAAAAGATGGATTTGAATTGAGTTAGTAAATATGAGTTGGATATATAGGATGGGGGAGACTGTTTTCTTCCCCTTGATAATGCCACTCTCTGCTGCACATACTTGGCATATTTCCTGAGTATTCTTTGCAATCTCGCGTCCCCCTTTTCCCAAAATAGTTTTATTCCAACCCTTCCTTCATAGTAAATTGTAAATAATTAATAACATCTTGGGGATGGGTTGCATTTTAGGGTGCAAGTTAGATTGCTGTTCAAGGGATGTAATGTTATATAAAAAGAATCTCATAAACAGCTCTTGTTGATAGAAATCAGAACAGCTATTGCTTCTGGCAAGAAGGTGGCATGAAGGAACAACTTTCTGGGAGGAAAATGTTCTGTATCTTGACTAGGCTTTGGTAACATGGGTGTAAACATTTGTCAAAATTTAGCTTAAAATTTAGGTCAGAGTAAGATCTGTGAATCTCACTGAATATAAATTTTACCTCAAAAAAAAAAAAAAAAAGGCTTTGTGAGAGACTGGCTAAGGAAGAGGGTGGGGTGGGATCTTAGGACTTTCTCAGAGCTCCCCAAATCAGAGCATATGCCTGTTAATGTCTAATCACTTCAGATCTATGACAGCCAAAGTCCAACTTATTCCAGTGAAGGGAAAGGGATAAAATTCAGGGAGGTACACTAGGGCTCTCATATATGACCCCCTCCCTGACTCAGCCCCAAGACTAGAGCCTGATGACTCAAGTGATAAGAGTATAAACCCCAAACTCCAGTCCCCTCCCCATCCCTCCTTGCCTGATCCTCCTAACCTAAGTGATTCCTCCTGCCTCTAAACTTGCATAGCCCCTTGTGCCGCTGTAGGCTTCCACCACCTGTTATAGTTATTGCATTCTTGCCAATTGCTTCTCATGTCTGCTTTCTGACCAGTGCATTTGCTTTCAGAAGCAAATTAAGTCGTTCAGATTTTGTTTACTAAAGACACGTGACAAAGCCTAAATGGGGTTTGAAACCATCTTTGCACCTGAAACTTCTGGGAACCAATATATCCCGTCACATTGTATATGGGCTTAAGACTTCACAAGGGATTTTAACATTCCTTCTGGAGATTTATAAACAGGTGTAAGACCCATATTCAGAATGTAATATGAACTAAAGCTTTAAATTCAAGACGAAATCCTGGAGTAATTTTTCAAATCCTAAAGCATTAAAGGTGTCAGGATAACTCTGAATTTGATATGAATTATAAATACTTAAAGTTGGAAGGACCCTTAGAGGCAGTTAGTGAAGGCCAATCTGCCTTCCAGCCTAGAAAATGTTTCTGTAACATTCTTGAATGGGGTTTGTTAAGCCTCTACATGAAGTGCCCTTGTTTTCTAAAGCAATGTAAAGCAATGTCGGCAGCTCTAGCCATCAAAAGACAGCCTGGTGGGCTTCCCTGGTGGCGCAGTGCTTGAGAGTCCGCCTGCTGATGCAGGGGACGCGGGTTCGTGCCCCGTTTCGGGAGGATCCCACGTGCCGCGGAGCGGCTGGGCCCGTGAGCCATGGCCGCTGGGCCTGCGCGTCCGGAGCCTGTGCTCCGCAAATGGGAGAGGCCACAACAGTGAGAGGCCCGCATAACGCAAGAAAAA
>NW_006799673.1:456608-458857 GCF_000442215.2 Lipotes vexillifer
AAAAAAAAAAAAAAAAAGGCTTTGTGAGAGACTGGCTAGGACAGATGGTGGGGTGGGATCTTAGGACTTTCTCAGAGCTCCCCAAATCAGAGCATATGCCTGTTAATGTCTAATCACTTCAGATCTATGACAGCCAAAGTCCAACTTATTCCAGTGAAGGGAAAGGGATAAAATTCAGGGAGGTACACTAGGGCTCTCATATATGACCCCCTCCCTGACTCAGCCCCAAGACTAGAGCCTGATGACTCAAGTGATAAGAGTATAAACCCCAAACTCCAGTCCCCTCCCCATCCCTCCTTGCCTGATCCTCCTAACCTAAGTGATTCCTCCTGCCTCTAAACTTGCATAGCCCCTTGTGCCGCTGTAGGCTTCCACCACCTGTTATAGTTATTGCATTCTTGCCAATTGCTTCTCATGTCTGCTTTCTGACCAGTGCATTTGCTTTCAGAAGCAAATTAAGTCGTTCAGATTTTGTTTACTAAAGACACGTGACAAAGCCTAAATGGGGTTTGAAACCATCTTTGCACCTGAAACTTCTGGGAACCAATATATCCCGTCACATTGTATATGGGCTTAAGACTTCACAAGGGATTTTAACATTCCTTCTGGAGATTTATAAACAGGTGTAAGACCCATATTCAGAATGTAATATGAACTAAAGCTTTAAATTCAAGACGAAATCCTGGAGTAATTTTTCAAATCCTAAAGCATTAAAGGTGTCAGGATAACTCTGAATTTGATATGAATTATAAATACTTAAAGTTGGAAGGACCCTTAGAGGCAGTTAGTGAAGGCCAATCTGCCTTCCAGCCTAGAAAATGTTTCTGTAACATTCTTGAATGGGGTTTGTTAAGCCTCTACATGAAGTGCCCTTGTTTTCTAAAGCAATGTAAAGCAATGTCGGCAGCTCTAGCCATCAAAAGACAGCCTGGTGGGCTTCCCTGGTGGCGCAGTGCTTGAGAGTCCGCCTGCTGATGCAGGGGACGCGGGTTCGTGCCCCGTTTCGGGAGGATCCCACGTGCCGCGGAGCGGCTGGGCCCGTGAGCCATGGCCGCTGGGCCTGCGCGTCCGGAGCCTGTGCTCCGCAAATGGGAGAGGCCACAACAGTGAGAGGCCCGCATAACGCAAGAAAAAAAAAAAAAAAAAAAAAAAGACAGCCTGGTGTTAACAAAAAGTTGTGCTGGTTAAGTGTATTTTACCACAATTTTTTTTTTTTTTTTAATTCCGAAAAGAGGTGCTCTGCTGGGAGAAATAAAACATATTTTATACCTAGCCTCTGAAATTTTGTACTATTCACATCTCCTCTAAAAGGGAGTTGGACTAGATCATCCCTAAAAATCCCTTCTAGTGCTAACATTCTCTTTCTAAAGTTCTTTCTTTTTGAGCTTAAATTTGCCTTTTTTTCTTTGTCTACAAAGACTCCAAATTATGGAACTAATGACACAGATCAAGTCAGCTGCTGTAAGTAAGTAAATACAGAGAAATATGTTAAGAAATGTCTGTCTTAACCAAATGTCTTTTGTATGGGTGGAGGGGGCAAAGAAGGGAACTCAAATCCTATAGGTAGTTGATCTATATTTCCTGCCAACAGTGTTTCACTTGGCTTCTGAGAAAGCACTCAGGAAGCAAATGTTTTCCAACTCCAGGGCTTATGCCAGAATCTCAAAACCTTTGTCCTACAACCAGGGGAGCTGGACCTCAAACTCTGCACTTTGTGTAAAGTATACCAGAAAAGAAACAGGAGTCATTCTTGATTCCCCTCCCTCACTCTCAAAGTGTTACCAAGTCTAGTAAATTCTACCT
Organism: Lipotes vexillifer; assembly: GCF_000442215.2. NCBI lineage: Eukaryota > Metazoa > Chordata > Mammalia > Artiodactyla > Lipotidae > Lipotes > Lipotes vexillifer. The sequence goes on from NW_006799673.1 coordinate 458,412, forward strand.
TAGCATGTCTTCCAAATTGCCCTTCTTGACCTGCAGTTCTTTCTGCTATGTCCTTCCAAGGTTGGAGAGCAAGGATTATACCCAGTAAATCTCTGTATCCCCAGCCCAGACTCTTATTAAATATCAGAGGAACTAATGAAAGGAGGGTTGCCTTTACTCAGTAGGCTCATGGGGCCGTTTACCCTCAAAGGGAATCAGGAAACAGAAAGGCAGGGAAACTAGAATCTGTAATTTTTCGTTGCGGAGCGCAGGCTCAGCGGCCATGGCTCACGGGCTCACGGGCTCACGGGCTCAGCTGCTCCGCGGCATACGGATCTTCCCGGACCAGGGCACGAACCCGTGTCCCCTGCATCGGCAGGCGCACTCTCAACCACTGCGCCACCAGGGAAGCCCTAGAATCTGTAGTTTTTCATAAGACAACAACAGGTGCTGTGAGTGTCTTCCTC
>NW_006799673.1:460131-526159 GCF_000442215.2 Lipotes vexillifer
AAAGAGCGGTGGGCGAGCGGGCTGCAGAAGAGTCAGGAAAATAAGGGAGAAGGAGGATACACAAGTTCAGAGCGTTATTACTTTAGTGAGGTCCAGTCGAGCCCTACAAATTGTTCCCACCAGACACCTGGCCGTGAGTGCCAGGCGCCGTACCTCCCCTCTGTCAGGGTCTCCGCACAGGTCTGGCAGGGTTGGACCAGATGGCTTCTCGGGTCCTTCGCCCCAATTCTGGGATCTCAACCCAGCCCTTCTGGGTTACAGGTGCGATCCAGGGAGGAAGGTGACTTGTGCATCACCTACGCAGCGAGTCTGACGTGGATCAAGGACGGGAGAAGCCCGAGGCTCATGACTCCTGGCCCGACTTGCAGCAAGCCTCCCTGCTCTCTGGGCCAGCCTCTCAGAGGGTTCTGGGGTTCGTCTCTGCTTTCCCCACCCAGCTCACCCGCAACGACCCGAGGTCCTGAGGTGACTCCCGCTCTCCAGCAGCCCGGGACTCTAGCCGCAGTCCTGAGCTCTAGCTCGAAGGTCTCGCCTGACTCGCAGCTCCTGGGTCCGCCCCTCGTCCGGGACCGAGAGTCCTGACTTCTGATTAGCTCCTCGAGATCCCACCGCCACCAATCAGCGCAGACTCTTGGAAGGCGAGGCCCGTCCAGGCCGACCTGGGCTATTCCAGCCCTGCCCCCGGCCTAAGAGGCTGCGAACAGAAATTCCGAGATCGGGCTTCGGATGGTCTTTCTGCAATCCCACCCCGCCTTCTCTCGGTGGTCACCCCAGTCAGAACTCGGCCACCTCACTACAAAACTGGATTTCTTGTTTATGATTGGCTCTTCCAGATTCCGCCCCGCCCCTCCCTTTGGTGAGTAGCCATTTAGCAGGCTTTCGGCTCTTGAGTGGCACCTTGCAGTTCCTCCCAGTCCACGTAGCTGTGGAGGCTTCTTGGCCTTATCCCAGGATTCTAGTTGTCTGGGTAGAATTCGCGTCCTCGTTTTTCTTTCCTCGCCCTCCCTTCTCTCCTGCTGGAAACACGTATCCCAGAGGCTTCGCAAGCGTGGCCGAGGTGGCCTCAAACCCATCCTGTCCCCCAAAACATCAAGAATTCAGCTCGGAGGACCTGGGAGTTTGACCTGGCAGCGTTCTGCACAGGACCTGGTTCTCCCGGGATACTGGAATGTTAGAATGTGAAATTGTCTAATTTATCAGTTATGTCCACACGTTCCTTGTATTGATGGGGAAACTGAAGCCTAGAGGGCACAGAGCCTCAACCAGACCTGGTCACCCAACTTCTAGTTCAAGCTCTTGCACGGTGCCGAGTTTTCTATTCTCAAGATGTAAAGGAAGCATGAAGGCCACCCTAACAGGTCACCCTGGGGGCTGAGGTGACCACAGTTCAGGTCTGGTGTGATAAGTGATTCATTTACACTGAGAAATAGAACTGGTGATTGGATCAGAATCCTTATTTAGGTAGTTCCATCAGTGTATTCTCCCTCTGCATGCAGGGAAGTGTAGAACAACATGATTATCAGGAGGCTGCCTTGGGAATCGTAACAGCCAGGCTGGTTGGGTGACCTTAATTGTCAAGGTCACCTGGCTCTGATAGCCAGTTTGATATACGTCTGCAACCAAGCAGAACCTGATAGTACAGAGCACTCTCTCTACTGGAGGGGAGTTCTAGACATCACTCATGTCTGCAACTTGGTCTGTTTTTGTCCATGCACATCTCCCTCTCCCCCTGTGCCCCCCCCCCCAGGATACAGCACACTCTGGTTAGAGTGACCTTGATTGATTGACTTGGTGGTTTCCCAAACCGCTATCAACTACCTATTGAGAGATCCCTCTTTTCTCCCTTTAGATATGGTTCTTATCTGCTTCACTTCTAATTTCCAAGTAGCAGGGCTGTTTTACAGCCCCAGGGCGGCATTCTTGATGTCTCATTCCTTTAGGGTGTCAAAGACAAACTTTGATTTGGATTATCTGTAACCAGAAACTGACTCCCAAAGGCCTTGTTAGGCCCCTCTGCATTCTCTTCCCTCAGGCAGGTCTTGAATTCTCTCCACCCTCTCACTATTCCACCTCTATTGATCTGGTTAATGTCTTTAAGATACACTGCTCAGTCATATTACTGGGTCTAAGAGAATGAACATTTCTAAGGCTCTTAATACATGCTACCAAATCATGTTTTTCCTCAGTAATGCCAATATTGGATACCATGATAATGAAAAAAGTTCCACCAATCTGATAGACAAATGTCGTCACTGTTGTATTAAGTTTTTTCCTTCTCCACCTGGCCACTAGGACACTTAGGTATTGGCTCTCAAAGAGTTTAGTGATCAAAAATTGGAGTGAAACAAAATGAACAATCTTCAGAGTGAGATTATAGATATGATTTTATATTATAAAACATCCTATAAAACATAATAGCCCACTAGTTTTATGATACAACTATATATTGCAGGTTGTTTAAAAGGCTAAAAATTCAGTGCCATCATCATGTGAACACAAAATTCACAGAGACAACACAATTGTCATTACACAAGCAAATTCTGTGGGGATTACATATATATCTGCTTCTGCAATAAATGTTCCCTTTTTGTATACTAAACACAAGTTTATAATCTGATATTTTGGAAAACTTATCAGCCAAACAACTCACATCAAATTAAAACAAGTTGAAGCTAAACTTGTAATTAAAAAGCAAAAGTGGCATCAAGTGAAAACCATAAACTAAGAAAACGCAACACTGGTGTTGTACTAGGCTTCCTTGAAAACTCTGGATATTCAAATATTCAAACTATCACCATGTGTCTGTGTTGATATTGTAAAGCAAGTAAGTCTTAGGATACTGAATCCTTAGAAAACTAATAATGTACTAATTTTAGTTTATGAATACCAAATTTTAGTAGATTTCAATTACTCATTTAGGTTGCTATTAAGAGTGGGAGAAAGGGCAGATATTTTTAGATCAGTGGGCAGCTGACCATACTTACAAAACATTACTTTAGAGGCTCATGGCCCTGGCTCCCAGCTCCAGATGACTTGCTTCAAGAGAGCGCTGATGAATAGCCAGTGGAAGGAGGAAGTGACACCACCAGCTGGTCCTAAAGCATAGAGGCTCATGAAAACATAGCACCTCCATCCTGCATCCATCAAGAAAAGGCCCTTTCCTCCTGTAATACACAACTTTGTAGCATGAGATGAATTCAGTCCTAAATGTTCACTTTAACATAAATTACCTCCATAAAAAAAGATCTAGAGTATGGAGGTTATGTTCAAGGCAACTTGTGGAGGGTCCAACTTATTCATCAGAATGGGTTGCCTAGCACAGTCTCCCATCTCTTGAATGTTCAAGAAAAGGTCGCCCAGTTAGATGTTATTTAGACAAGGGATCCTGCTTTGGGTGAGAGATTAGTCTTTTCAACTCTAAAAATGTTATTCCATGAATCATAAGTACCTGTTGGAACAACCCTTGAATCAAGTTCAACTTTACTTATTGTTTCCTCGAGGCTATTCCTACTGCAAACTTTATCTTGGTTTTCATTCTCATTTTGGCAGTTATATTGGGAATAACTAATGTCTGAACATTTAACTAACATGTTTGAAGAGAAATTTCTGGAAGGTATCCTATTTCTTTTTAAGTTATCATATTTTATTTTTCAATTACCACAAAATATTTTATAACAAGAGTCAAATATGTGATAATACAATTTTCTTTATTAAAAATAATTTACAGCATCAGTAACATATACACAATTGTCATCAACTGAACTTTGCCTCCAATATATTTCTATACAATACTTAAAATTATTGAACTTAAAACTGTTATACTGTTTTGTTGGCTTTAAATAATAGACAATGATTTATATTTACTTAAGTGAGATATATGGTTTCATAATTACATACTATGTGTAAAACTGATAGAAACATCAGCACTATCACACTTTAGGGGAAAAGTCACTACAGAAGACTAAGTCCACCTCCTTCCCCTCTTTTTTATAACTCCAAATCAAACTAAGATAGGGTCAACATCCAGTATCTTAGCACTTTCTCCTAAACCTAAAGGCAAAAGAAAGGTGTCTTTTAATTCAACCACAGAAAAATGTCAAATAATTTCTCCTCATCCTCTCACTCAACACTGAGAAGGCAAATGCACACAACACTGTTACCATATATGCAAACAACTAGAATTCTGATTTAGGTCTTAGCTGTACTTTTTGTCCTTTAGTACCACTGAAGTTTGATTCCCAGTGAAAAACTGAGCAATTCAGCTAAAGGGAGTCTAATACCTCTCATTCAAATGTCAGCTTGGAGATAAAACAGGAAGTAACAACTGTCATCTTGGAAAATTTTAAGGTACACTAATGGCAATTCAGTGACTGGATGACATTTTCAGTGATTAGCAACCCAAAGGCAGGAAATATGGAAATGGTATGTAGCATAATGTTTCTTAAAATATAACAAAAATGCTGTTGTTGATAATGACCTTTGAAATTGTACTTTTAAATTCACAGCACTAATTTGCTTCTCTAAGGGGCCTATTACACTTCCTGCCACAATATTTGTGTATTCTTTTTAGAACACCAAATTATCCAGATATATTCAACAAAGGAGATAAATAAAACAATAAAAACCAACAGGGGCCACATTTTTGCAAACACAGAATTTGGCTGGAGGCAGAAATATAGGTATGCTTTGGGACACACATCCATGACTCTCCTCACAAATTGATAGCCATTGCTTACCAAGCTTTTTGGTTCATTGTATATAAGCAAGAGATTAAGAGAACCTTGATTTTGTTCCTGAAACACAAGATCTGCTTGTATTATTACTGGACTAGGTAGACTGGAAATTTAAATGCTTAATTCATAGCTGGCTAGCTTTATCATCTCTTCATCTCCTAGATGTGCTATTTATGATGATGCCCAGGCCTCTGCCCGTAGGTTACATATTATATTACAGTATGGCTTAAAAATAAAACAGATGTTTTCCCCACACATAACAATCTGGACTATCATTTCTTCAAAGCCTGTAACAGATATTTTAATGTTCAACTTGTAAATTCTCCATCCCTAATTCATGTTTTCATGTAAATTAAAAACATGCACTGACAAATACACAGCATTATAAAATATCAAGAACACGTGATTTGAAAGTATCAAAGAAAATATTTATAAAAATTTAAATAAAAGGGAAATCATTTTGCCAAACTCTAGTCCATCTAATTGTCTAAACACATATTTGCAGAATATTTTCAAAGGATTGTATGATTTGATTATGTGCAAAGTTCTCAGTGGTCTTTACCCACTGATTTGGTAATTTCAGCATTTTAGCTTAAAACAATTCTTTATTCTGTGCAATGTGAGCTAATTCTGAATTGCAGTAACTTAACTAGGTCATATGATGATCTCCATGTGGGAAAAAAAATCACTACAATTAACCTTCTGCCTGCTAAGTTTAATTTCTTAATTAAAAAAAAAAGGTATAGGACTTTTTGGAATTAATTATCCAACCTTTTTCTTAAAAGTTGACAAACTTCTTGTTGACATAACATTTGATGTGATAAATAGACATGCAAATAGAGAAAATACAGTATTCAGACAGCAATAACTTAAGTGTTTTATCCTGACAGTTAGCAAAAGCATACATAATTAATAGTATCATGCTTCCCAGGTAAAATGATTCAAAATGACAGGAAATCGATTTAAATTATTAAGAAGTAACCAACATTTAAAAACTGTTTAGGGTTGAGCAACCATATAATTTAGGGTGGATAATTTTAAAATCTAGAGGAAATCATGTTAGCGTTTAATGATTAAAGTTCTCTTCAGCAACCATAAATGAGTGTGGAATTTTAGTTAATAATACCTAAAATATTAGGTTATAGGAAGTTACAGTATCACACAGAGTGAGCAAAATAATCCAATTGATATGATGCCATCGGAGGCTTGCCAGGGTCACAGTAGCAAATTACTGAAAAATTAAGGGCTGCATATGTGATACATATTTTCACTGCCAATACATGGTGCTACGCAATCAACTGTATTCTGTAACAGTCCATCTTCTGATGTGGAGGAAACCTTGGCTGGATTGGACAGAATGAATGTTTATGGGGCAGGTTCTATCCCTTGCAGTTAGACTGAGACTTAGGATAACCCTGGCTTGTATTACAAACTAACAATGACAACTATGTGCAACTCAATTCTGAAAAGGAACGAATATATCTGAAAATCCACTTATAAATCAGATTTCACCTTCCACAATTTTAAAGTTATCTGGCTTGTTATATTTCAATCTGCTACTCTTAAACCAACAAACAGTAGTATACAGTTTTATAGGTGCAAAACTAAATGAAAGACTTCAGGAAGGTTACTCATATAAGACTCTTTAACACAAGTTCAAATTCTGCCTTTATTTACAAAATGGTCTGATAAAATATCCCCCCATACTTACAGGCCTCTTCCACAACACACTTCACACGCTGATTTTAGCAATGTTAATAGCACCATTCGTATATTATTTAAAATCAAGAAGATTTCATTTCAGTCACTACGTTGATTCATAATCATTTACATCCATGGATGAGATAAGTGAGCATACTGGGACTATCTGCAGCTCCATGGTAAGGATTCCTGGGTCCAGCACAAAAGGCTTTGTTTGCAGTTACCAGTTATGAAAGGTATTCATGGTGAGTAGATACTATGAGAATTTTCGTGCCACAAAGTTTAATAATCCTCCATGTTTGAACAATGTTATTTCCACATCATTTTCAAAGGAAGCAATCACGCTGAATACTTTTCCAGTGCTTGTCTTTAAACAAACAAAAACATCTCACATGAGTGGTAAAATCTACAAAGTTTTACTTAGTGGTTAAGACCATCTGTCTTCATATTCAATGACTATACTCATATTCTGTCTGAGAAACATTTCTCCTGCTTGAAAACACCTAAGATACTAAACCACAGGCTTCACACCTAAGTAGAAAAACATGTTATTTTAGTCCCTAATTCTAAACAACAAGTATCGTTATCACCTAAAACATTAAATCAAATGATTTAGATTTTGACTTACTAATTAGGGAAGTTGTTACTCATGGTCATTTTATGTTAAATTAAATATTCATTGCATATAATATTGCTACTTTTTCCTTTCTTCTTGGTTGTAAAGTCTGTGTTACTCTAACCCTGAACATTCAATTTTGGCTTCTCCTAAAATGGTGTACGTGCTTGGGATAAAATGAGATCAGGACAGAGAGAGCCGATAACGAGGAAAAGGAAGTTAACGTGTGTAATTGGAAGTCCATGTCTTCTTTCTGGACTAAGTATACAGTGTTCTCTACTTTTCCTCAGAGAACATCAACTATATTAACATCGGTTTAAGTACAGAGAAAACAGAGCCTTCTCAAACTACAACTTGTTCACTAACTGACATTAGTATGCAATTTACAGTAATTGTTTCTTACTCAATTTACAACCATCTATTTAAATATATAGTACACAATCATATATTTGAGAATTTTAGATATACCTTTATATTTAATGTAACTCCAGGAGACAGTTCTTCAGGAAATGTTAAAGAAAATGTTTCTCTGCCAGAGAGGCCCAAAGAATCTGCATTTTCTCCTGGAAGGAACTCAAGTGGAGCTATGCCAATTCCAATCAAATGATCTTTGTGAATTTTTTCATAACTTTCAGCCAAAACAGCTTTCACACCCTGTAACAAACATGCATTTTATTTCCTCCATTCATCTCTGAAAGTTGCTTTACTGAGCATTTTAAAAGGAAAAAAATTCTACTTTTGGCTTTTCTGTAAAAACTTTAAACCCAATACCCCATACTAAAGGTCAATGTTATATCAAAGTATTTAAAGAAATATTTTATAGGTTATTTTTCTCTAAGTACCTCCTTAACTCCTAACTGCCCCTCGGCCATTCCAGGGTTAAGTACTGCCAGTGCCTACCATATAGTAAGCGCTCTCTATAATTGGGGGCGGCTGCTTTAAACTCAAAAAGGGCTCAGGAGGATTTGTTTAATTATGGTAGATCTAACATATGTGTTCATCAAAACTCCCTTTTAAATTGCCACTAAAAGAATAAAGTGTAAACCCATAGCAACAAAGGGAATAGGATGTGCAAATTCTATAATATTTAGAAAACAGAGACAGGTAACTGACTTAGCAGACAATGTTGAAACTACAAACTGATAAACTGAAACTAGGGTGATACCAGTAAGATTTGAGTCAATTTGCAACAAAGAACCTAGAAAAGGCTTGAGACTCAGAGGCATGAGGTTCTCAGAACACTGGGATACTAGTTAGAAGTCTATAAAAAGCAGTAAGATCTCCAGCTCAGTTCCCACAAAAGAGAGGACACTATTCTCTGGACAAAATCAGCTAAAGACCCATGTTTCTCTACTCTTTTTCATTATTATCCTCCTAAGGAGTTTTAGACATTTCCCTTCTAATCACATCTTCCTCCTCATTGCCCACCCCCCCCCAAATTTAATGTCACAAATATACTGTGTATCTGTTTATATATGTATATATATATCTATACTTCATACATAAAAAGAGTAAGATTTTGTTGCACCCCTTGGGAGTGCCATCACCCTATAGAGGATGGATGCTCTAGACTGAGGAGGAACACTAGGCTCACGGGAAGTCTGGGTGAGAATACTATCAGAAATGGGGGGAGTAAGTCTGTTTCTTCAATGGGTCTCACTGAATGGCCCAGAGAAAATATTTACAGATACTAACATATAGGGCTATCTCAATGAAAAAGGTAGTTTATCATTAGTAAGGCCCACTAACAAAACGCAGCTCACAACTACAGCTTGTAATCAGTTTTTTAATGTCTAACTGAATGGACAGCCAAGGATCAACAGCTATATGAGGAAAGCCCACAACAACAAAACAAAAAAAGCTAAAAAAACTTGAGGAAAAAATGGGAACCTATACCTATAATTAATACTCACGATATAGACATACCTTGTTTTTATTGAGCTTTGCAGATACTATGTTTTTTAACAAATTGAAGTTTTTTGGCAATTCTGTGTCAAGTAAGTCTACAGGCTCCATTTTTCCAACAGCATTTGCTCACTTCATGTGTGTGTCACATTTTGGTAATTCTTGTAATATTTCAAATGTTTTCATTATTATTTTATTTGTTATGGTGATCTGTGACAAGTGATCTTTTTTTTTTTGTGGTACGCGGGCCTCTCACTGTTGTGGCCTCTCCCGTCGCGGAGCACAGGCTCCGGGGGCGCAGACTCAGCGGCCATGGCTCACGGGCCCAGCCGCTCCACGGCATGTGGGATCTTCCCAGACCGGGGCATGAACCCGTGTCCCCTGCATCGGCAGGCGGACTCTCAACCACTGTGCCACAAGGGAAGCCCATCTGTGACAAGTGATCTTTGATGTTACTGTATGACTCGCTGAAGGCTCAGATGATGGTTAGCATTTTTAGCAATGAAGTATTTTTTAATTAAAGTATGTATAATTTTTTTAGATATGCTGTTGCACACTTAACAGACTACAGTACAGTGTAAACATAACTTTTTATATGCACTGGGAAACCAAAACACTTGTGCAGCTCGCTTTATTGTGATAATCACTTTCTTGCAGTGGTGAAGAACCGAAACTGGAGTATCTCTGAAGTATGTTGGTACTTAAAATTATTATCTTACAAACACAAAAGAATTAGACTTATTCCCACAACTCCTTAGAGTATTTACATTTTAAGGGAGAGGGGAATTAAAGATTCAAAACAAATGACGTTTGTATGATTATGATAGCTATGAGGGCTGTATTTTGACCAGCCTCTTCAACAACTACAATTATAAAGAGAAGCACAGTATGAGTATGAAATGGCAGAGAGCACACGTCACAGGACTATTCTCTCCAACAGATTCCCTATTTGCTCTTCAACAAGGAAACAGTCTCAACAGAAATGTCTTCCTAGCAGACAGCCAGGGACCAATATCACCTATTTGGAAAAAGATAAAAGTAAAATGTGGCCCACTATCTCTGAGTCGTTAACCTTTGATGGAGCAAATCAGAGAAAATTAAATGAAAAGGGGGCAAGTAAAACTACCAATGGGTATAAATAATTATTATTATAAAGCAATAATTTAAAACTGAATATCCTTTCCCTCTACCACATTTATTTTCACAAGACTGATGTAAGTTTAATTAAATTCAGAGTATTAAAATGCAACTAGATTAGTACAACGTATTATATAAGGTCACTTAAAAACACCCACAGATGAGATCCAAGTAGGCATACAAAGTCTAAATGAACAAAATGAACTTTGACAGGATGTTACTGACAAAAGGGAATATTTAAAACTCTCTGAAGTTTAAGATAAAATTTAAGAATCAATACCAGCAAGTATGGTCCTTTGGCAGCCCAATCTCTTGAATTTCCTGAACCATATTTCTTCCCTGCTAAAATAATCAGTGGGATACCTTGCTTCTGGTACAGCTCCGCAGCCTCATATACATCTAGCTGTAGATTAAAACAAACATAAGAAATTTTAATACAAATTTTGATCTAGTTAGCAACTGCCTAAATACTCTGTATACATCCTTACCGTCTGTCCTGATGGAAAATGAACTGTTTTGGGAGCTGGTTTTCCAATGAACTTATTAAAAAGCTTGATATTTGCAAAAGTGCCTCTTGTCATCACAGCATCATTACCTCTTCGGGCTCCATAAGAGTTGAATTCACGAGGGGTAAGGCTGCAACGAAGTTATGAAAGTTAGTTTTTATTTTAGATGGAAAATAATCACATTATTAAATTGTGAAACTTACTCATAAACACTTTTTTATTATGGCAAATTTCAAGCATGCACAAAAGTAGAGAAAACAGAACAGTGAATGCCCAGGAGCCTATCACGACTCTACAATAATCAATTCACGGAATCTTTGTTTCTTCTATAATCATCCTCCATTAGACTGTTCTGAAGAAAACTCAGATATCATATTTTAACTGTATACATTTCAGTATGTTTCTCTAAAAGATATGGACTTAAAAATACTACCTTGTTACAAACAAAACCCTCCGAACTTCTTAATACCAGCTAGCCAGTCAATATTCAAATGTCCCTGGTTTTCTTATTACTCTTTTAGTTGTTGGTTTGCTCCAATCAGGTCCAAATATGGTTTATAAATTCATCCAGCTGATCTCAAGTCTTTTTTAATCTATATGTTCCCTCTCCTTTTTTGTCCCCTCTTATACTTTATCTAAAGAAATTAGGTCATTTGTAGTGTAGTTTCCTAAATCTAGACCGTGCTGACTGCATCTCCACAGTATCATCTCATATGTTGTTCTCCCTCCTGTATTTCTTGTTAACCAGATGTCAAATCTAGTGACTTGACAAGTTTTGGGTTTTTAATTTTTGCAACAATGCTGCATAGATCGTACTTCCATCAGGAGCACATGATACCCAGTTTTCTCTTTCTGGAATGCTACCAGTGATTGATCATCATTGTCTAGACTGTATTAGGGACTGCAAAATGATGATACTCTATTTCTCTTATTCCTTCTTCATTTTTTAGCTGGAAAACTTCAATGAAGGCAAACTTTCCTTCATCAATGATTTAGTTATAATGAAATACATTCCATACAGAAAAGACTTTATTGTTAAATAATGAGATGGTTTCCCATCATCTTCCAACTGTAACTTGGAGTTTTTAATTTTTCTCTTTTAGTATTATTATGAACTCATGGATTTAAACATATTCATTATGTTTCAACCCATTCCAGTTATTATTCTTTATTGACGCTCAACATGTCCCATCTTTGAGCAGTGACAGATTCAAGTTGGCTCCTGAGACCTTTTGACAGAAAGCCTGTAAGTTAGTTGTAGTTTGGTGGGAATTAAAACACTCTTTGGTAGTCTCTATAGCTCTTTTGCTTTTGGTATAAGACATCTAGAATCATCTTGTATATTTTCCAGGGCCAAACCTGGAATCAACCATTTCCCTAAGACGAATTGGTTGCTTGTCCTAAGAATTGGTATTTAGACACCATTAACTGTGTGCTATGGGTATTCACTGCTACTGGATTGGTTACTATATAAATGACCTTTTAGGGACAAGAGAAAACTGAGCATAAGCATCTCAACAATCAACAACCAACTTCTATCAGTCTCTAATTTGGTCTTTTATGTAAAGACAACAAATATTCTTCTAATTTAAACATCTTATCTCAGGATGTACATTTAAAAACACTGTACTTCAGGATGGAGATGGTGACGGGTTTGAGTGTCTTTAAAAATAAAATTTTTAACTGACGAAAACTACGGTATTAACTGTGCTAAGAAATCCATATCAGCAATTACAATAAATATAAAAATTGTGTATTTGAGAGAAGTGGTGGCTTTTTCTTTGGGGGGGGGGTTTGGAATCTTTGTCACAATTACAACCAAGATGGAAATCACCTTTTAAAAAATATTTGGGAGAAATAAAACTTATTTTATTTCTCACCACTATGAACAAAAGCCGTGTGTAAAACAAACTGATTTATCTTCATCAAATTACACCAAATGGAGTTGCTATTAGCAATTTCTACCAAAAAGTGTTTTAATTCCCACCAAACTACAATTAACTAGAAAATAAATTCAAACACAAATTTCACAATAGCACTAATGAGATTATAGTAAGAGCTATGCAGTATTACATGTCAAACCAAGCTATGTAGCACTGATTTTTATAAGATATTTCAATGAAAAGTCTTATCATTTGCATAGCTCAAGCATCAGAAAGCTAATCAGGCAGCAATACCACAAATTCTACCTTTAGCAAAATTTTGTCTCTGGTGTCAAAACAGTTCTTTGATAACCGAGCAACTCTATGTTATTAATCACACAGAAATGAAACAAAATCTTTCTAGTTTTGGACTTATATATCCTATGTAAATGATCTCCTTCACGTTCACATTTATTATTCTTGTGAAATTTTACACTCAAGAAGCAGAAATTCATTGTCTTTTGATTTGATACAGATCAAACCTAGCCTCACGCATGTACATTTTATAGCCCAAAATACACACATTTAAATTGTGCAGTCCAACACTGGAAGATGGTTAGAACCATCAGGATTTATTTGGTAGGTCAAACCAATCTGACTTTTCAACAAAGCAGCACTGAAAAAGAAAACTCCTGTTTCCAATTAGTTGTTTATTTAATGGACAAGGGCTCAATTTAAAATAGTAATTTCAATTTCTAAAGTTACAAGCAAAAGCAGGTACAACAGGTATCCCAGTTATTGCATAGGTCAAATACATAGACAATCAGACACCCATGACAGCATGTAATTTACTGGATAAAGGAACATGACCAGTAAAAGCCTCTTAATTAATGAGAAAGATAAAACAAAAACAGCCTATAACCATGTACACATACCCTCTGTTTGTCAAATACTTAGCAGCAGGACTACTCCTAGCAATGCTTCCAGCAGGTGATATATGATCTGTCGTGACAGAATCTCCCAGATATAATAAGACATGGGCATTTTCAATAGGCTGGAGTGCAACTGGCTCTTTGGTCTAAAAGGTAAAAAATGTTGAAGGCATTTAACTCTTCATGAGGTTTTTTAAACTTCAAACAATTTTTAAAGTATCAAATAGTAAAAAAGTACTTACAAGCTTATCAAAAAATGAAGGACATCTGATATAAGTAGACTTTAAATCCCATGGAAACAAAACTGAATCTGGTACTTCTAAAGAATTCCACCGTTTATTTCCCATCTGTGAATATGGTTTTGGTTGATAAACCAAAAGAGAGATAAAATGGAGTCAGAAAAAGAGGTTTATAAAAATGAGGAAATTAACATAGTACTTAGGTTAGAATTAAAAAAAGAAAACAGGCCTCATCCATTTGGAAAGAAAGCTAAAATACTGCATTCTATAAAATTATGACATTTTTGGACTGAAGTGATAAAATTTGCTCATCGAATTCCAGCACACCAGATTTTCAGGAATGCACTAAGAGTTAAGTTTCAATACAAACTGAATGTGAAAGACTTTACAGAACCCCAGAAAAGCTAAAAAATTTAGAAAGATCTAAACATGTTGCTTAACTTAAAACATTAAGTGTGTTTTGGGGTATATTTTTAATATCTAAGAATATTGTCATGGAGAAAACCTTTTTTTTCCCCAACATATTTGTCCTACATCACTGTATTATTAGTCCTGCCTTCAAACTATGTTCAAAATCTCACCATTACTCACCACCTCCACTGCTACCCCAAATGTTCCATGCTATTACCATTTTTTACTTTGAACTACTACATACAATAGGTCCTCCTGACTCTATCCTTATTACCCAACCCTCTTGCCCTAATATAGTTTCAATTCAAAGACAGTGTAATCTTTCTGATTATGACACTCCTGTTCCACACCTTCCAATGGCTCCCCATCTCACTTCAGAGTAAAAGATTAAATTTTAATAATGGCCTAAAATTCCCTATGTAATCTGGACATCATTTTCTACCACCATCCTTCTTACTTCCTATGTTCTAGTCACACTGCCTTCATTACGGTTCCCTCAAGGCCTTTACACTGGTCCCTCTACCTGGTAAGCCCTGTTCTGGACGTGCAGGCTCTGCAGCATGTGGGATCTTCCCGGACCAGGGCACGAATCCGTGTCCCCTGCATCGGCAGGCGGACTCTCAACCACTGTGCCACCAGGGAAGCCCGAGCCCTGTTCTTTGTTCAGATATATGACTAACTTGTTCACCTCCTTCAAAACTTTGCTCCAATACCATGTTTTCAACTATCCTATATAAAACTGCAATCTACTCCCCAAATTTTACACAGTTGGTTCTCTTTACCCTGTTCTGTAATTTTCTACAGCACTCATTACTTTTTAACATATTGTATAATTTACCTAATTATTCTGTCTACAGTTTACTATCTGCCTCTCCCCTTGAGAACTTTGTGTTTTCTTCACTGATATATTCCAAACAGCTAGAAGAGTGCCTGGCACATACTAGGGTCTCAATAAATATTTGTTGGGCTTCCCTGGTGGTACAGTGGTTGAGAGTCCACCTGCCGATGCAGGGGACACGGGTTCGTGCCCCGGTCCGGGAAGATCCCACATGCCGCGGAGCGGCTAGGCCCGTGAGCCATGGCCGCTGAGCCTGCGCGTCCGGAGCCTGTGCTCCGCAACGGGAGAGGCCACAACAGTGAGAGGCCCGCGTACCGCAAAAAAAAAATAAAATAAAGTAAATAAATAAATAAATAAATATTTGTTAAGTGAATAACAATCATTTTTGCTCTATTTATATTCTAAGTTCTTTTTAAATAGTGTGAATATATGTATTAACTTCTAGATACACAAAACATCTCCGGAACGATGCTTAAGAAACACGTAACTGGTTGCCTTTGAGGAGATAAAGTAGACGGCTAAGGAATGGGTGGGAGGGAGATTTCAATGTCTGCTCTTATTTCTTTTGAATTTTGAACCATTTGAATGGGAACAACAAACAAGGGTATTTTCTATGAACTGTGTCCATGTTCAGGATGCCAAATATAAATGTTTGCTATACATTTCTAATGAGTAGTAAATAAATCAATTCTGATACTCTTAGATACTAGAGATTCCAGATACAAAATGTCACTCATTAAAAACTGTGTATGCAAGATAATGTAATTTTAATTTTGATTCTATTCAGAAAGATACATGAAATAAAGAAACAGTGCCACTTTATTAAACCTTTTAAGAAACAAATGAGAGTCTTACCTCTGTCTTCTCTTTTAATGCTTTAAACATGGATAATACAACATGTTCTTCCTCTATCTGATGAACTTCTTCTCGACTAGGCCAAATATCATGTAGGTAAATATTCCTGCCAGTAGGGTCAGTACCTGGTTAAAAATTTTTCATATGAAATTTAATATAAAAAGTAACTCCCTCAAAAATGTTCACATCTTTTCAAAGACACATCACAGAAACCAAGTATATTATTCAACAAGAGTGCTTCAGGTGTAAGCAGCTGAAAGAACTAATTACTTGCACATTATATATTCTTCATATGAATCAAAAATTAATAATGCATCGTGATAATATTTTCTGAAATAATTCAATAAATGAACAGTCTAGGAAACATTTCAAAAGTACAACTTTTGGGGAAAAAAGTGTGTGCAGGTATATATGTATACATATAAAGGAAAAGATACCTAAAGGCTCTGTCTGGAAATCTATATTCACTGTGCCTGCTATGGCATAAGCTACCACTAAGGGTGGAGAGGCAAGGTAATTGGCACGAACACAATCACAAAGACGACCTTCAAAATTTTTATTTCCAGATAAAACTCCACAAGTAACCAAATCACCCTGAAAAAACAAAAAACACAAATGAATATATTCAATTCAAGAGATGGTACAAATTTGGATAATCACATATAAGAAATCTCAAATATTACACTTCTGAGGGCATGATAACCAAAAGCATCATTTCCAATTATTAGGTACAGAACTATCAATACTGTAAATAAACTAAAATAACTCCTACACTATTAAGGAATTAGTTCAAGGTTCTAAAAATGACTTCAAAGAATCATTTTATGATTGATAGGTTACTCTTCCCAAGAGATGCAAGGACTACAGAAATATAAATACATTAATATATATTTTTGATAATAGTGAAATACAGTTAGGAAAAACCATTTGGATGTCTTACTGATCCACACAATTTACCTGTTTTACTGCATTTAAAACTGCTTCTGATAAGGGTGCTGTATTTCCTACACATGTTGAACATCCATAGCCAACTATTTCAAATCTGCATTTCAAAAAATAAATGTGATTGGACAGAAAATCACAACATTTGTAAAGAAAGGACAAGTCTTATCTTTCATTTCCATCACTGTAGTAAGATTGCTGAAGAGAATATTCACAACACAGGAACCTTCATCAACATGTTCATTTCACAGCTTTTGAGCAATCAAGTCTGACCCTCAGGCATGCTATCTGTACTGAATGCAAACCTCTGAAGAGCCCTCATACTTAGGACACTCCCTAGTTAAATTTGGTTAACTAAATCTGACACAAAACTTATCGCACTATGCAAGAAAATTCTTCAGATACTACTCGCTAGGAATATAACATGACCATTCAAATAATTGATATTATACTTTCCTCCAAAGGGGTTTAAACTGTCAAATATCAAGAGGACCTGGCTGCAACAATCCGACCAAAGGCCCCCAAAGAGGCACTGTAATTGAGTACTCGATAGGAGTAATCTTTTAATTCTCAACCAACTAAACCCAAGAAAAGCTCCTGACAAAAACTCCAAGATGATATAACTTAAAAATTACAGGTATAATCCTCAAAATTACTTTCAGCTGCTCTTCTAAACAAAGAAAAAACCTAAAACTTGGCAGTTTTGCAAAAGAATTGATTTACATAAGACATTATGTTCCAAAATACACAGTGAAAACACAGCTAGCATCAATTATTTTTTTGAGTACATAAACAATATAAGTTATTTTCTCCAAAGTTCAGGGACAACTTAACCTATGCTTAATGGATACAATAATCTCACAAAACCTCAATTAAGCCATCACTTACCCGAGCTTACTAAGATATGGTAATACTCCACTTGAACTGAGGTAATGTGTAACCATCCCACTGCCTGGAGATAAACTTGTTCTTATATAAGGTTTAACATGCAGACCAGCTTCAACAGCTTTTTTAGCCAAAAGACCTGCAACAGTAAATAAACAATAATTTATTATGGCAATGTTTCTCTCCCTCCTTCCCTCATATTAAAGTAGGAAGTAAGAAAAGGTTTATGGTTTATTTTACAGGTCATCTCCAACACAGGTTAGGGTAAAAGTCTAAAATTCACACATTTACTGTCATTATTTTGTTCACTTTATTCTACTGATTTGTTTCATTTAAAACAAATAAAAAATTGTGGTAGATATACTAGCTTTTACATTATAAATTATTAATATACAATCTGATATCATGGCATCATGCACACAAATGGAAAAGGATATATAACATCATGTACACATATAACACATATCATTAAATGAACCATTTTAAATGCTATAATCGTAATGAACTAATAGCAATTTAACATTTATTATACTTGATTTTATACGACTAATGAATTGCTCCAAGTACATACAATTGATTTCATTTATATTCCTTGTCAATAATCTTTTACTTCCTTTGTGTCTCAACTGAATCTAATACACTGCTATGGTAAATGTCTAGTAGTTCAAGAGATCTGCTAAATAACTATACTTCTAAATTGACAGAAAAAACAGATACAACCTAAAGCTCATAGATACATGTTATAATTTTAAAAATTCACCTTCTTTGTAATAAAAACAAAATTAATAACATAAATCAAACTTAGGCTCCTTAGGTTCTCAATATCAAACACAGGCATCAATACTTGTGCATAATCTAAGAAACAGAATGTGAATATAACAGAAAATGTATGGCTATAAACCACAACCTACCTGCAGCGAGCATGACAGATGGATTGCAATTATTGGTACAACTGATAACGGCAGCAATGACCACAGATCCATGAGACAGCTTATATTCACTTCCTTCATAATGAATAGAGACGGTATCATTTTGCTTTTCAGCTGCAATTTGGAAGCCTTTAAATCCAACCTATACAAATTTGCACATAAATATAAACTAAATATTCTGGTTATGTATAGAAAAAAAGACTGGTAGAAAATATGGCAGATCCTTGACTTTTGATAAGTTCTGACTATTTGTGAGTGATGCTGAAGTTCCATGTCATTCAGTAGTTATAATTCAGCTGAAGCATGAATTTGAATAATCATGACAGGAGTCTGGTGGTGTTCCTAAGCTTTTATCTACTGAGTCCAGCCAACTACTCATGATCCAGATCTTATTTGGCTTTGCTGTTCTTTATTCATTCCTACTTAACAGTAATTCTCAAGAGATGGTACAAACTTTTTCTGTTAAAAATGGCCTTGAACATTTGCTTCAAAATGATCCTGTGTGTCTATATGTATGTAGAACAGATGAAGCAAGATGGGTTATGAGTTGGTAATTGTTCAAGTGAGGGACACAGGAATTCATTACACTATTCTATTCCTGTAGAAGTTTGACATTTTCCTCAAAAAAAAAGAAAAAAGAAATTATAAAAAGAAAGGCTCTGAAAAGCCAGCTACGAGTTCTCCAAATAGAAAAAGTGACAAGATTGAAGCCATGATTCTCAAGACGGGAAGTACAAACCCTGAAAGTCAAAGAGGTCATGGTATTTAGTTAATTTACCAGACTTTAAGAGAGTAATCACAACAGTGTAGTGGTTTTGTCCTAGTCTGGGAAATCACAAAAATCTAGAGTAGTGCCGCCCAACAGAATTTTCTGTGATGATGTAAATATTCAATAGTTATGCTGTCCAATACAAGAGCCACAGCCACATGTACCTATTCAACTTGAAATGAGGCTATCATGACTAAGAAACTCAATTTTTAACTTTAAATTTTTATTTAAATATACCCAATCAACCTCTGGTCCTCACAGTGAATCTGGGAACAAGCTCATGAAATGTCTGACTTGCACTCTGGACAGAGGCAAAGGAGGGGGCTGCTGGTGTGTGCCAATAACACATAAAAATACAGCAGTTGATTGAGTTCATGGGTCATCCTGCTAGTTCTTCACTACTTACTTAGCACAAAGTGTATTGACAAATAAGGTAATCTACCTTTTCATTTAAGCAAGCTTGGAAATCACTTTTCATATCTGTCAAAACAACTCTATCTTGAGGTCTTTTTGGACCACTGACAGACGGAACTATTGAATTCAGATTAATCTGGATCACCTAGGAAATGAGAGAAAAGAGGGAGAAAAGTAATTAGAATTCGTTAAGTACAGATTCCAACATGAGTACTACTTTCTGATGCAGAATGAATATGCTCACATTTGTTTTAATGCAATTTGTTTTAATGGTGATATACACTCCCAAGAAATATTTTAAAACAACTCCATTTAATTTATGAAACATAATATATAAAAATTTGCTAAAAGACTAGCAGACCAGTATGCAAACTAGCACACCAACCATACAGTCTATATAAAATTTGTTTCCCCCAATTGTTTTTTTTCCCACAAAGATAACACTGTCTTCACACATGCCTGATGATAAAGTAGATGCCCGTGCCAGCTAAGTTTATTGCTCTGAGCTCCAAATTTATCCTTCTTTGCCTGCTCTGTGATAACAGAGGTGGGCTTAGTAAACATTTCTCCTTTCTAAGCTTGTACAATGTTAAGTCTGGTCAATAGAGGGTGCTTGGGGGACGCAGCAGAAAAGGGTTCTTCTACTCCTGGTTCTAGTTTAGCTAGCCAGGCCCCTGCAGACCATGCTTTTATTCCTTGGTTTAAAAAAAATCATATTTTATAAAAATTCCACCTCCCAGCTAGGTTTCTATTAATTTCTTCTGGTATTTCTACCATTTCCCTATGTACATTTTATTTGTGTATAACCAATTCAAACAAATTTTTTTCACTATGGCTTTCATCATTATTTAACAGCCCTGTTTATTCTGGTTGAGCACAACCGAAACACCTGCTTTTCCTACACTTTTATTTCATGGATCCAGGTGATCCTAGTCTGTGTATGTATTAGTTTCTCTTGAAATCAACATCCTGGTGAATTTTAGTTTTATTTCTTATCTATCTGGTCAGGTTTTTAATAGGCACATTTATTTCATTTCATTATACCACCAAAATGTTTCCATTTAATTGTTCTTATTCTTTCCATTTTTAAAAAAAATGTGGACAGAGCACTAGATTTGATAAATGGTACTGAAAGGGACCAGAAAATAATCAGAGAAATTAGAAGATTTGCCCAGAATGTCACACAAATTCAATTCCTATGGGTTCTATATGGCACTCAATATACTATATGTATTCACTTATTCACCTAACATGTTACTGAACAACCACTATGTGCCACGCACTCTTCTAGGAGCTGGGGACAGAGTGCCAAACAAAGCAGGTGAAGTTCCTGTCCTCATGGAGCCTACTTGTATTCATTCTAGTGAGGGAAAGACAGGCAAATAATTTTACAAATTGATAGGTATCAGGCAGGGATACAAGCTATGAAGAAAAATAAAGCTGGGTGAGAAAATGGATTTCCCAAGAAAAAAGAGCTTAACAGTTAACCATACCAATGATAACACCAAGTTGATTTAGATCCCTGACATACTTCTAGAAAGTGAATTTTATTACAACTTTCCTGAAAGTGAATTCTACCTACTTCAATATAAATTTCCAAAAGATAAGAAATATTTGCTTAGACTGTAAAAATATCTTTAACACTTAAGATCACATAACTGTATATCCCCTTCATAATGGTGGATTTTTTACAAAGTATAGACATTAACCAGGTGCAGACATCATCAAAATTGATATTTGGGAAGTAGATTATAGTATTCTTATCCTAAAATAGAAAAAAATTAGACTGATAAAATTGAGTCAATTTTATATTTTAAGTACTAAAAACTGAGACTTGATAAAATGTCAAAAAATTTACTGTAATATAAATCTATGTAAAATTAATGAATAAAATCAGAGTTGGGTCACAAATAACATTAACTTGTTAAATAATAACAGCTATCATTTATTGAGGACTTACTATGTGCTTGAAACTGTCATAATGAATTTGTACTTAACCTCTTAAGAATCCTATGAGGTAGATATTATCTTCATATTTCAGAGATGAGGAAACTGAGGCAAAAAGGTTAAAAAAGTGCCCAGTTGTACAGCTGGTAAGTCTTAGAGCTGGGATTCAAACCCAGGTGGTCAGGCTCCAGAATTTACAGTCTTAACTACTATTAGGTGGGTTATTGTGTATATACCTGGGAATACTCAGGTTCTCTTGAATTATCCTGGTCATTTCGAAATAATTTCACAGCTTTAAGGTATGTTTCCATTGACTTGAGTTTGGCTTTGTCAAAACCTAAAAAGATAATTAACAACAATAAAAATCCTTTCAGAAATTTTAAAATCTTCGGGGGTAACAATGCCAAATTTCAGTGATGAGCAAGAAACAAATATTATTTATTACTAAGCACTCAGAAAAGATTTCTTTACAAATTGATATTATTCTCAATAGTAAAAATTTTACCCTTCATGAAAACTCTTTATAAAATACATACCAGAACCCCCCTTTTAAAAGTTACTCAATCACAGACAAGATCAGAAATACTGAGCCAGTTATATAAAACTCACAAAAATATTGTTTCCAAGAGAAAAGCCAGTAACAAAATTCAACATAATAAATCACTAGCCACCATGAAAGATGAAATTCATTACTCTCCCTAAACAATAAGCAACATTAATATAACAGTCAAAATGAAAGAATAAAGTAAACGAAAGTTAAGAATAGTTTTACAGAGCAGGATAGAGACTTAACAAGATCTCCCAGAAATTAAAAGAACTTAGATGTTAACAATAAAGTTTCCAATTTAACATTCTGGTAGTTATCTGTAAGCTTGATGAGAAGTACATGGCAGATTATATTTGCCAATGATTGCCACAACAATATCTATCCCAAGTTATATGTTCTCTTACAATGTGACATTGACATTCATCCATCAAGAGGTAGAATCTACATTCATTCCCCTTAAACCTAAGCAATGTAATTTCTAGCCGGCTAGCTGGCTAACTGGCATGTACCCTCTCTCTCCCCAACGCCCCACACCCCTGCTCTCTCAGGTTACCAACCCTTGAAAAGCCACCATGTGAGAAAGCCCAGATTATATATTCAGAAACCATAAATAGGTGTTCTGGCTGACAGTCCCAGCTGAGTTCCCAGCTGAAGGCCAGCATTCACTGCCAGACATTCAAGTGAACAAACCTTCAGGACTCCTGGCCCTAGCTTTTAAGTCTTGCAGTTGAGGCTCCAGACATCGTGAAGCAGAGACAATATGTACCTGTATGAATTACTGACCCACTGAAACTATGCAGCAATAAATGATTATTGCTGTTTTAAGCCACTAAGTTTTAGGACAATTTGTTACACAGTGACAGATCATTATGACATTAATTCATATCAATATGTAAGGAATAAGGCATTTCTCTCTTGAACATTCTGCCACCCAAAATCCAGTTTAGAGAAAACTCTGTATTCTATGAGGACCATTCCTTCCAAGGTTCCAAAGGACCAGTCATCCATTTTGCCATTTGACTTATCATAATCTGCCCCCAAACTGAAGAATACTAGGATATATCTCCCCAATATACTTATGATGAGATTAGTAGTTCAGTAATTAATGATCTCTTAAAAAAAGAAGTGGATCAAAAAAAGAGACCCTGCTTTTTAAAGAATAGGGGCCTTATAAAACCAACACATTCTGGTTTTGCAAGTATTTTCTATATTAGTCAACAGAAGAGTGGTCAAAGTTCCTAGTTAATCAGGCTACAATAAGAATTTGGAAGCTGTAACCCTATACTGCTTTTCACAAAATTATGTGCTTATTCTTTAGATAGAGCACTGGTTCCCAAACTCTGTCTCGTGGCTCCTCTCTTCCTGGATGTAGAAGAGAACAGCGGTGAATGTGCGCAAGGCTGACTTCCATTAAATTGCAACCTCTGATCACTAACAGGGTGGAGGTATCCATTATTAATTATTGGGAAAACGTGAGGCAAAGATCAGCAGTTTGAATAACTCCTCTAAACTGCTGTAAATGGGTTATAGTGGACTAGGGTTTGAGGACACAACACTCTTTAAACACATCTCATGCAGTTTATTTCAAAGCTGTTTTAAAATAAGACAATTTCGTGAACATTAAATAACATGTACAAGGTAGTAATTTATTACACAATATTTCAGATAGACACATTGGAAATGTAACACATTTATCCTAGTGATCTTTTATCTTCTTACCTGTATGTTCTAAATGTTTTAATGTCACATTGTCAACAGGGAAAAAGCTGAGGATAGCACCATATTCTGGACACATGTTTGCTATTGTAGTTCGATCTACTATAGATAACTGTGAGACTCCACTTCCAAAAAACTCAACAAACTTTCCAGCCACTCCTACTTGTCTGAGGTGCTATATAAAGAGATACAAAGAAACACACACAAAATGAGCATGGATTTTCTGAAAACTATAAAATCTAATTTTTAATCCATTACTACTGACAGTGAAAGAGGTCCTCTGTTATTTTTATGAAACATCAACTCATTCTGGTTTTCCAGGTATTTTAAGGTAAAAAGTCAATAGAAGAGTGGTCAAATGTTACTATTAGGGTAGAAAAGGGCTTGAAAGTTCAAAATGGCTAAGATTCCCGTTTTAATGTCTCTGAAATCAGCGTATACCTTAGACTCTATGGTGTGTCTGTTAGCTGGCAGTCTTCTTTCTTTCTTAGCAGAACATAAAACAGTGGTGCTTCTAACCAATGATGGCATCTTAGATTTAGTGAAATACTAATATACTGATGAAACTGTATTTAAATTCAAAAAATTATATACCGCTATAAAAATTCTTCGAATTCCAACTACTGATCCAAATATTTACAGCATCACTAATTATAGGTAAATTTCTTTTTTTTTTTTAAGATATTTTGTTTTTGATGGGGACCATTTTTAAAGTCTTTATTGAATTTGTTACAATACTGCTTCTGTTTTATGTTTTTGGTTTTTTTGGCCACGATGCATGTAGGATCTTAGCTCCCTGACCAGGGATCGAACCCGCACCCCCTGCACTAGAAGGCGAAGCCTTAACCACTGGACCACCAGGGAAGTCCCCCTAGGTAAATTTCATTTTGATAGAATTTAACATGTGGCCTCAAACTTAATTCCTTCTAAAATCATTTTTATTACTCATTTTTAAGTAACCAAAACAGCTACCCACCTTCTCTCAATTGTAAAATGGTGTCAGAATGGTATAGAGGGACTGCTCAGCACAGTGACGATGTATGAAACAACATTCAACCTATGAATAACATTAAGCTCTAACATTTTATAAGTGCTAAGGATCACTTAATCCAAACGTTTTATAGATGCAGAAACTCAACCCTAAAAGAAAGATGTTTCCTAATTTTCACTGTTTTATTTTTGAGGATAAGAGCCATATAGATTAGATACAGCAAGCCAAATGCTGCTTTCCCCAAATTAATGAGGTACCACAATATACATTTTGAAAAACAATATATGATTAATCCTACAAAGATCATGAATAGAACAGGACCTCAAATGTGGGACAAAATAATCAAAAAGGTACACCTACATAATAAATTTAAAAGGTACACCTACATAATAAATTTAATTTTTGCATCAATAAGCCAAAATGTCAAAAGTATACACAGAACATTGTTAAGAAAAAATATAGCTGGAGGAATCTAAAAAGTACCATTAATTTTCAGGATGTGTGAAGGAAAAGAACTGATTTTTCTAAAATTATAATGGGATATCCCTTTTCCTGTAGGAATAATCCTTCAATTCTCTATTTAACTTCTTGATCTTTTGGTACCACACACTGAATCAATCATTCCTGCAAGATGTCAATTTTTTTCTAATTAGGGAAGAGGGATCAATACTAAATGGTGAGAGGGAGGCAA
Source organism: Lipotes vexillifer (assembly GCF_000442215.2). NCBI lineage: Eukaryota > Metazoa > Chordata > Mammalia > Artiodactyla > Lipotidae > Lipotes > Lipotes vexillifer. The sequence goes on from NW_006799673.1 coordinate 485,698, forward strand.
TACCATTTACTTTCCCTGCGGAGTATTCTGAAAACCTTCAGACCAGTAACCAACAGAAAATGCTGAGACCCTGGGATCCAAATTGGAATTATTTGTGGAACATTTCCCAGGTTCATTCATTTAACGATATGGGACTTAATCATTAATCATTTTTGGTTTTTTTGTGGTACGCGGGCCTCTCACTGTTGTGGCCTCTCCCGTTGCGGAGCACAAGCTCCAGACGCGCAGGCTCAGCGGCCATGGCTCACGGGCCCAGCCGCTCCGCCAGCCTATATTTTTTAAAGTACTATCTAATACAGTAATAGTTTTCAGGGGACAAATGATTCAAATTTGTCAAATTAAAGGAGATGCAATTAGACATTTCCTAAATACGACTTTTTTTTTTTTAAATTCATGAAGGCAACAAACATTCACTGAGTCAATAAGGCATAATGGTTAAGAGAATGGACTTAAGAACCTGACTGCCTGGGTGGGAAACCTTGTTCTAAACTGACCATTCAGCCCTATGACCCTCTGGTTAAATCATTAAACCTTATTGTGTCTCAGTTTTCACAGAATTAAAATAAGGATGGCAATAGTAACAATCTCATAGGCTTGTAATGAGGAATAAATGAGTTAACATGTCAAGAGAACAATGACACAACAAATTGTTTTGTACTTACTAGTATAAAGGGTTAAATTTTGCTATTATTACTATGATGATAACTATGATGACATAGCTAATAACATCAGAGTGCTGAGGATGAGGTGATGAACCCAAATCCCTGCTCTTATGGGGCTCTTCTACTTAGAAAAAAAATCATGACCACTAATTTATACAGCTAGCAAAATTTTAACTTACCTTTGTAATGCCAAGAACAACATCTATGGATGTAACAAAAGGATTCGATGAGCCAGTTAATTCACATCCAACCACCTCTGGTAAAGTAAGAGAAGCTGGCAGACCAAGCATAACTGCTTCTGTTTCAATACCTCCAACCCCTAATGTAATAAAGACAGGTATATAAGTATAGCGCATTTAAAGATAATTTATCTTTGTAACATCTAAATCTCTAGGTGTTTCACGAGCTTGTCTTACATAGTACCTTGCACAGAATTACTATAATGCTATTACTGTAGATATGGAACTCAAGTCTTCTCAAAAAAATGACTCCACTCATATGGTTGGAAAAAACTGATTTTTACCTTTGTTTTAAATTCAGAAAACATTTAGTATCTATTATGCTAGATACTATGCTATGCTCAAGATACAGTATGAATAGAACCCAGCCCCTGTCAACCTCAAGCTCAGTCTAATGATAAAGACAAAAAGCCAACAATTATAGCACCCTATAAAAGAGTACATGCACTCTGCCAGAGGGAATAGCTGATGCAAAGCCATGAGGTGCAATAGCACAGCCCACTCAGGTAAATAAAAGATGTGTTTGGGTAAATGGCTAAAGAGGCAACAGGTTGTGATGGGCCCTATAAAAAACATGAAGAGGGGGCTTCCCTGGTGGCACAGCGGTTGAGTCCGCCTGCTGATGCAGGGGACACGGGTTTGTGCCCCGGTCCAAGAGGATCCCACATGCCGTGGAGCGGCTGGGCCCGTGAGCCATGGCCGCTGAGCCTGAGCGTCCGGAGCCTGTGCTCCGCAACGGGAGAGACCACAACAGTGAGAGGCCCGCGTACCGTGAAAAAAAAAAACCATGAAGAAATTTGGATTTACAAAGAATGCTAGGAGAAGCCACTGAAGGATTTTAAATAGGGGAGTAAGCACATCACCTTCACAGACATCATCATCATCATCACTAACCACTCCACAAATGGTAGTGCTGTGCTGGGCACGGTCCACATTTCTTTTCCTAAATTCTCTCTTATACCACACTGTCCACAAACACTTGAATTAAGATTTACTTTTGTTCCTGCTGTTATACGTGAAAAAACAGCCTCAAAGAGGCTATAAAGACCCTGCTATTTATGTTCTTTTATAAATTTCCTGACATCCTCTCCCCAAAAGAATTAAATATATTTAGTCATTTACTTACCCCACCCCAGAATCCCCAAACCATTCACCATGGTTATATGAGAATCTGTGCCAATGACACTGTCCGGAAAGAGGAGGTCCTTTTCTTCAAAAACCACTCTCGACAAACACTCTAAGTTTACTTGATGAGCCATTCCAGTTCCAGGAGGGATTACAGCCACATTCTTAAAAACTCTTGAACTCCACTATATTTTATTTAAATTTAAGAAATCCAACTGTTAGCATATATCTGAATTTGCCTCATAATCAACATATAAATAAATACTGACACTAAAAATATTTTACCAATGTTCATCATGGTCAAAGTTTACAGTACATAAAAACAAATACACAGATACTAAACCTAAATATATTCATTTTGCAGATTATTAAAACAAAATTAAGTCAAAGAAAAATGTTCCAATAGTCCAGATAAACAGTAGCTTTCAACCACATTCCAAGGATTCTCAGGGATGGGAAAAAGGGTAGGCCCAAGTAGAAGACCCTCCAAGCTCACGTGAATTAGAGCCACTGTTTTTAATATTTTGTTATACACTAGCGTTTCTGATTAAGATTTGAAGGAAAAAAAGTAAAAAAGGGTTCTACTGCTAGTGTTTAAAAACTTCTAAAGATATAAAAATCAAACCTTTCAATATTTCATAAACTCCTATTAAAAAATTTCCCCCCAGTCATTTATACCTTGAAAAATTGAAGCCTCTCTCGATTTCTGCCAAATTCTACTTCTTGATTTTTTAATACTGTTTCAGGTCTAAAAAGAAGAAGAACTGGCATTAAATATATGTATTACAGAAAAGACTTGCCTTGTTTCTAAGTCTACATATTTTAAAAATTCTGGGAATAGCAGTTTACTAGACTTCTCAGAATCAGTTATTTTCTTTTCAACAAGGAAGCTCTGCTTTAAGTAACACTAGAAAGCTACTGCAAGGACTTATTATTTAAGCCATGGTCCACACCAGTGTCCCAAACTGTACTTAACATGTATCACTGTGAGATTTGGCTAAAATATTAAAAGTAGCATGGTAACCTTTGTTGGATTTTCCACTGCTAGGAAAAAGAAGGGCTGTAGCTTAGTGAAATAAGCATGTACATCTCCACCCACTTAACTCTAGTACCAGTTAAACTAGGAGATACTTGTTGATTAACACAATGTAGCAATGACAAACTACTCAATATCACTTTATAGTTTAAAAAGAGCTTTTGGTAAAAATTTTAAATTCCAAGGATTCTCAGGCAAAATGGAAGGTTCTATTTTATAGAACCTTCCATCTCAGCCAAAATGGAAGGTTCTATTTTATATAAAGTAGCATTTTACTTTAAATGGATTATAAATCTATTTTACATGAATTATGTAAACTAAGAGATAAAAACAATTCACTGCCAAGCAGTAAACAGTGCCATTTTTAGGAAGCTATTTTTATCTAATGGATATTTAAAAAAAAATTATTTCTAACAGCTTTATTTCACTTGCCAGCTGGTGATTTAAGTGTTGACTAGAATATCAATATAATTTAAATTATACATGTCCTCCAGGGTCCAGATAATTATAGTTGTTTGTCAACTTTTTTAAAAAAACAAAGATTAATAATTCATTGCTGAGTGATCATTTGAAGCCATAGCACATCTTAATGAGATTTTTCTTAGGACCTCAGGGAACATAGCTTTCTAGAGCCACTCCAATTATCTTACCTTTTCACAGTATATATAGCTACAAAGTACCACACAAACATTTAGTAGCTCATAACCTGACTTCAAATCAGGCAGTGATTTCAAGTGCCAAATGTATGCTCTCAACGCTCTATCGCTCAATTTCTTGTTTGAGTCTATAATTAATACTTCACTGATGCACTGAAGCACATGAAAGAGTTACTATTTTCATACAACCAGGGACTATAACATATCTGATCTTAATACTTCATAATTTATAGTCAAAATTGAGGGGAAATGTTACACCAGATTGGATTTTTAGAAATAAAAACATACCATCTTAGCACTTCATAAAAAGATACCCAAGAAAATCAATGATTTTTTGAATCAATAAATCTTCCTTTTCAGGAAATTAAATTTCTAAATAAGAAGAGAAATTAATCTCAAAATTCAACATGTCCCTAACAATCAGAACAGCCAGGTAGGGAATAAGGAGTACTTACATAAATGTAAAACTGTCATGATTTGATGGCAAAGGACCCACAGATTATATTGAATTCTTAGAAAGGAAGAGCACCTGAGTTCACTTATAACCTGAGGCATTACAGCTACATTGAGCACAAAATTTAGAACTACCCAGAATTTGAAAGATCCAATTTAGGGACAAATGAACTAATATATTATTTGGTACTTACGATGAAATATGTGTTGATATTACTCTTAGCTAGCCTAAATCTTAAATGTGTTAAATTTTTTTTAATTTGAAAAAGTGTAAGTCATTTTTAACTCGTCTTTAAAAAACTTGACAGTCTAGTAAACAATGGGATAAACAATGTAACTCTCTTAAAATAAGACTTTGGAAACTTTATAGCATATAAAAATTCAAATTATAGAACTTTTTTTTATTTTGAAAAATTACGTATCAGGAAATTTAACCAATTCTTAAGAACGGGATTCTTTTCCAGGCAGGTTTACTACTTTCCATGATACTATATAGGAAATTGCTTATCTAAAAGGGCTCATTAAGTTTATAACATATGATAATGATAATATTCTTAACATAGAGGTCTCGATGCAATAAGAAAGAATAAGAAATCTCCTAATAGGAAAATAAAGCTAAAAATATAAATAGAGAGTTCATAAAAGAAATCTGAATGAATAATGAGCATGTGAATGGTATAAATTCACTAAAATAAAAATTTACATTTCAAGATAATTTTCTGTCTACATTAGTTACAAAAATTAAATATATAGAAAATTCTTAAGAAAAGTTTTCTTCAAAGGAACAGAAATAAATCATGGTATTTAGAGACTACCATTTTAATTAACTTTGCTTCTTTCAGTACAACAGGAAGCACAGTAAATATGAAGGCAATGTAATAGGAATCAGGAGGGGAAGGAGAATAAACGTTGATTTCCTTAACTGAAAAATAATCTGGTACTAATAAATATTTTTTAAAACATCTCATACTCAGGCACTGGTTGCAAATGAAAAGGACATAGAATGGGTGTATTTTCGATCTGCGAAGAAAATCTTCCTGAGTTTCGGCCTAGTTCTCCAGAATCACACGATCCTCGGCAGGTAGTCTGGCCTCTGCAGGGAAGCTTCTTAGGCTGCACTCTAAGTGGAGAAAGCTTTCCTGCTTTCTGTAAGTCACCACCTCCAGGATTTGGAGCATTCTGTATTGCACTATTGTTCCAAAAAAGGAAACAAAATAAAACCATTTAAAAGTTACAGAAATTTAGCTCTTCAAAAAGCACACAACAGCAATGCTATCTGGAAGTAACAACTGAATGTTATTCAAAGGTTAATATATCATTTATTTCAGGTTTCAAAAGCAAATCTCAGATTACCAAAAAAAAAAAAAAAAGTTGATTTATTTAAATTTATGGAGATTAAAAAAAATTGTGCCACTAAAATCATTTTCATATAGTAACTTTTGGCAAGTAGCAAAATAGATTTTTGGCAAGTAGCAAAATAGATTTTTTCTTCTAACAACTTAAAAGAAGTTCAGAGCCATCGTTTAATCTGGAGGGCAAAGGCTCTCACAGGTTTTAATAAATTGTAGCCTTATTCCATTACTCCAGGGAATGTAAAAAGAAAGCTGGCACATGAAAATAGAATCATGTCTTTTCTAGTTTGACTTTGGTCAAAATGACCTTTTAGATATAAGAAATTTATTTCAGTGGAAGGAAAATACAGCTGTAGTAAGCTCAGTGTTTTCAATCACCCATTTAGACATTAAAGGCTCACATCTTTAAATTCTCTCTGGAAGCTAAAAAACAAAAAGGAAATGAAGGCTTAATTCAGATATTCATTCCAAAAAGCAGGTTCTAGGCTTACACATATCTATAAAAAATGGCAGCAGAAATATACAAACATGAAAATCAGTTTAAATTTAGACTGAGTTAAAAAGAAAATTCACCAATACATAAAGTTTTCACCAGTTTTTTCTTGTATATTAGTCAATACTAACTGTAGCAAACTTTACTCTGGCACAAATTATCTCTATTCCCTTTCTTCTATACCACACACTCCCAGTGGACTGGCTGCCAGTCAACGTGCGTGGCTGTCTTTATAAATATGTGTATTAAAGTACCATTTGTTGAAGTCAATTTGTAAAGAATGATCAACCGTGAGATCTGTCGGACAGGCAGGATGGACTTTCTTAGGGTCACCTCCAAGAGTTTTCACTGCCTCCCTCATAGCAGCAAAATCCACCATTGCCGGTATTCCACTAAAAAATAAAGAATGATCAACTTCTAATTCTTCTTTTACATTTCCTCAAATGATCAATATGCATTTTTAAATTTAAAAAGTATCCGTTTTTAAGGTGCGTTCATGTTTGATAATGTACAGGTTATCCAAAGTTAGATGTATCCTGGTTTAATGAGAATTAATATTAAATATTATCTGAGAATTTGAGGGCTCAAAGGTAGATGTGCCAAAAATACAACAGATGATTTTTAGAGGCATAAGAGAACTTCAAGGGAACTGCCTATGGAATTCTTTCTCTTGCCTTAAATTTTAATATACCCCTCCCTTTTCCCCAGCTCCAGCCCCTTCACTCCCAGCGCCTTCTTGTCTCCAAAGTTATCCACTAAATATATGTATATAGATATAGATGGATCTATATCTATATATCTATATCTACATATATATCTCCAGCCAACTATATAAGAAGCATTTACCAAATGCCTTCAATGTGCTAGACACCAATGGTATAAGACCAAATAAGGGAGAGTAACTGTTCTCAAGGAATTTGTAGGGAAGATAAAGCAGCAATTATAGAACAGTATCATAAGTAGTACAGTAGCAGCATATACAGGGTACACAGAGCAGTAGCTTACAAACCTGATTTAGGTGGGTGGGTGAAGGGGATGTTCTTATTTGTCTAGCTAACTCCTACACCTCCTTCAAAACTCAGCTAAAGGTTAATTCTTCCAATAAGTAAGCCCTGGACACACAGATTAGGTAGAATCTTTCAAGCTATGGTAAAGACTTTATTGTAAGTGTAATGGAAGCCAACTGGAGAATAGGGGAATGATATGACCTTGATTAACATCTTTTAACCAAGTCACTTCACCTACTGTGAAAAGACAAGACTATATATTCCAAGTATGGAAGCAGGGATACCAGTTAACAGATTATTATAGTGAAAGTCCAGGTAAGTGAGAATGGGGCTAGAATCAGGATGACTGTGGTGGAGATGGTAAGAAGTATTTGGATTCAGGATATGTATATTTCAAAGGTAGAGTTGACAGAACCTGCTGATAGACTGGATTATGTACAAAGGACAGGAACCAGGGTTAACTCCTAGATTTTTGCTCTAAACCAACTGGAGACTATAGCGCCATTCAATGACAGAAAAAAACTTGGAAAGAATACATGATGGAGGCTGAGCAATGAAGTTTTGGATATGTTAAGACAGAGAAGCCTATTGGCTATGTGGAGATGACAAGTAGGCAGTTAGATAAAAGTAGTTTTTAAATAAATGGTACCAAAAAAAAGTGCCTAATTTTTAAGAAATAGCTTCAGTTTAGAAAAAGCAACTTTTTAAATTTATAAACTAATCTTCACAATTAAAAAACAAGAGAGCCATCAGGGAGTCTGAATTTTAAAAAGCCAACACTCTGAAAATTTATCATGAAAAATAAACCTATCACTCACGTAAAATCTTGAAGAAGAACACGGGCAGGGAAAAAGGGCACTTCAACATTGCTTTGTTTGGTTTTCCAGTCTAAAATGTTCATAACATCTTCCCTTTTCATTAAAAAGCCATCACAATTTCGCACAGCAGCTTCCAACAGGACCCGTATTGAGTAAGGCAGAACATCTGATTCAAGAGAAAATATTACTATTAATAAGGGAATAATCATAACTACATATTGTAAAAATTACAATAGCAAAATGATAAAGACACAGATGCTTTGTTTTCTCAATTAAAAAAATTTTAGTCAGTAAGAAACAAGGATTTGCTGTATAGCACAGGGAATTATATTCAATATCTTGTAATAACCTATAATGGAATATAATCTGAAAAAAATATATATAACTGAATCACTTTGTGTACACCTGAAACAAAATATTGTAAATTAACTATATTTCAATATAAAAAAAATTTTTACTCTAGTAAACTGGGAGTGAAACACCATTCTTGTTAATACCAGGCTTTCTATAAATTTGACTTTCCTGTATGTAAGCTGAGGCCCTGAAAAAGCAGAGATAAAACCTTCACCTAAACTTTAATAGAATAAATGAAAAATTAATTAACTAATTAATTTTAAAAAACTTCACACAACAGCTGTACTGACTTGGGCATATGAGACTGACAAGTACTTAACATTCAGGGAAAACAGAAAAACTGAAAAGCACAGATAATTAGAATTAAATACAATAATGAAAACATCCAATTATGGCAAAAAATGTTTAAACTGTGTAAAAGTTTGTAATAAATTTAAAGGATTTCCATCAAAAATAGTTAAGGTTTAAAAATAAACCAGGGTGGGCTTCCCTGGTGGCGCAGTGGTTGAGAGTCCGCCTGCCGATGCAGGGGACGCGTGTTCGTGCCCTGATCTGGGAGGATCCCACGTGCCGCGGAGCGGCTGGGCCCGTGAGCCATGGCCGCTGGGCCTGCGCGTCCGGAGCCTGTGCTTCGCAACGGGAGAGGCCACAACAGTGAGAGGCCTGCATACAGCAAAAAAAATAATAAAATAAATAAATAAATAAACCAGGGTGCTTAGGTGAATAAAATTCATTTCATGAAAATTGTCATTAACTCTTGATTACCAGTTTAAAGAGAGAAATAGATTTCAATATTTAAAAATTTTTTGATCCTATTAAATTCTCACACTGGATTTTGCCACAAAGAAGTATTTCCTTAGGACTTAAATGGAAGACTAAATCAGTATGAAATTAGCTAAGTCATGGTAACCTACATAATAGATTACTAGGCAGCTGTTGAAAGGAATGATGATCTCTGCATGCTGACAAGAAGTGATCTCCAGGGCTTTCCTGGTGGCTCAGTGGTTAAGAACCTGCCTGCCAACACAGGGGACACGGGTTTGAGCCCTGGTCCAGGAAGATCCCACATGCCGCGGAGCAACTAAGCTCATGTGCCACAACTGCTGAAGCCCGCACATCTAGAGCCTGTGCTCCATAGCAAGAGAAGCCCGCGCACTGCAACCGAGAGTAGCCCCTGCTCACCGCAACTAGAGAAAGCCCACGCCCAGCAATGAAGACCCAATGCAGCCAAAAAATATAATAAATAAATAAAATAAAAAAGAAGTCATCTCCAGACTGTACCATTAAGAGAAAAAGCAATGCAAAACAATGTTTATAGTATATACCTTTACAGTAAGAAAGGGAGTAAAACAAAATATGTATAAGAATATGTATTATTATATATTAAACTAAAAACTATAATTTAAAATATATTTAATATATAATAATATATACTCCCCCCAGAAAGAACAATGAAAGGATAAAATAAAAAACTTAATATATACATGGTTGTATCTCCCTACCAGGATATATATTAAGGGCAAAAAGATCCACAAAGAAAACAAATTATGTTCAGTCATTAGTACTGATATTGTAGTTTTGAAATTGTCATATATACAATGAGAAGAAGGCAAAAAGTACTTTTGTTACTATGGTTGGGAACCAAGATTTAAGAGTAATGACGTACAAGTATAAAATCAGAGTAGCTAAGTTTAAAAAAAAACTTACACTTCAATAGGTATCATCAGTACAAACTCATGATTTTTCTCTTTCTAAAAAATATGTACATATTTCCTATCTCTGATCAGTGAAAATGCCTAAAATGATGACAATGCAATAGTACTGAACCACTAGCAACTCAGGTTGCTGTTTCTAAATACTATTTCCCATTTTTAAAAAAAACAGAGTACCTTGGAGAAATGGTTAGTTCCGTATTTGGGGAAGGATATGCACAAAATGAGCCTGGAACATCCTGTGTCAGAAACCAAAGAAGTTATCAAAGACTAATGGGGACACTAATGGATCAATCTGAGCAACAAAATGAATAATGACTGTAATACACTAAAATATATCAAATATATAAATAGCCCTGAGTTCATAATGACTCTTTTGCTACAGAAACTCCTTACTCTGAAAACTGACAAATAAAGGGGGGAAAATCAATCATTAATCTTGTCTTTCCTGATTTCAAGTGACAAAACAGTAAAGAGGAGAAAGTTCCTCATAACAGCAGAATTACAGCTAATAAATGTAGGGCAGTGATATAATTAGAAAAATCACCAATGTGCAGCACCTAATGAAATAATGGATCTGTACAATGATCATAAGTGGATGCTAAAATCCTGAGGTGATATATGAATGGGGAACTTATAATGGATGGATCAAGCTGAGAACAACTATACCCAACTCAGCATCACCAAAAGTAGGACATTATAGATATTATTTGCCTCCTGATGAAATAGGAAATATAAGCTGGGAGATGTTCTTTCCAAAAATACATACATACATACATAAACCTGAATCTAATCAAACATCCAGCTCTAACTTCTAGTTAACAAGAAATATGGGGGATAGTACAACAATAAAATAAAACCATGAAGAAGCAATCAAATCCAGAATGTAGTACATTCTACAGAACAAAGAACCTGATTTCTTCAACATAAAAATGGCATGGAAAAAGGAGAGAGGATGAATATTATAGATTAAAAGAGATTTAAGAGACATAAAGACCAAATGCTACATGTGGATCCTATTTGGATACCGTGTGAACAAACCAACTGAATAAATGTATTTTTGAGACAACCAGAGAAATCTGAACTTGGACTGGGTTTTAGATCATATTAAGGAGTTACTGTTAATTTCATTAGTTATAAGAAGTCCTTTCGTACATCAGAGATGTATACTGGAGTACATTTACAGATTTAAAAAAAGGTGGAATATTTGAAACAAAAGATTGACAAAATGTTGATAACTAGCTGACAAATACATGGTGGGTTATTATACTATTCTCTCCCTACTTTTATGCTTGAAAATTTTCACACACACAAATTGAAGATTAATGAAGTTGTAAGTAAAGAGGATAAAGGACTACATAATCAGAAATACTAGATTCAAAGCCAGTATTTGCTATTTACAATAGGTATGACCTTTGGAAAGCAACTCAAGTTGATGCATTTTCCATTTAAAATGGGAATGCCAGCTACCTAACATATGTGAAGAATATCTTACCTCAGCATCTATCTAGTACATGTAAAACCCTCAAACAAACATATTATGACAAACAGTAGGTACTTAACAAATATTAGTTTCCATTCTTACCTCAATGAGAAACATAATGAAGCCCCCCAAACCAAGAGGAATTACAGGGGGGACATTTTTTTTTAACAGAACATTTGGAAATGATGAGAAGTAAAATATTATCCCAGAAGCAAACACAAAATTAACTTTGGTTAATTATTCTGGAAAAACAATCTCAGGAATATTTTTTGTTTTAAATATCTTTATAAAAAGCATTTTGTCAGATTTCTAGTAAAATATGGTAAAATAAACACCAATAATTGTCTCCACTCTCTCCTGCAACCCACTAAGATAATAGTAAAGAAATGAAAAAATTATAAACTCACAAGGACAAAGAAAGAAACAGAGAGAAGCAAAACTAACAAAATTTTGGAAAATAGTCCTTGGTTGACTGGTAATGGACTGAGCAGAATAGAGAAAGCTGAAAGTAAATGTCTACATAGGGGAAAGGCAATCAGAAACAAAGACTAGGAATCAGGATAGCCTGCAATTTCTTAAGAGGAGTGTAAGAAACTAGAAGGCAATGTAACAATGCCTTCAGAATTCCAAGAGAATTTCCAACCTAGAAATCTGTGAACAGCTAAACTATCAATTAATCAGGCAACGTCTCAAAAATTTACTTCTCAGGCACCCTTTCTTAGGAAGCTACTGGGATATGTTCTACAAAACAAGGAATGAAGTGGAAAATAAAAAAATCATCATATCTAGGAAATAGTCTCTGACACAGGAAAGCGCAGAGACTCTTCTAGGGCAACACCGTGTAAGCCACAGTGCAATCGAAGATGGGAGTCCAGATGGTATGCTGCTAAGAGAAGGGGAAAAAATTAAGTGATAGATTACCTGATTATACCAGAAGGAGTTTAGTTCTTTTGGAGAGTTTGGAGATGAAGTATTGATAAAGACATAGAAAACTAAGCAAACAAAAAAAGACAGTCATTGATTCCAGGAAAAAAAAACAAAGTTGTAAGAGAAACGAGATGCAATCATCATTTACTACATGGATTGGCTGAGAATATTTACAGTCATAATATAAGCACTGAACATTGATTTAACCAAAAATTATAACTATATTAGGAAGAGGTACATGGGATATATGTAGGGGAGAAGAAAAGTGCCAAATTCTCATTTTCCATAGTAAAAAGTAAAGTCTAAAATTGAAAAATCAAGAAACAGCTCTATAAGCAAGGCTATTTAATAATACGGAGGACATTACCAAAACAAATAGCCAAAAGAATTAAAAATAAGTATTCTCTGCAGAGTAGAAATTTGGGCCAGGGTTATTTACTCTTTTGGTTATAATTTAGTGGTCTGTTTTTTAACTCTATCATTTGAAAATTTATATTAAATTAAAAGGCAGTATCAGATAAGAATGTGCTAAGAAAAAAAGAATCACAAATGTTAACTGGACATTTTGTCACTAAGGAGCACTAACTTGCAGCTTTGTCTAATTTCAGAATAACTACTAGAGGCCTACAGCAAGGGAAGATGCAAATAAACACCCTCTCCCCCAAACAAAAACAACTTATTTCTTATTTCTCTCTGTGGTAGCCAGCCTCCAAGATGATACCAGTAATCTTCACCTCCTGGCATTCACATGCTCTCACATAACCTACACTGAAGATCAGCTGTTTGTATGACCAAGAGTATGGCAGAGATGACAGTGGGGGACTTTCTTCCTCTCTCTCTCTCTTTCTTTCATTGAAGTATAGTTGATTTACACTGTTGTGTGAGTTTCCAGTATACAGCAAAGTGACTCAGATATAGATATATAGATGTATTTCTTATTACAAGATATTGAATCTAGCTCCCTGTGCTATATAGTAGGTGCTTGTTGTTTATCTATTTTATATATAGTAGTACATATCTGCTAATCCCAAACTCCTAATTTATCCCTCTCCCCTGCCCTTTCCCCAATGGTAACCATAAGTTTGTTTTCTATGTCTGTGAGTGTTTTGTAAAAAAGTTCATTTGTATCATTCCTTTAGATTCCACATATAAGTGATAACATACTGTATTTGTCTTTCTCTGTCTTACTTCACTTAGTATGATAATTTCTAGGTCCATGACAGTGTGTGACTTCTAAGGCTAGGTTATAAAAGTATTCCAGCATTAGCCTTCCTCTCTCAGACTGCTCACTCTGGGAGAAGCTGGCGGCCTGTTACAAGGACAATCAAGCAGCACTGATGAGAGGCCCATGTGGAGCAAACCTGAGGCCTCTGTGCCAACAGCAAGCACTAACTTGCCAGCCATGTGTGAATGGGCCGCATTAGAAGCAGATCCTCCAGCTCCACTCAGGCCTCCGGATGACTGCCGCCCCAACTAACCCCTGCTGTAACCTCAGGAGAGATCCTGAGCCAGAACTATTCAACTAAGCCATTTTCGAATTCCTGACCCACAGAAACTGTGAGATAATAAATGTTTACTAATGCTTTAACCACAAAGCTTTTGGTTTAATGTATTACACAGTAAGGGAAAACTCATACAATTCTCTTCCTCAACTTTTTAAACAGTAACATCTACAGTTATTTACTTAGTATCTACTAAGGAGAAAATATCAATGTGTTTTACCTACATTACCTCATTTAATCCTTAAAGTAAATCTATAGGTAGATACTCCAGAGCCCTAACAGTAGAGAATAAGCTAGCAAGTGTGGAAAAATGGACACAGGTGCTCTAGTTTGTTTTTAGCAATATTAATTCCATATCCCTGCTCTGGATCAGGCACAAAGTTCACCAAGGCCCTTAATCTCTTTCTTCTTCACTATTCTCCCTATGGCCCCCCACCACACACTATCTCATGCTCCAATTACACCATCGTAAAAGTTCCTTCTCCAAACCTCTCTGATCCCCATTCTCACACCTTTTCTTCAACACCATGAGGACTTACTTTCTCCCTTATCCATCAGCACCTGCTTGTCTGTACCTCCCTTCACATAAGCAGTTTAGGTTCTATGTGGTCAAATCTCTCGTTTCCCCAAACTGTACACTCTTCCCCCTTTGTTCTTTTATCCTATCTGTCCATCAAAACACCAAAACACCAACCTGTTTTGTCCTTTCAGCTGGTGAACCCCACATCACTTTCCCACTTATGAAGAACTGTTCTTTCTTTTTAAAAAGAACCTCATTGAGGCATATTTTACACATAATTCACCCTTTCCAAGGATACAAATCAACGACTTTTTTTTAGCAAATTTACCAAGTTGTACAATCAGCACCATAAATCAGTTTTAGAATATTTCATCACTTAATTAGATTCCTCATGCCCATTTGCTGTTAATCCCTGTCCTCTCCTTGCCCACACCTGGAAACTACTGATCTACTCTGTCTCTATAGCTTTGTCTTTTCTGTATATTTCATACAAATGGAATCATCCAATAAGGTCTCTTGTGTCTGGCTTATTTCACTGAGCATACTTTTGAGGTCTGTCCATGTTGTGGCATGTATCTATAGTTAATTTCTTTTTATTGCTTAAGAGTATTCCATTGTATGGCTATACCAAATTTTGTCTATCCATTCACCCAGTGAAGGACATCTAGGTTGTTTCCAATTTTCAGCTATTATGAATAATGCTGCTGAGATGATTCATTTGCCAATCTTGGTGTAGAGAACGTTTCTATTTCTCTTGGGTACATTCCTAAGAATGGAATTGCTGGGTCATATGTTAAATTTATGTTTAATGTTTTAAGAAACTGTCAAACTATTTTCCAAAGTGGCCACACCACTTTACATTCCCACCAGCAGTGTATGAAGTGACCTCATTTCTCCATATCCTTCCCAACATTTGTTATTGTCTGTTTTTTATATAATACCTGTTCTAGTGGTTGCGAAGTAGGTCACTGTGGTTTTACTGGTGGTGATGTGTAAAGGAGGAGGAAGGAAAAAACAAATCCCTAAAACATCAACCAGAGAAACTGGTACCAATATAAATACACAACTACAACCTCAGCTGGGTCCTCACCATTCACTCAGAAATTCTACTTTGTTTCTCTGATCTGCTTGTTTTCCCACACTCCACAATAATTCATTCATACCTTCAACTACTCTCCTTAAAATCAAATCTCTATTTGCCTCCTACAGGATCTAGCCCCACTTCCTACCTCCTAGATAAATAAAAACTAATAGTTCCTATCTTCACTTCCTCCTACTTTACACACAAGCCTAGATACCTCTCGATTTATCCTTTTCCCAGTTAAGAAGGCAGCTGTGGACCTCCTCCTACTAAATGTCAACTTTTATAGGAGTTCCACATCCAATTCCCAGTGATACATTTTAGGACCCATGAGTCATCAATTCTCTCTCCTTTTTCTGTAATCTATCCTTCAACTGGATTCTTCCCATCAGCATTTGAAGTCTCTAGCCCGTTTCACACACACACACGTGTACACACACACACACAGACAGCTTCCAAGTACTATTTCCTTCAAGTACTATTTCTTCTTTTATACTTCTACACTTCCCATTCACTCTTCAGCCCAGCCCAATCTGATTTCTTAAAATATCAATGAAACAGCTCTAACTAGAGTTTCAATATTCTCTCAACAATATTACATGGAGCTAACATTTTCCTCCTTCTTGAAATACTCTTTCTACTGGCTTTCACAATACCATTCTCCATGTCTCCAATCTCACGTTTCTGCCTTACTTGCACGCAGAAGCAATGACTTGCCTTTGTTCCAGACTATCCTGAAAAAGATGTTAACATAGTGAATAGCCTTGGAAGATAAAGATAGTGTCTCTTTCTGGAGCAAAGGGCAGGCATGCTTACTGCCCATTATAAAAGATTTGGGTTCCCTAAATCAGACTTCATTTTCTGTAACACAATCTCTGTGTGCAGGTATTACCTGGCCTTCTTCAACAAATGTTGGTACCAAGCACACTGCTTTGCTGTGGGTAATAAACTGTCCATTGTCTCTGATCCAAGAGTTTTGCGTCTTCTGCCAGCATCTATGAAACTGTCAGTTTAACTTACAAGGAGAGTGAAATTCTGGCACTTTTACAGTTCTCAACACTTTCTGGCAGTCCTGTTGCAGTATCCTGGCTGACCTCTACTCCTTTACCTGATCTTTAAATGCAGGAGTTCCTCAGAGTTCATATCTAGGCTTACTTCTTTTCTCACTCCATATCGTCTCCTCTCAGGAGTTTTAACTGATCCTATGGCTTCAATGGACTATCTCTATACCAATAACTCCAAAATATTTTTCTGCAGTCCAGATCTGTCTTCTGAGCTCTAGAACCATGCAGCTAATTGCCTCACAAACATCTCTACTTGTATACTGATATGTTTCCAAATTCACTAGTACCTAAACTGAACTCTGATTTCCCCTCTGCCCCTGTCCCATATTACTACCACCTCTGTGTTCCCTAGCTCAGTAAACAGCACCACCTTCCACCCAGATGCTTATGCCAAAGCATCTAGGCAACATCCTTGACACCTCTTTCATATATATTTTGAATTTGTCTACTTCTATCACCACCACCACTAAAACTAGTACAAGCCACCACTATGTCATCTCTCACCCAGATTCTTTAGTTCATCATTCTATCTCCATACAATGCCCCATACCAGTGGTTTTCAAAGTGTGGTCCCTGGACTCCTGGGGGGCCCTGAAACTCTTTCAGGGAATCTGCAAGGTCAACTAAGACATTGTTTGTTTTTTCCACCATTTTGACATATGTGCTGATGGTTCAAAAACAATAGTGGATAAAACTGCTGATGCCTTAGCAGGACTCAAAGCAGTGGCACCAAACTGTACTTGTACTCACTGTATCGTTCATTTTCAGGCAAAATACCAGTTTCACTTAAGAATGTCCTTGATGAAGCAGAAAAAGTGTTAATTTTATTAAATCTCAACCACTGAGGTCAAGTCTCAATATTCTGTGTGACAACAATGAAGTGTATACAGCATTTCTGCTCAAAACCAAAGTACAATCGTTGCTCAAGGGAAAAACACTTGTGTGATTGAATTACAAGCTAAATTAGCCACGTTTTCCAAAGAACACCATTTTCACTTGAAAGAACAAATGACCAACTATGATTATTCAAATATGGATATCTGGCAGACATTTTTTCAAAAATGAATGAAGTAATAAGCCTGTCTGCTCATTATCTAGTCCCACCACTCTCTGCTCACCATGTTCACTGAAGATCTTTGAGAAATAAAGGTTCACTAAGTTACGCAGATCTTCCAAATGCGGACACATTTTATTATACAATATACAAAAAATACAGATATGCATGTTTGTTAGTATCACCGCATCCCTTTCAACATGGGAACCAGAGGTCCCATGAAGCTGTGCACTCTGAAAGACTCCTCCTGCCTGTGCCAGAACCTGGACCAAGACGCTCTGCGCAGAAGACCCTTTGTCCTGCCACTGCCTGGACTTCCCCTGCAAGCTGCCTGGAGGGTCACACAACAAGCTGCTGCTGTTTCTGCAAGCCCCCATGTGTCCCATGCATCGTGAAGGGCTCTTGCCCCTGCCAGCATCTGTTCTCTCAATACACGTTCACAGTACCAGTTGCTGGTTGCCTACTCCCCTGCATGTACTCAAGATGATGGCCTACTGCCTGCCCAGCAACTCCAGACCAGCTCCAGTCTGACCAAACCAGCAAACCTCTCTGCGATCTAATGAGCTGAACCACACCTTCTCCAATGGTACCTGACCCCCTTCCAATTTTTCCTTCCTTGGGTATTCTCTGTCAGCCCTACAGGTACCATAAAGAATTTCCCTACATCTTACAATTACTCTTGTATCACAGTTAATAATTATTTACATTAAAGTTCCCCTATTCTATGTCCCGATTGGACTGAGACTGCTACAACATACTAAGGCACTGTACTTACATTTTCCATTACTAAACTGCGTGCTTTCTTTAGCACAAAGATGCTATCTTAGCCATCTTTCACCCTCCAGAAACATCTGAGTACTCAATCTTAGCTGAATGAGTTAAACAGCATTGTTGAGAGATGCATGCACCAAGTATCAATAGAAAACTGGGCTGGATTAATACCACCTCTTCTAACCAGGAATTTCCAGGATCCTATGAATCTGGAAAGCTAATCCTCTAAAGATAGGTAATCAAAAAGACATGCGGGGAACCAGAACATGCCTGTGACTTAAACTGAAAAAGTACTGATAACGTGTTATCACACTTCTGAAATGAACTGCTAACAACAGATATCTTTTTGATCAATTACTCTGTGTAAGATCCAAGAGGTGGTTCAGGCTTTAAAAAAAGATGCCGAGGTCTGCTATTTTACACGGGAGGCAGCTGATGAAAGGCATATCCAGGTTTCCAGGACTGTAGATCTTACCACTCAAGGCTAAGTGGCTGCTACTATGATTAGGCAATAAAATTTCTCTCTCAGGGCAGAGGTCGCAAACTGTTGGCCTGCAGATGTGTTTCGT
Source organism: Lipotes vexillifer (assembly GCF_000442215.2). Lineage (NCBI taxonomy): Eukaryota > Metazoa > Chordata > Mammalia > Artiodactyla > Lipotidae > Lipotes > Lipotes vexillifer. Next base: position 504,576 of record NW_006799673.1, read on the forward strand.
TTGTTCTACACAGTTTTAACATTTTAAAGTTTAATTGCCAACACTGAAAAACCAGAGAATTTTTTACATGAAAATCCAAATTTCTGGCTTAAGATAAACAGAAAGTTTTACAACACCAACCTCTCACATTTCTGCTGGAATTGAGTAGCACCTACTCTTTTATATAGGGCATTTGCTCTCCTGCTTGCCACAATTCCAGCCAGGGCCATTTCACTTGTTTATGGTGCCTCTACGGTCCTTATAAGCATGAGCATACAACCCCCAGCGTAGCAGTTTTACAAGCACAGACTTTGGAATCTCAAAGTTTCATCAAGTTTTGATCAAGTTTCTCCTCTATCATTTATTAGGTAATGGTACTTAGTAGCGGGACCCTGGCCAAGTGGGTAATAACAGAACTTATAGAATGGATATAGTAAATAATCAATAAATACTAGCACTTTATTACTGCCCTTATTAAGATGGGAAACAGAATGGTATTAAGGGGGGAAAAGTGTTCGTCTGAAGTCAAAAGATATGAGTCTAAGACCAGATCTTCTCACTTAGAAGATATGTGACCTTACACATATTACTGAGATTTTTAGCCTCATTTTCCTCATGTGCATAAAACTATCCTCCCTGCCTAACATAAAGCAATGTAGTGAAGACAGATAATGTAAAGGGGTTTTGTTATTTCTCAAAAGTGATTAATTCCAGGTTTAAACAGTAGATGGAGAAAATACCCATAGGAAATATCAATATTAACAGGCTTTAGATAAACTAAATATGAAAGAGAAATACACTGAAGACTGATGGAAAGGGGAAACAAACACTCAAACACTCTAGGCCTGCCTAAAGCCTCAAGGAGGCTATCTTTGGAGCCCAGGCTAAGAGAGCAAGGGGACTGGTAGAGTAGCTTTAGGGTAAACCTAAAAACCCTGTTAAGGCCAGGAACCTGGAGAAAAAATTAAGAAACTGTTCTAGAAGGCCCTGTAACCCCAGACTTTGCAACAGTATTAACTCACACCCATGTCTCACTAGTCAAGGTATTGTTTCTATCTCTAACCGGTACCAGGCTGGAATGGAACTGATTTCCAATAAAGAACTCTGACCTTTTTTGTTTTGTTTTGTTTTTTAATATCGCCATAGAGAGTCCAAGCAGGCAGAACGAGAAAACAGATTCCTGCTTCTTTAAGATTTTTTTTTCACTCACTGACAAAGGTGAGTTTTCTAGAGAAAACCAGAAAAATAATACCTATTATTGATAAACGTACAGACACACTCACTCTTCTCATTTGCTCCTGGTAAGCATGTCATCTAGCACTATCTGCTAACATAACAGGCATACTTCATGGTGCCTGTCCAAACCGCCATTCGTGGAATGGACAGTGCTCAGTGTCCCATTACCTCCCTGGCTACAGTGCTGAAGCAAATGCCAACCCCTTGGCAGGTGAATGACCAACAGCCTGGTGGAAAAAATATAGATTCCTCTCTCAGGAATTTGCAATCAGGTCACAGGCTGAACCAGAAAGTTGTTAAGAGCTAAGCTAGAGACAGAGGTTGCCATTTGTGGCCATGTATAAAGTTCGTAGGCAGAGGCAGCTTGTCTGCAGTGAAGTAGAGGGAGCAGAAGAGTGGAAGAGGGCCAGGAATCTGAAGCCCTGAGAGAAAAAATAAAGAGCTCCCTCACTTCTGGCTCATTGCCCATTTTCTTGAGATAACAGCCACCTTTCATTTGCCCGGGAGCTCTGTATCATTACAATAAATCTTTCTTCACTTGAGCTAGTGGGTGTCTGTTCTCTGCTACCAAAAGGACCTCATCTAGAATAGAAATTGTCTACAAAAGCACAGTTAAAACCAAGAGATCGCTGGACAAAATGTGGAGGGTTGGTGAGTGCATGATTGTAGATGGAATAGAATCACATTAGGTAAAGGTAATCCTTAGAAAGTTATGTATTGTGTGTAAACATTACAAGCAAACTATTTCATTGCTTACCAAACTTACAGCCCTTTCCAGAGTCTATGGAAGAGACAAGATTAGAAAACATGGACTTGTGTTCCTACCAGCAAGATAACTGACTAGCAATAGACGCCTGACTTGCCCAGCCAAACCATAGGTTAACTATAGGTTAAAACAATAGGAGAAAAAGTCATCTAGAGATACAGTCTTAACTGGCTGGTAAGCTAATCATAACACACAAAGAATGGCTGGTAGTGGCTATATTGGGTATTACACAATACCAATAAGTAAAGTGGGCTGTGGAGACAGAAGACTGGAGAGTAGATCTTCAAAAAGAAACAGGTGACAGAAAGAACAGCCTCTGGCTTAGAAATTCTAGTTCCCATGAGGCCTGACTGTGCTTTCTTCCTTTGCCTTTGGATGTTTGGAAACTGTAACAGCATCTTCCTTCTTGAGTGCTGAGTTAAGTGAGTTTCTGTTCCTTATATTCAAGGACAAAGACTGGAAAAGGCAGTACATATACAGTAAAAGTGAAAAAGAAAAGTGATGCAGGTGGAGGGAACAATACTTTCAATCCGGTAACTATATAATAAGGTTGCATCAAAATTTAACTACTACACACACACAGCGGCTTTATTTATAAATAGGGAAAAGTTGGTTAACAACCTCAATATTCAAAGATCTGCTAAATAAACCATGATGCATTCATATAGGTAATACCATGCAGCCAGTACAGTAGCAGCTGTAGAAAAGTACAGGTATCCCTTTCTACTCAAACTCATAATCCCTGACTCAGAAACCGAACAGATTCAGATAGCAAGGGGTATTTATATTCAATGACATGGAAAGATGTTCATGATATACTAAATAAAAAAAGGTTACAAAACAATATATACTGTATTTTTTGTTAAGTAGCACATTTACATATATTTGTATATGCACGTAAAAATGAAACTGTTTCTACACTGCCTATGTTTTTGTCTTTGATTACCAATCCCAACCTAATTTCTTATAATCAATAAAAACTCTCCTAAAAAATTAAATACAGATTTTCTTTCAGAGATTACAAGGTAGGATTAGGAAAACCAAGTCCCGGCTCTACTACAGGACTAAGCAGTACCATGGTTAAAAAGCAAGCAGTTAGGAAGGAAAAAAGAAAGATGAATGAGATAACGTGAGGTAAAGAAGGGGGCCTGAGGCTTTACACCAGGCTGAAGGCCCTCTTGCCCAATAACAGCTACTCTCTAAACTATGTTTCACCAGAGACAGGCCAGTCGCTTCACTGTCTACCCCCTTACTCATTTTCCATTATGCTTGCTGGTCATTCTAATTCCCCAAGTGCTGACTGGCCTCTGTGATTCCTCTGTTTAACATCAATTCAAGTCCTCCTTCCTTCAGAAAGCAGTCTAACTATTCCAGGCAACAGTGATTTCTCTCTTCCTTGGAACCAGGTATATTTTCAAATTCAGAGATCTACTTAAGAGAGTCACTCAAAATCTCTAAGGTTGTAGTCAATGCACTGGAGTGCCAGAAAGGCAGCTCCAGATCATTAAAAAGGCATTTTGCCACTAGTGAAATTATGAAAGTTTAAAATGTGGTCAACGTGTACAATATGCCCACTTCCATAAAGATACTTTGAGTATAGGACTTTCCTGGTGGCGCAGTGGTTAAGAATCCACCTGCCAATGCAGGGGACACGGGTTTCAGCCCTGGTCTGGGAAGATCCCACAGGTCACAGAGCAACTAAGCCCATGCGCCACAACTACTGAGCCTGCATTCTAGAGCCTGCAAGCCACAACTCCTGAGCCCGCGTGCCACAACTACTGAAGCCCGAGCGCCTAGAGCCCGTGTTCCGCAGCAAGAGAAGCCACCGCAATGAGAAGCCCGCACACCACAACAAAGAGTAGCCCCTGCGCAGCAACGAAGACCCAATGCAGCCAAAAACAAAAAAACAAAAAAAAACTAAGTGGCTCTCAAAATATGGCCCCAGGCCAGCAGCATCAGTATCACCTGGCAACTTGTTAGAAATCCAAATTTTCAGTCTCTACCCCAGACCAGAACTCCAGAGATGGGGCCCAGCAAGCCTCCAGCTGATCCTGATGCACACTGAAGTTTGAGAACTACTGACTAAGGAAACAGCTGGTATTAACTAATTAAAAAAAAAAAAAAAGATACCTTGAGTATAAACTTGGGAAGCAAAAAGATAAAATGGCAATAAAAAAGGAGAAATCAAGTAATTTGTGTTGTACTCTATCTAAAGACAGACTTAATAAGGGAAGGTACTGTTAGTGAGGCAGATAGTCTAGGCTAGTTCACTCACTACCCACTCCCAACCACTTCAACCACTTCTCCCTTGTCTTTCTCTACTGCAAAATCCAGAAAGCTAAATACACCACCTTTCAGCCTTTAAAGCTGAGAGTGGAGATGACATTTTGGGCAAGGAGATACAGGCAAAAGCTCCTGGGGTGAGCTTTTCTTTCTGTTTTGCTCTTCCAGCGGCCTAAAACATGGAACTAATGCAGGTACATCAGCTATTTGCAACCCCCAAAATGAAAGCAAAACAGAAAGTGAGAAGCCTAGGTCCTTGCTGATGTTGGTGCTATACAGTCCCAGTATGTCCACATCCAGACTTCTTGTTAGGTGAGAAAAATAAACCCCTATTTGTTAGAGTCACTGTACAGTAGGTTTTCGGCTCCTTGCAGCTGCAGGCATTCTTGATACAGTTAGCAGGGAGCTTAGAAGAGTGTTGTCAACTATCCTTCCTCCCCAACATATAAGAGAGCTAGAACACTTGCCCTTCATTAAGTTACTCACTACAACTGTGATTCTCAGCCTGGTAGGCATCCAAATGTGGGAAGCAGAGAGGGCAGTGGTCCAGAACCCTGGTGATTACCAAAGCAATGTCTCCTAAGCACATGTCTGGGAGGCCATTCAATCTGGTCCCTCCAAAAATGCAGCAAGGATTTTTTGTTTTTCTACTCAAGTTGCTCCTTTCTTTCAAAGTCAATTCTTCTTCCAAATTTTATTCCCTACTAATTACTAAGAAATTATTTAGGTAATTACTTAGTAAACCTCTCATAAAACCATTCTATTAAAAACAATGTTTTAACCCCACAGAAATAAAAACCAAATTTCTGTTTTAAAGGCATTTGTCTTTACAGGCATTCTCTTATTATATTTATCATGGTTATAAAAACCCTGGTACTCTGGAACTCAGTTATGTACAGATGCCTGTGACAGCTTATTTTCCAGAGATAATATAGCTCTTACTTTATTAGTCACTCTTTCAGTGCATTTTACAGTTGTTTTGATAGTTTCCTACTGATTTCCTGCATTTGGGAAATACAGGCTATCTTCAAGTAGGCACATTTCCACAAATTATCCATAAAAAGAACTTATACTCAAATTAAAAAACATCCTCATATATGTTCTTTTACTTTACTAAGCTATAAAATGTGGGTTAAGAAACTTCCAGGCCAGAATCACTAGATATTTGAGAGAAGGGAAATAAAAGATCATTCTTATATATAATCAACTTAGCTGTTCCCTTTTCAAAATTAATACAAATTCATCATCAGGGAAGATATAAAATAAATGTGAATGAAAGACACATGGCACTAAGAAAAGACCAACCTCTCAATACAAATCACAGCAACTAAACATGCAAGGTAAAGGATTTTGGTGAACTGTTTATTTTGAAATGGCAACCTAATTCTAGGATAGGGATCTTCTCCAAAATATACTCTAAAATATCCAAATATTCTCAGAATGTCCAAGAAAATACTGCTAGTCTAGAACATTTAAACCCACCAAAATCTACAGAAAAATCACAAAAGCAATCTTCTTAAGTAACACAAGAAGGAAAAAACAAAAACCAAGGTTAAGGAAAAGCTCCCTCCAAAACTGCAACAGATGTGGCATTTAATTTTTCTTTTCACTGAAAAGTCAGAAAATAATAATCTAAATCACTCTTCCAAACAGGTCTTCCCTTCACCGGCCTGGCTGAGAAAATCACTTAGTTGTCAATAAAGTAAAGACTTCCATCCAATACTCTGGGGTTCTGCCAAGTTCACTCTTCTGAAACCTCAGTGAAAGGTTTGATCCAGGTCAGGCGCCTGCAAAGGTCTGCCAAGAGTGCCAGGGCACAAGCCAGGGCAAACCATGCCCTGGTCAACAACTCAAATCAGTGGGCCCTGCTGATGATTCCTATTCAAAGGATAGTAACACTGTTCACTCGGAAAATGAAAATATACATTTAATAGCTCTAGAATATCATCTGGCAGGTTTCTGTTGTTTTTAAAATTGTATTAGTAATTTCCTGGGGGTAAAAATCATTACTAAACTAACTTAGATTTTAAAATGAGAAGCTATGGTATGGGCTTACATCCTCCTCAAACAAAAGCTAGCCCAAGAAGCTTTTAAAATGTTAGACATATGTGTAGGTGTACCTGCTACGACATGGTGGGAATAAATTTAAAATTTCTTCAACTCAGCTCGACAAATGCATTTTTATTATTAGAAACTAAACAAATCCAAGAAAATTTAAGCAACATTACCATACTTGGTGCCTCCAAGTCTAGGTACATTGAAGAACTTCTTATGTGAACTGTCATTTAATGTTTCAATAAGGTACTCAAAGGCATATCCTGAAAAAAAAAATTATACTTTCATTAAACACTGCTACAAATTACCTTATTCAAAGTGAAAATACCTAGAAACCAGCTTTGTCCAAAAGAATTTTCTATAAGGGCTCAAATTTTCTATATTTGCGCTATATTACCTATATTTTCTATAGGTAGCCGTGGCCACTGAGCACTTGAAATGTGGTTACAGCGACTGAGGAACAGAGTTTTCAATTTTATTTAATTAATTTAAATTTAAATAGTCACATGTGGCTAGTGTCCATTGTATTGGACTGCAAAACTAAGCCATGACTCTTGTCAAATAAAAACTGAAAAAAAAATGCTTTCATTAAACACTGCTACAAATTACCTTATTCAAAGTGAAAATACCTAGAAACCAGCTTTGTCCAAAAGAATTTTCTGTAATGGCACAAATTTTCTATATTTGCGCTATATTACCTATATTTTCTATAGGTAGCCGTGGCCACTGAGCACTTGAAATGTCGTTACAGCGACTGAGGAACAGAGTTCTTAATTTTACTTAATTTAAATTTAAATAGTCACATGTGGCTGGTGTCCACTGTATTGGACAGTAAAACTGTAAGCCATGACCCTTGTCAAATAAAAACTGGTAAAATAATTAACTCCTGAAAATGTGATAATAAAGAATACCTAGAAAGGGACAATAAGAATGATTTAAAGGATGAATAGGCATGTTTTGTGAAGACATGTCCTGAAAATTGCATAAATACAGACAGGACAACGCCAGTTATGTTAGAAGAACTGATTTTTTAAAAAATAACCAAAAGATGGACTTTTACACAGCATTCAACAACACGAATAAAATCAAAAACAAACAACTTATCAGGTAAGACCTTCACAGGCTTTAAGACTAAAGGTAAAGGTGAACAACAAAATATCTGGGTAAATTAGCAGGTTCTCCCTAAAAGACACGTCTTTCTGGTTTTGTACGAATTGAAGCTTAACTACCAAGTCGAAGACCCAGGGGACTTATTTGAATGTGCCCCAGCTCCTAAGGTTCTTGGGGGAAGTGGCGGAGAGGCAGCCTTGAGGTTAAAGAACCTTCAGATCTTTTGTGCAGATTCACTGCAGTAGGTGGGCAGGACCCCGAACATTGCTAGGACCTCGGTCCGAAATGAGAAGCGATAAGCATTTTTCACTTTTTTAGAATATATAATGTTTTTCCTTTTTTACTGAGGGTTAAGCGAGGGAGCTGGATGGGGGGAGGAGACCCAGCGCTGCAATAAATGGTCCGAGAACTGGCTGACCAGTGTTCGGCCTTGACCACCCCCCACTCTGCTTCTAGAGGCAGAGAGAGAGAGAGGGGCTCGAGGCTGGACAGCGGAATAAACAACTACCTGCGTGAGACGCCACCAAGGAGACACTAGCCCCCACCCTCATCTCTTACAAATGGGGGGCGGGGAGAAGATGGTGGGCCTTTTCTCGACCCTAGTGCTACTGAGAAGTACCGGGAAGCCGCTGGCAGCCAGCAGTGGCCAACGGGCCGAGGCCGGTACGGGTCAACGCCAGCGGCCCTGCTGGGGTCACGCTGAGGGACGAGGGCGGCGAGGCCGGGCCCTCGAGGCCTGGGCGCACGGAGTGCGGCCCAGCAGGCAGGCCCCAAGGGAGCACAACCTGAGCCCGGAGGGCCCCGGCGCCAGCCGAGCAACTCCAGGAGAGAGAAGCAAAGAACTCGGAGCCGGGGCAGCGCGCGTCTCCAGCTGCCAGATCCAGTCGGTGAACTGAAACTAACCTGCACTTGGGGCGTCCATCGCCGGAGACCATATTATCCCTGCGGGGAGGGGGCCCGCGGGGGAAGGAGGGGGAGGTCGGGCGGGGAAGAGGGGGCGGAAAGCAGCCGGACCGGCAAGGGAAGCAGGAAAGGAACAGTCTCGCGCAAACACCGCGAGAGCCGCAGAACCGGCCCCAGGTCTCAGCTCGCGGGATTTGCTGCCCAAGTCTCGCGAGATCTTCGGGCTTGGAAACAAAGAAAGAGAAGGGGCGGAGCCAGCCAGGCGGCGATTCCTTGCGTAATCGCTTCTGTTCTCGCGAGCTGGGGCGAAACGCCGGGGAGGTTGTGGCGTTGGCGTCACTAGTTTGGCCCTCTTAGAGATCCGTTAGTTGTGGCTTCAAGTGTCCAATTGAGGTTGTGAGATCCAGGGGTGTTGGGGCTCCTTTGGGGTATCGGGAGATGGGGGGGGAGGGGCAGAATTGGAACTCCTATGAAAAACATCTTGAGAACCTCGTTCCCCTGAAGATAAAGCCTTTGGTTAAACCTGTCATATGTGTAGCCTACACGCATGTTCTCTGGGAAGGATGGGAGAACTGATCTGGCACGTAGGAAGCGCTCAACTAATTGTTGAATGAATTTTCCTAACATTCCTGTAGCTTCAGTCTCTCCCTTTCTACTGGCACCTTCCCAGTGGCAGTTAATCATGCTTAAGCCTCCGTCCCTCCTCCACCTCTGCTCCTCAAGTCCCTACGTTCTTCTCTACCGTCTTATCTCCCGTTGGCAGCCAACTTTGCAGAAAGAGCTGCTCGTGTTCGTCCTTCCCCTCCCACTCCTTATCTCTCTCCAATCTGCCTTCCACCCCCTAGAAATGCCTCTGGTCAAGGTCAGCCATAACTCCACTTGTTAATCTCACGTTTCTCAACCCTTACTCTACTTGATCTCTCCCCTTGTTGAGAAATATTCTTCTATCAGCTTTCGTGATCTCCGACGCTACTTCTTGTTTTTTCTTCCTATCCTTAAGGGTGGTCCGTCTCAGTTTCCTCTGCAGGCCCCTCTACCTCTGCCCAGCCATTAAATGTCCTGGGTATTACATATACCTCAGGGCTCTGGCCTTACACCACCTCTCACCAGTTGTCCTGGCACGTCCCACCTTCTCCTTTGGTTTTAGTTATTAGTTATATGCTATTGTTTCCCTGTCTACCTGCAACCCAAACACATCTCCTAAGCTCAGAGGTGTATATTCTAGTACCTATTGGATGCCTCCACATCCCACAGGCACCCCAGACTCAAAATCTGCAAAACGGAACCCCGTAATTTCCCCCTTAAAATCCACTACTCCTTTTGTATTGCCTGTAACAGTGAATGGCACATCAACCACTCAGTTACCCATGCCAGGAACCGACACATCATCCTTGATCCTGTACCCTCTCCCTTTAAACACTGACTCAACAAGCCTTGTCAAAGCAAACCCCAGTATGTTTCCTCTACTTACGCACCTTTATAACCACCCAGGTCTAGATTTGAACATTTCCTGTCTAGATGATTGTGACAATCTTCTCAAAAAGACCCTATGAGAACTACCATAACTGTCATTTTCATGATGATGAAACTGAAACTCAGAGGGGCTAAGTAACTTAGAGTTACCAAGTGACTGAGTCAGGATTTGATCTGGTATCTCATACCTATTGTTTATAACTTTTTCAGGTATACTCACTGACAATCCCCCAACCCCCAGTTTGGGTTGGGAATGTGAAGAAATGCTTCCCTATCTTCCTCTATTTCAATTAGAGCACTTTATTATACTTGATTGTAATTGCCCATTTACTGTATTCTCCATATATTGGTTAGATACTTTTAGCTGCATGCAAGAGAATACCCGACTAACAGTGGGTTAAACAATGCAGACCTATAATTATCCACAGTCGGCAGTTCTAGGATTAGTGCAACAGATCAGTGACACCATCAAATACCCAGGCTCGTTCCATATTTTGGCGCCGCACTTCTCAGCATTTTAATTTTTGTTTCTCAGACTTGTTGCCTCCTGCTTGCAAGATGACTGCATCATACAGAAGCATTATGTTGTCCTAGAACTTCCAAAAGAGGGAGGGAAAGTGGTGCAGAGCCCCTCTTTTTTATCGGAGAAGAAAATATTTTCCTGAAGATCCTCCACAGACCTCTCATTGACCAGAAATTAGACTAGTAGTTCTCCACTCTATCAAACTCAACACCCTCTTTTCAAGACACATATTTTGTAATGTCTCCTTTACTCATCCTGGCATGAAACTCATAGATAATATAACTTACATATATTACAAATATGTGTAATGTATTGTGTAATATTACACATACTACAAATTATATAATGCTCTAACTGTAATATAAAGGAGAAATAAAAGTAATTTTTTAGAAATTTATGAGAAAGTATTAAAAGTACTTTAATAGTATTTTTAAAGTATTAAAAGTAATTTATTAGAAAATAACATGTATTACAATATGGAGGTACACAGGCACATCTACATTACACAACATGATGTAATCAGATGCTTGCATCTACTTATAATGATTTTACAGAACATAAGATAATATTTAACCAAATATAGTCAACACTTTATATTTGACATTTCAAAATAAGGACTAAATACATATATCATTCAAAAATATATATCACTGAACCCTAGTGGTTCAGTGGTTATGACTCTGAACTTCCACTGCAGGGGGCACAGGTTTGATCCCTGGTCAGGGAACTAAGATCCTGCATGCCATGTGGAAAAAAAAAAAAAAAAATATATATATATGGTCAGGGAACTAAGATCCTGCATGCCATGTGGAAAAAAAAAAAAAAATATATATATATATATATATATATATATATATATAAAATAAATGCATGTATATAATAAATTACATATGTGTGTATATACCATGAATGACCAGCTTAAATGGAGGCTAATGAAATGTATTGGTGACTCAAATATTATTGGAAGCATTGTCACTGTTGATTTTCTGGAATGAGGAATAATTCTTGGCAAAGTTCCAAGCAAAACAAAATAACAACTTTTCCTCTTTTTACACGATATTAGCATTCCTGGAAAATTCAGAGTGTATTAAAATAATACACAAATTACTTTTACATTTATTTGTAAATGGGATTAAGTTCTAGGTTCAGATAAGTATAAACATATATGTTGTTACTGTTCTTCTGTTTGTGTGTGTGTTATCTACCTGAATATCTGGCAGCATGTTCCATGGGAGAGGTTGATTCTTTGTTGTAAAATTCTGTCCTATGGAATATGGGAATCTCACATCCATTAAATTCTAAAAGTGCTTCCCTCCCATGGTGACAATCAAAAACACCCTCCCGTTTTCTGTTGTGTGTGTGTGTTTTTTAACAGCTTTACTGAGATTTAAGTCACCCATTTAAAACACTTTTTATTTTGTGATAATTGTAGATTTACACGCAGTTATAAGAAGTAATGGAGGGCTTCCCTGGTGGCGCAGTGTTTAAGAATCCGCCTGCCAATGCAGGGGACACAGGTTCGAGCCCTGGTCCAGGAAAATCCCACATGCCGTGGAACAACTAAGCCCATGAGCCACAACTACTGAGCCCATGTGCCACAGCTACTGAGCCTGCACTTTAGAGCCTGTGCTCTGCAACAAGAGAAGCCACCACAATGAGAAGCCTGCACACAGCAACCAAGAGTAGCTCCCGCTTGCCACAACTATAGAAAGCCCACGTGCAGTGCAGCCAAAAATAAATAAAATAAAAATAAATTTTAAAAAAAAGGAATAGGGCTTCCCTGGTGGCGCAGTGCTTGAGAGTCCGCCTGCCGATGCAGGAGACGCGGGTTCGTGCCCCGTTTCGGGAGGATCCCACATGCCGCGGAGCGGCTGGGCCCGTGAGCCATGGCCGCTGAGCCTGTGCGTCTGGAGCCTGTGCTCCGCAAATGGGAGAGGCCACAGCAGTGAGAGGCCCGCATAACGCAAGGAAAAAAAAAAAAAAAAAAGGAATAATGGAGATTCCATTCAACACTTCACCTAGTCTTCCCCAGTTCTTAAACAGATTTCAGCAGTTTTACAAGCACTATTTTGTTGAGAACATGTGTGTATTTAATTCTATGTGATTTTATCACATGTGTAGATTTCTGTGACCACCACCACAGTGAAGATACAGAACATTTCCAAAGATCCCACATGTTGCCCTTCTATAACCACATCCACATTTCTTCTAGGCTATACTCCATCATCCCCTAATCCGTGGTAACCACCAATCTGTTCTCCATTTCTATAATTTTTCATTTCAAGAATGTTATACAAATGGAATCACACTGTATATAGTGTTTTGGGATTGGCTTTTTTTCACACAGTATCATTCCCTGGGGATCTATCCAGGTTGTTGTATCACTAGGTGGTTCATTTTTATTGCTGGATGTATTCCATGATATGGTTGTACCACAGTTTGTTCAACCATCACTGAAAAACATTTGGGTTGACTTAAGTTAGGGGCTACTATGAATTAAGCTGCTTTGAACATTCATGTACAAGTTTTTGGGTAAACATAAATGTTTACTTCTCTGTAATAAATGCCCAAGAGTGCAGTTGTTGAGTTGTATGGTAGTTGCATATTCAGTGCTTAAAGAAACTACCAAACTGTTCCAAAGTGGCTGCGCCATTTTACATTCCCACTAGCAAGATATGAGTGATCCATTGATCCAGTTTTTCCACATCCTTACCAGCATTTGGTGATGTCACTATTTTTTATGTTAGCCATTCTGATAAGGATGAAGTGATATCTCATTGTGGTTTTAATTTCCAGTTTGCTAATGATTAATGCGATTGAACACCTTTTCGTGTGGTTATTTTCCATCTGTATACCCACTTTGGTAAAATGTGTTATGTTTTTGCCCATTTTCTAATTGGAGTGATTTCTTTCTCCCTTCCTTTCTTCCTTCCTTCCTTCCTTCCTTCCTTCCTTCCTTCCTTTCCTTTCCTTTCCTTCTCTCTCTTTCTTTCTCTCTCTTTCTTTCTTTTTCTTCCTTCCTTCCTTTCTCTCTCTCTCTCTCTCTCTCTCTCTCTCTCTCTCTCTCTCTCTCTCTCTCTCTTCCTTTCGTTACTTTTGAGAGTTCCTTATACATTCTAGATACTAGTCCTTCTTCAGATATGTGGTTTGCAAGTATTTTCTCCCAATCTGTAGCACACATGGCTTTCCCCCTCACACATTGCTTTCTGCAAAATTGGAGTTTTATTAGCAAGGAAGAAAAGGAAATTCCTGTAATGTTGGCAACCCCTAGTATCTGTCACATATCACTGTTCTGTAAACTCCATGAGGGCAGGTGCCATATCTATGTTATTCCTTGCCAAGTCTCCAACATCTAAACAGTACCTGGCACAGAGTGGGTACTAAATAAACGTTTGTTGAATGGATGAAGTGACTTGTTCAACGTTGTACAGCTGGCAGAACCAGATTAAAAAGAGAGGCTGGTAATTTGGTTCTCTTTTAAACATTAAAAAAATATGTAATTCATTTTTATTTAGAAGAGAGACTGAGAACCTCACAGGGGAACGGTAGAGAAGGAGGACCTTCCCTAAAAAGCCAAAAATGACAGTAACTGTCCACGGATCCTTCGCTTTGCCCTTAGGAACTTCATCTCTCAACCACAAGTGAGTTGTGTAAGCATTTTTTCCCAATCACATTCGTATTCTCCAAAGAGAAGTTTTCACAATACATTTTTTTCAAGTTACAATTCTAGTTAGATTTTTAACACTCCAGTAATACTTTTGCACCTTTTTAGTTCAGTGTCTTGGACAATATCCAGTCTGGTTCATCTCTTCTTTTTTAATTAAACTTTTTATTTTGGAAAACTTCAAGGATAGAGAAATATTGTGAGAAAATTATAATAAATTTTCTAATACACTTCACCTAGATTTATTTAATGTTAACCCTTTGCCACATCTGCTTTCTCTCTATATATATATATTTACATATTACATAAATAAGATCCTCATTATTTGCAGGGGGTTATTTATTTATTTTTCAGCGTAATTGATGTATAATTCACATACAACACTGTAAGTTTAAGGTGCACAACGTGATGATAATATATGTTGTAAAATGACTACTACGATAAAGTTAGTTAACACTTCTATCACCTCACATAGTTACCTTTTTTTCTGGTAGTGAGAACTTTTAAGATTTACTCTCTTAGTGACTTTCAAATATCAATACAGTATTTTTAAGTATAATTACCAATCCTCATTATTATTATTATTATTACTTTTGCGGTATGCGGGCCTCTCACTGTTGTGGCCTCTCCCGTTGTGGAACACAGGCTCCGGACGCACAGGCTCAGTGGCCATGGCTCATGGGCCCAGCCGCTCCGTGGCATGTGGGATCTTCCCGGACCGGGGCACGAACCAGCGTCCCCTGCATTGGCAGGTGGACTCTCAAACACTGCGCCACCAGGGAAGCCCACAATCCTCATTATTTTTTATTCTAGTTTTCTTCCTGAACCACTTAAGAGTAAATTACAGAAATTACAACCCTTCAACCCTAAATACATCATGTATCTCCCCAAAACAAGGAACATCTCTTACATAACCACAGTCTGATGATCAAATTCAGAAAACTTAACACTGCCACAATACTATTATCTAATTTAGAATCCATATTCAAATTTTGCCAATTTTCCCAATATTGCTCTTTCAAGAAACTTTTCCCCTCAATCCAGAATCTAATTCGGGATCAAGTATTCCATTAGATGTCATGTCTCTTTAGTCTCCTGTAATCTGGAACAGTTCCTCTACCTTTCATTTTCTTCTTTTTTTTAATATTTATTTATTTATTTGGCTGCACTGGTTCTTAGTTGTGGTATTCGGGAGCTAGTTCCCTGAACAGGGATCAAACCTGGGCCCCCTGCATTGGGAGTGCGGAGTCTTACCCACTGGACCACCAGGGAAGTCCCTGCTTTTCATTTTCTTTTATGACATTGACATTTTTGAAGAATACCTATTGTTTTGCAGCATGTTCTTTAATTTGGGCTTGCCCAGTTGTTTCTCTATGATTAAATTTAGATTATGCGCTTTTGGCGGGGGCACTATATAAGCAATGTTGTGTCCTTTTCAGTGCATCATATCAGGAGGCACCTGATTTTACTTAGTTCCCTTTTTGGTAACTAAGCCAACTCTTAATGTAAAATCAGGGCAGCGTTTCAAGCCCAAGTCTGTGGGACTCTAGAGCCCATGTTTTTACCCATCCACAGCTTTGTGGTTAAACATGGTCTCAGTTACTGTGAGTGGTGGGGTGGAGACTCCCACACTTATCTAAATCTTCTCAGCAAGGCCTCTCAATAGCTAAGCCCTGAATGTCCTTCTAACCTACATTTTAATTCTACCCAGAGAAAGCCTATTTAATTATTGATAGTTCCAAAATAAAGGCCATGTCTTAAAAAACCAACATCATGATGAATAGGAACACCTGCCATTCCTCAGCTCCCCTTGGAAGCCACTGCTGAGCCTGATCACAGGTAAAGTAAGAGCAGTTGGCTGCCTGCCCTTGGCATATGAAATCAAAGGGGACCACTGTACACCCAAAGCAGGTAACCACATGTTCTGCCCATCTAGTCAGATGGAATGCAGTTAAGAGCTTTTTCTTTCCACCAATACAAGTAGACCACACAGTAAAATTTTTAGAAACTCACTGAAGTCCCTGTCTCTTGCCAGCAGGTATGTCAACGCAGACTTGCAGGGTAGAACACTATCCTTGGCATTGTGATAAGATATAAAGGAAAGAGAAAAGACTCTTATTCCTCAGATCCGTATTTCCTTTTCCAAGGGAAAAGACAGAATTACCACCAGTAACATGACATAGGACTTTCAGAAGTAGTGTTATGAGTTGAATTGTGCCCCCCTCCAAATTCATATGTTGAAGTCCTAACCCCCCAGTATCTCAGAATGTGACCTTATTTGGAAATAGGGTCGTTGAAGATGTAATTAGTTACGATGATGTCATACTGGAGTGGGGTGGGTCTTATGACTGAGTCCTTATGACTGTGTCTCCTGTGGGGACACTAAGGACTGGTGTCCTTATAAGAGAAAACAGGGACATGGATATACAAAGTGGAGGCAGCTGTGTGAAGAGATGGGAACACACACACACACACACATGGAGAATGCCATGTGAACATGAAGGCAGAGATCAGGGTGATGTGCCTACAAACTAAGGAGAAAGGCCTGGAAGAGAATCTCCCCCACAGCCCTCTGAAGGAACCAACCCTATCAACACCTTGTTTTCAGGTTTCCAGCCTCCAAAACTGTGAGACAATAAATTTCTGTTGTTTAAGCCACCCAGTTAGTTGTATTTTGTTTTGGTAGCCCCAGGAAACTAACACAAATATCTTCTTGGAATATCCAAGGTGCAGTGAAGCTAGAATAGTCAGGAGACCTGGGTTTCAGTCCCAACTCAGCCCCAAACACAGTGTTGTTGTATCCAAATGAATGAATTTATCAGGCCTCAGCTGTAAAACTAATTGGAGTAAGTGTTCTTCTAGGTTCAAGAATTATTGTATATAGTCTGTGATTGTATATTTCCAGTTTAGGACAAATGCCTTTTCCTTTGTCCCCCTCACCAAAGAAATCATGGTATCCTATCAAATTAGACTTCCTAAATGTCTCTTGGTTTCATCTCCTCTGCCTCTGCCTTCATTGGAGCTCTGATCATTTCTTACCTGGACCACTGTATTAGGTTGAACCATATGGAACTGATGACATTTGACCATTTTCTAAAAAAAAAAAATCATGATTTTACATGGTTCCACCTAACAGTCATTTCCTAACTGGTCTCTCTCTAACTGCTTCAGGCGTGCCTCTTGCCACAGCTCCAATCATCCTTTTTATCACCACCAAGGTAGTCCTTCTGAAACACGAATCTGATCATGTTTGCTTAAAATCCCTCAAAGTTCTCCCCATTGTCTTCAAGATAAAATCTGAACTTCCCCACACAGCATTTGAGGCCCTTTGGACCTCATCCTCGCCTATTCTCTGTCTTACCTGTTGACACAAGCGCCATTCTTACATAAGCTGTACCCATACAAAACCAATGCTGTCAATACTTGGATTTCCCTGAAAATAAGCTTTACGTTACCTCAAGCCTTTGCACATTCACCAGCTAACTTCTAGTTGTCCTTCAGAAACAGTAGAGGCTCCTCTTTATGAAGCTTTCCCTGCTTACACCCACTTCCCACCACCTCTGCCCTGGGCTTCCTCTTTCCTGCCCTCCTAGCCACCTTGCTGTAATTCTTGGTTTATTGTCTGTTCATTCATTAGGCTGTGAACTCCCTGAACACAGGGGCCAAGTTTTAACTCTATCTCCCTATGTCCTAGCACAGGGCTTGGCATATGACAGTTGCTCCAAAAAGTTGCTGAGTAAATGAATGGATGAGTGAACTACTGAATGAATGGAAGAAACCTGATCATACATATAAGAATTTCCAAATTTCTACAATAGGCGAATTAAACATAAATGATTTGAATTATGAAATGACTTATCTTTGAAAAATAATTTTCTACAGGAAAACTCTAAATAGCAAGTTATCTTAGTGAATTTGAAAATATAACTCGCATTTAAAAATTCAATTGATGGAAACTTAACCCTTGTAAAGTGGTGCCCTGGATACTTCAATTTGTTTCAACCATTACTTAAATATTATTTACTACATTCCAGAATGGGCAGTATTCAACCTGCCCTTGAGGAACTCATTAATAATGTCATTATAAGTGGTAATAGAAATAATAATAGCGGGCTTCCCTGGTGGCACAGTGGTTGAGAGTCCGCCTGCCGATGCAGAGTACATGGGTTCGTGCCCCGGTCCGGGAAGATCCCACATGCCGCAGAGCGGCAGGGCCCGTGAGCCATGGCTGCTGAGCCTGCGCGTCGCGTACTGAGGAAAAAAAAAAAAAAAAGCTAACACCTGTTAAACGTGTTTAAGTACTTTACATGCATTATCTCATTTAAATCCTCACAACACCCACCCCATAAGGCATTTGTATCTGTTAGGATGTTTTTAGCTGCAAGTAAAAGAAACATCCAACTCAAACTGGCTTAAATCCAAGCCACTGCTTATATCCATTGGAGTACTTACATTTTCTCAGAAACATTTAGCTTGCTTGGGCACCATCACAGCTTCACACAGAATCAGAGAAAGGTAGCACTTCCTGAATGGCTCACTTCCCCGGAGAGAGCAGCCCCAGTGACCAACAAACATTTCTCTGATGATTGATCTCAGCTAGGCCATGGGCTAGGGGCTGGGAACACAGAGGAGATTAGGATGGCTCCAGGCTTGTCCCTTAGTCTCACTGAAAGATAAACAGACAATGACCATGTGTCCAAAGAGTCATAAAATGACTTTACTGGAAAGCAGTAGTGCTTGAACTCAAACTTTGTGGTGGACCTTTCCTAGCCAGCACTGTGGACATTTGATATCAATTACCTGTTTCTCCTGCCCAAAGGACTCTGATCTCCTTTCAGGCAATTCAACCCTTCCCCACCCCTCATTCACAGGTCCACCATGGGGCTCAGTATTTAGCCCAGGAATTGGGGTTTAACATAATTAGAAGCAACAAATCACTACAAGAGTTTTGCTGGGCCGTCTGAAAAAGGGAAGATTTCTTTTTTCCTCTAGAAGTTGTGGGGAGTGTGGTTGTGACATCTGGAATTGCTGTAGCCATTTTTGCCACCACAGTGGTGAGCCTGGAGCCATGGGGTCCACTGTGTGGAACCTGAGAATGAAGCCAAGATTCTGGAAAACAGACACAAGAGATAGAGAAATACTGGACTTTTGGTGTCATCCTTTTAGCTTGTGGATCAAGCCTTGCCTGGTCTCCACAAGTACCTCCTCTGGAATTTTTTTTCAGTTATATGATCCCATACCCACCCCCCAACAAGTTGAGCCAATACTGCCCCCCCATAGGATGAGCCAATTTGTGTTTTGTTTGTTTGTTTTTTGTAACTTGCATTGAAAGATCTGATAGCTATTTATTAGCTGTGCAGTTTCCGACAAATTACTTCTCTGAGCTGCAGGTTTTTCAATTGTAAAGTGGGAACAATAACAATGATGACTTGGATAATTGTACAAATTAGATGTATGTGAGGGGTTGTATTAGTTCCTAACAGTGGCTGTAACAAATTACCACAAATTTAGTGGCTTAAAACAGCACAGTTTTATTATCTTATAGTTTTGGAGTCCAGAAGTCTGAAATGGGTCTCACTGGGTTAAAATCAAAGAGTCAGCAGGGCTGTATTCCTGCTTTTGGAAGCTCTAGGGGAGAATCCATCTTCTTGCCTTTTCTGGTTTCTAGAGGCTGCTCTCATTCCTTGGCTCTGGGCTCCCTTTCATCTTCAATCCCAGCAATGGTCTCACTCAGACCTCTGCTTCTGTCATCACATCTCTTCCTCTGACTCTCCTGCCTCCCTCTTTCACTTTTTAAGATTTGTGATTATATTGGGCCAACTGGATAATCCAGGATAATCTCTCCATCTGAAAGTCAGTTGATTAACAAACTTAATTCCATCTGCAGCCTTAATTCCCTCTTGCCATGTAATGTAACATACCCAGAGGTTCCAGGGATTAGGAAGTGGACATCTTGGGAGTGGGGGATAGAGGGTATTATTCTGCTGACCATAGGTGTCTAGCCTGCTGTGGACATATATCAAATACTCAATGAATTATTTCCATAGTCTTTGAAGCACAGATGACAAACATTTAACCCCACTTGGTGGAATCAAAGATTTCTTAGAGAAGATGATGTCTAAGCTGAGTCCATTCTAGACTAATGTCTGCCATTTATCGAATACCTCAGACACTCTGCCAGACAGTTTGCATAAAGAATTTGTAATCCTCATAATAACCCTGAAGATAAATATTATTATTAGCTGTGTTGTACAGATTTAAAAACTGAGGTTCCAGAGATGTGGAAAAATATGATCCCTCATTAGCACTCATTAGTTAGTTGATGGAACTAGGGGTGGTCAGTTTTGATGAGCAAAAGAAGAAAAAAACTCCAAAAATCTTGAGGCACAGGCAGGAGAGGCAGGCCCAGAAGAAGCCTCGCAGTGTGGTTTCCCAGGTTTCCTTGGGTGCCAGGAGGGATGTTTGGGGAGAGAGAGATGAAGGGTGCAAGAATCCCAAAGGAATTGGGGATGATATGGAGACCATACTCCATTTAATGTACAGATTCCATAAGCACTTTTAAAATGTCAGAGCAGGAAGGGAAAACGAGAAACTGTCCAGTTTAAGGGCTTGCTATTTGAGCACGGGTCTTGCTTGAGTTCCACAGTGAGTTATCCAGTGAGATGAGAGCCAAGCAGGAATGGGAAACCAGATTCTGGGCCCCCAGTCCCGCATCCCTTATGGGAATGCAGGCCAGATGCCCCGGGGTTGGGCATCTTAGAGTCACCTCTCTGGTCTCAGTTCTCTGAGGGCTCTGCCATGCTGCTCTGCACATGGAGCCCATGGTTTGTGCTCAGAAAACACGGTGAAGTTTGGGAGGTACAGCCTGGGCTGCAATTAAGCTAGTAGCCTCTGGGGGGCAGCAGCATGAGACATTGTCCCTTCGAATGACAGCGACATTAAGGACTGAATGTCCTTGGCACCAGTGGTGAATGAAATGCTGAGGGAGCAATCAGGGAATGAAGTTCCCAATTGTGTCCTCTAACGTGGCAATGAAAACTGATTTTCTTTTTTACACTTAGGACACCCAAATGGCCCTTTCAAAGCAGCCATCCTGCTAGGCTTGATATCTATTCTAAAAGAGTTTGTCCCTGAGCTTCCCTGGTGGCACAGTGGTTAAGAATCCACCTGCCAATGCAGGGGACATGGGTTCGAGCTCTGGTCCGGGAAAATCCCACATGCCACAGAGCAACTAAACCCATGCGCCACAACTACTGAGCCTGTGCTCTACAGCCTGCAAGCCACAACTACTAAGCCCATGTGCCACGATTACTGAAGCCTGTGTGCCTAGAGCCCATGCACTGCAACAAAGACCCAATGCAGCAAAAACTAAATTAATTAATTTAAAAAAAGAAAAAGTTTGTCCCCACTCAAAACACTGCAGCAACTCTTCTCTCAGAATAGCCTTCAGAGCCCAGGGCTGGACTAGAAGGGTCGGGCTTGAGGGCAAACACTTGTTTGGGGACTGTTCATCTGAAGCTCATAATGTTAAAATGTGACCTTTCCTCCCAAATTTCAGGTGCCCTGGGCCTTACTCCTAGAGATGTCCGCTC